>NC_088201.1:65840775-66154764 GCF_037126465.1 Ornithodoros turicata | reverse complement strand
TGTATTCTTCCTTCCCGATGTCACACACCAACAGTCGCACAAGCTCCGTGTAACTTTCTCTAAACCCTATAGCTTGCAGCATCAACTTCAGGTTCTGATATAGGCACACACAAACGGAATGTGTTCCAGGTGCCCCAGTCAGAACGCACCATGCTGGGCGAAGGCTAGCAAATGTTGAGAACCCCGCTCTCAGGCTGGGATTGCTGCTCTTCCATGCCTCATACGCTTCACGTAGGTCTACGAGGACTATCCTTTTCTGGTGCCCCTTAATAACGTCTTTTTTGTCCGGGAAGGCAGTACGTTATTGTGTGCTCTTCGTAAAAATTTCGTATGTTCGTTTTCACTTCTTCGGCCATGAGTTTTCTTTTACGACGCAAAGGCTCCGCGAGGACCCCAGTGCTATGCTTTAGTTCTCTAGCTTTTCGCACCTGCCTTTCAGGGGCTCCAAAGAAGTCTGTCACTTTTTGCCTCGACCAGGAGGCAGGGGCTAGGGTCAGAATTGAAGTCTTCCTATAGCTGTCGAAACTTCGTCCTTGTATTTTTCGTTGAGCTCGTACAGGAGGTTCTCATAGTCACCACCCATGGCTGTTTTGTCGGTTGAGTCTCCGCCGAGGTCTACTCCAATCCCTTTTGATATAATCGACTTCGCACGCGTCTGTATTTTCATAACCTTCTTGGCATATGTCTACCTACTAGCGGAAGAAGCTTGGGCTCCTTGCGGCGCGGGAACGCTTTGATTGATTGATTTTAAAAGAAAAAAATGGAGATGGTAGTCTCGAGCCACTCGGGACTGGCTACTCCAGGACGCGTTATTAATACAAGAAAGGGAAACTACACTAACCTCGACGCTTTGAAACGCTTTGAAAGAATAAATGAGAACATCATCACCGAGCTTGTCACCAGAAGCGAAGTCTCAAGGCACTAAAAACAAAGAGTGTCACAATGTGTCAAAGAGGTCCGTCGAGACGAGAAATTGCACAAGGGAGAGCATGGCAGGTATGAGCTGATTTGCTGGCCAGCACCCAAGAACCTTTTCGGTGGAGTATGGCCGATTATCCAGGCGAGACAGGGACGACACAAGGGTACATCGGTGTGCACTGTACCTCGGGCAGTCTTGAAGTATATGATCCACGTCCTCAACTACATCACACAGACTGCAGTTGGGGGACGGGACCATGCCGAGCTTAAACAAAAGTCGTCCACTGTATGGCACGTTGAGGCGAAGCCTGTAGATGAGCGACGTGATGGGTCGAGAAAGCGCTGACGGCATATAAAAACGGAGATCTGGGTCCACCCTGCGCAGGAACGACGTAGAAGGGACACTTCTGCGCCAGTGTTCACTGCACAGACGTCCCATGAGAGTACCAATTGCTTGCTTCGCGTCCGCTTGGGTGAAATACGTAGGGTGCGTCGGTATGCCTCGTGCCACATGAGCCCGTCTCGCAAGTAGGTCGGCAGCCTCATTCCCAGGGACGCCACAATGACCTGGGATCCACTGCAAGGTGATGTTATGTGTCTGTGTGACAGCACATGAATACTCCCTGAGGACGTCACACACCAGTGGAGCGAGGGAGCTCGAGCCCAGGGTGCACTGCAAAGCTTGGAGGGTGGTTTTGGAGTCACTGTATATGGTCCAGTGCATCGGTGGTTGACGGGACACAATGAAGGAAAGCGCCATAAGAATGGAATGCAGCTCGGCCACAGCAGCCGACGTCGGGTGCGACAGCTTAGCGCTTCGTTCAATCGACAGCTCAGGGATTACGAATGCACAGGTAGAGCCGGTCTGTGTCGATGAGCCATCAGTAAAGATTTTAATTCTGCCTTCATCGCGATGAAGCAGACTCAGGGTGAGTTGGCGAAGAACAATTGTTGTAGCCGATTTTCTGGAAGTCAAGCCAGGGACATTGACATGCACAGATGGTGCCTGAAGGGCCCATGGAGGGACTGCGGGTAGAACCAGTTTTTTATGCTTTGGAATGAGGCTGCGGTGAGCTAAAACGGCTTGGCAGTACCCGGATGCTGGTCGCCGAAGAATGTCACGCACTAATGTGTGACGGTAGTGGCGAGTGGAGAGCCTCATGTAGTGCCCAAGAGATTGTGCCGTCCGCATAAAGACCAGCGAAGGCTCCTTGGCTTCAGCCATGACAGGGGCAGTTGGCGTTGATTTGTGGACACCAAGGCACTGTTTCATGCTCTTTGCAAGGACGGTTTCCAACACTTGTTCAGACGAAGGACAAAGACTATGCAACACTGGAAGATGGTACATTAACATTTGTCGTATGAGGGACCGGTGCAGACCAAGCAATGCCCTTGTAGAAAGCCCCAAGCGGGCACCACAGATGTATCGCAGGACACTCAGTCGAGACTCAGCTCTACCTCTCAGACAACGAACCTCCGCTCTCCAGGACAGACAGCGGTCAAGAACCACACCAAGAAACTTATGGTGTGTAACACGCCGCACGACATTCCCACCTATATGAAGCTGAAAGTTCTTCAAATGACGGCGAGTAAAAGGCAAAAAAACAGTCTTCTCATGAGAGAGGTCTATGCCTCTGTTTTCCAGGAAAGCAGCTACAACATCAAGGGCACACTGTAAGCGGCGCTATAGCGCTGGCCACTGCTTGCCGGATGTCCATATGCATATATCGTCAGCATACAAGCCGATGTTGACACCCCGTGGCAAGAGAGCTGGTAGAGCAGCCATCACGACATTGAAGAGGAGTGGGCTGAGGACTCCGCCCTGTGGGACACCTGCTGTTGTGCTGTGATGAGACGTTTCACCATCCGAAGTCATCACAAAGACAGTTCTACCACGTAGATAGTTGGCTATCCACCTGAGAGCTCGCCCAGTAACGCTCAGTGAGAAAAGCTCATGGAGTGGCTCGCCGTGGCTTGCAGTGTCATAGGCTCGCTTAATATCAAGGAATGCTGCCACGGTTAGTAGACCATCCGATCTAGACTATTCTACGTGGGTTACCACATTCAAGACACAATCCATTGTAAAACGAGCTCTCCTGAAACCTGCCTGCGCCGGGTGTAGGAGCGTCCGGGACTCCAGAAACCAGTCAAGGCGGTCCTTTCCATTACCTTGCCCAAGCAAAAAGGACGTGCGCGTGGGAATGACCGCAGGCGAATTTACCGACCATATTGTGAACTCTCTGGCGTCTTCCACCACGACTGCAAAGATCAGCGCTGGCCACGCAGGTACGGATCCGGAGGTGGAGCGTTTGCGTGCCATTCGGAGACGGGCAGAGCGGAAGGCTCGGCGATCTGGCCAACTTGCAGATGCACAAGTCGCGCGTCGTGCGAATGCATCGGTACAGAAAGCCTTGAAGGCTGTTGACAAAAAAAGATGGCGTCAGTTTTGCGCGTCTCTGACTCCGTTTTCAAGCCCTGCGAAGGTCTGGCGGATTGCGCGGTGTCTCCGCGAAGCTCCTCCCGCGAGGAACCCCCTCAGATCTCTGGCACTCTCAGTATCTAGGCGTGAGAAGGAAGTTGCCCACGACTTCTGCAAAATTCTGGCAGCAAGGTCCGAGGCAGCTAAATGTGCAGCTTTTCGGAGCCATGCATTGGAGCTGCAGTATACTATTAGTCGAGCCCCGTCAGTGTCTGACCCTGACATGGACGCAGACCTCACGTTTGCCGAACTCAAGGCTGCGCTGGCACTCTCCCACAAAAAGTCGTCGCCGGGTCCTGACAAGGTCACCTACGTGGCGCTCCGCAATTTGGACGACGCATCCCTTTTGGCGCTCTTAGAGGTCTATAACACGTCATGGAGGGATGGGCAGGTCCCTGCCGCGTGGAAGGAGGCACGTGTAGTCCCCATCCTGAAACCAGGAAAACAACCCTCCGATCTGGCGTCTTTCCGACCTGTGAGCCTCACCAGCTGCTTAGGCAAGGTCCTGGAACGCATGATACTGCACCGGCTCGAGTGGTGGCTGGAGCAAAGACCTGTGTTTCCTCAGGAAATGGCGGGTTTCCGCAGGCACCGTAACTCCATGGATTCGGTGATCGATTTAGTCTCTTCGGTCGAAGAAGCGAAGGCGCGAAGGAAAATAGCGATGGCTGTCTTCCTGGACATCAAACGGGCGTACGATTCCGTAAGCCATCCCTGTGTTATTCATGGGTTGTTGCAGGCCCAGGTGCCTCATAGGGCACTGACGTGGCTCTCCGACTTCCTCCGTCAACGGAAGATTTTCGTTACTACAGGCGAGGGGGACACGGAAAAGATCACTGTGCCACAGGGAGTTCCTCAGGGAAGTGTCCTTAGCCCCCTGTTATTCAACATTGTCTTGATGGGCCTCAAGGAGTGCCTTCCTCGGAGGATGCATCTGTCCATCTATGCTGATGATATTTGCGTCTGGACTGTTGGCAAGTCCCGCCCTGCAATTCAGCGTCGGCTCCAGAGCTCACTTGATGCCATACATGCCTACTTCCTGAACGCAGGGATGGACATCTCCACTGAGAAAAGTGCTGCCCTTCCGTTTACCCGGAAAGAGATGCGCCGGTTCCAAGCACACATCGGGAGGTCCCCGTTAAGGCAGGTCAGGCACCACAGGTTCCTCGGTGTTGTGTTGGACCGCAACCTGTCGTGGGCAAGACACATTGACTATCTCTCTTCAAAGGCGCAACGTTGGGGAAATGTGATACGTCACTTTGCCGGCTTGCGCTGGGGATGTACTGAGCGGGACCTTCTTGCACTCCACAAAGCGCTTGTTCGTGGCTCAGTAGTCTACAGCCTTCCTGTGTTGCACGGACTATCACGGACGTCCGAACACAAGCTCCGTTGCGTCTTGGCGCGCAGCTTGCGGACCTGTCTTGGCGTTCCGCGTTGCGCTGAGACGAGGATGGTGGTAGCCGAGGCCAGGGAACTCCCAATTGGCGTCCTCCGCAAGAGAGAAACTTTCCGCCACTACTTGCGATTGCGCGCTGACCATCGCCGTCACCCACTGGTACAGAAGCTTCGTAAGCGAAACCGCAGCAAAATCGCGCAGTGTGCGCAAGAACTAACGGACCATATACCTGCCTTCACTGTTGCCCCATCGGCTTCTTCAGTAGCGCCATGGACACTGCCGAAACCATCCTTCTTGTCTCACATCCCGGGGATCAAGGGGCTGAAGAGCCAAACACCTGCTCCAGTCCTCAAGCAGATGGACGCTACATACGGAAACCAAACCGCTGTATATACGGACGGTTCCTCCACTACAGGCGGCTCATCTGCGGCATTTGTAATCCCAGAGGAGTCGATTTCACGTGGGTTCCGCCTATCGCACCGTACGTCGGCCACCTCTGCGGAGTTGTATGCCATCCTGCTATTCCTAAGGTCTATTTTGGATCACCACCCTCGCCTCTGGGTGGTTTACACAGATTCGCGGGCAACGCTGCAGTGCATAGACAACATGGGCATCTGTGGCTCCTTGGCTCCGGTGGTAGTGAACATCCTGACGACACTCAAGGTTTTAGAAGACAGGGGCCACCGGCTCACCCTCCAATGGGTCCCTAGCCACATTGGAATAAGAGGCAATGAGGTAGCGGATCGGGCAGCTGCTGCAGCTCACCATCGCCGCTCAGCAGTCTCCATCATACTTTCGAATGGAGATAGGCGCACCCTCTTGTCCGCGTTGACGTCGCCCTGGGCCCATCAGGAATGGTGTCATGACATCACCCGGTGGTCGCTTCTGTATGCTGTTGACCCAACGCTTTCATTTGACATGCCAAGCGGTTTCCCTCGCCTCTTTACGTCTCTAGTGCGTCGTTTACGACTTAGCGTCGCATTCACCCCTGCACTCCGGTATAGGCTGGGCCACAGCACCACGGCGCTGTGTACAACTTGTGATTTACCGGCAACAATCCGACACATTCTCGAAGACTGTAGCCAGTACGTACGCGAGCGACGGGCCTTCAAATCTCAACTTGAAATGCTGGATCAGAGGCCATTCAACATCTGCAAAGTTCTCGGCCCATGGAGTAACCCTGGACACCAGTGCCGTGCACTTGGCGCTCTTCTTTCCTTTCTGAGGGCCTCCGGCCTCCTTCACGAACTGTAGGGATTTCCTTCCCTCGTCATCCTTTCATGTGAACCTTTTTGGAATGGGGTAGGGTCCTGCACTCAACGCAGGGAAACATCCCACATCATCATCATCCATTCATCTATGTTGTTGTTGTTGTGCCCAAGCAGCTTGTGAGGCTAATGGGACGAAATGAAGCCAGTTCCCTTGGCGACTTCCCTGGCTTCAAAACTGGGATAACTCGAGCCGCTTTCCATACGTCAGGCACGACACCAGTTCTCCAGGAGTCATTAATGAAGCACAGCAGTTTTTCAAGCGACGCATCCCCTAAGGAGGCTATGGCCTGATACGTAATCCCATCGGCCCCAGGTGAGGATACTTTCCTAGAGTAGGAGATTGCTGACTGCAACTCGTTGATGGTAAAGTCCAGGTCCATGACAGGGTCACAAGCCATGCAGCCAAAATCAACACCACTAAGGGCATCAGCAACCGATTGCTTGTGGGCGTCAGTCGAAGAGGCGCAAGATGGCCGTGTGAGGAGACAGCAGGGAACGCTTTCTTCTTCAAACTTCAGGCATTGCTTGTACGAGTAGCACGTTACGCAAAGACGATCGCTAGGTATCCGAGACAGTGATGCAGCCCTTCGTGCCAAATTCACGTTAATGTTTTTCGTGCCCTTCACTTTCTTCCTGTGACTGGAAAACGGGTTAACACGGTTCTTCGACGCTAAAGTTTGCAGGTAGTGCCGAACGCACATGTCATAGTGGTACCGGCATATCTTCGTGATATTTCTGCCGTCACGCCGAGCCCTGGACGATATAAGGAACCGCTCGTCATCTTCTAGAGACGAAAAATCAAGCAATCCAGTTTCCGTGCAGTTCTGACGTCCCAACGAGCATAAACACGGCGACTCAGGATCTCATGCGACTGAGCCACTGTCACCAGCTGTTCCTTCCATAAGCAACGCGCACCGTCGCCGGCCGCACAACTACAATGCACAAGTCACTGAAGAAGCAAACCACTGGGATTTCACGAATGATAACAGCACCGACTTCTCTGTGTTTGTTTCTGTGAGTCTCCGTGTGCACTTCGTCTCTCCTCGTTCCCTGTGTTGTCCCTCTTTTCCTCAGACTCAAGGATATGTTACCTTCTTCTTTCTGTTTCTCACGAACTTGGTTATGTGCACTAACTATACCTTCACCCATCCACCACTTCCTGCATGTAGACGCCGCCAGGTCTGAGAGTTATTTCTAAGAGGAAGAAGTCGGCAGCGAGTCTGTGTTACCGCGAAAGGATTAGCTGATCAAGGTCTTTCGTCCGACAGAAGGCGACAGCTGCTCATGGAGGTGCTCAGCTGCCCTCACGGTGAAAGGTGTAGTGGTCGCCGGAAGACTCATTATGTCGTGTCAATACGGTGGTACATGAGCCCAGGTTTGTCGCTGTAGGTGGTCCTAATCTCTCTTTGTTCAACGAAATACAAAAGAAGCCGCCGTGTCGCGCGTGCTTCGGTTGAGACTAGGTCGGCCCTTGCAGGCCGCCTGCTGCACCAGGGTAACTTTAAAAAATCGCTGCGCGCTTTAAATGAAAAACACCTCTGAGAAAATTTTTGTTATGATTATTGACATTGGACTACTGTTCCGAGCCGGTTTCGATGTCACAGCATGTTCAGAAAGTTCAGGGCGGCTCAACAAAGTTACGGGTTTTTGCTTGAACACGCAACTTTGCGATTTAAAAAAAAAACGTGCGGTATTCGAGTTTGAAACTTTTTCTGCTCATTACTTGGACAGGTCTGAACTTGTAAAAAAATAGTTGTTGGAAGTTTCATTAATAGCTAGTCCGTTAGTCCTGTGGCTACCACGGGGAAACATCCCATGCCATCATCACTTCTTCATTTATTGTTGTTGTTGTAGTCCGGCAAAAAATCGCAAAGTCAGTGGATTTAGAGGATATTTCACCGAACGCTCCCATGCGAATGATCCGCGGCGGACAGGTGTGGACCGGTGTGGAGCTAGTACCAGGCTTTGTGAAGACAGTCCGGTTCGAATTTTTTACCATTGTGAAGCCGCACTCGCCCAGTGCGCGCTCGCGCGCGCCCTGGTTTACTGCTTCGTGCGGGAGTTCAAAGCCCCCTAGAGGCCATTCAACGCGCTTCCGGGAAAAAATACTTTGTGTGGTTCATGTTCCCATCAATGGCAACATTATAAATTTTTTTCTCGGAAATCCGCGATGGTCGGGCCACGCGACTGGGACGATTCAGCTGGAATGACTCCTAGAGAAATGTTGTCTGCTACTCCTCTGTCGGCTGCTACTCGGCTGTTGGGGGTTCTGAAAAAGCCTTCCTCCTGGCTCGGTAATGATTCGCCCGCTCCTTCTATCCCGAGAGAGCTGGCAAAGCTGATTTACGGCGACAAAGGGACAAGGTGCTGACCCCCACTGACCGGCGAACCAGAACGAGTTCTCCTTATAACGTCATCGGTGACGTGGCATCATACCTTCTCATCCTCGTTATACCTGGAGTGGCGAGTTAAGGGTGAACGCGCGGAGCCATGTTTATGTGAGTTTGTTTCTGGGAAACAAATTGCACATATCAAAACCTTTCGCGCTATTCGGTAAAATGACACACACACTTTCATCACACGTCTTAATCTGAAATTTTTTTGGATGGCCCTCTGTACTCCTCTAAGGCTTCAAAGAAAGCCTGGGAAATCTTAAAAAATACCACGTAACTACTTGCTTGGATTGTAGCGCTGTGCAGCATGCTCTGAACGAACGAAGTCCGGTCCTTTATTATCCTTCTCCGGGGCCACGGGCCACTAAGCCGGCAGGCGGAGGAGGACTTCGTTCGTCCAGAGCACGTTTGAGAGTGGTGCAATCCAAACGAGTAGTCACGTGGGCATTTTTTTTTTTTTAATTTCGCGTGCTTCCTTCGATCATGGGGAAAAGAAACACGCAAGACGCAAAGAGGTACTGGACTGCATTTACAGTTGGCACATAGGCACTATCAGATTCATATTTTAGCTTCCAGCATCTTGTGTCGGATATTTGCGCCAGTGCAGTTAAAGAACCCCAGGCAGTCGAAATAACCCGCAGCCGTACCCTGCGTGCAGCAATTCGCCACACAAAATTGATATGAACAAATTCTTAGATAATTTAAATTTTCTTTTCTTCTCTTAATTTCTTTTCTTAATCTTCTTTAGATTTTAAATTTAATTAGTGTCAATTAATTCGCGTACACAGTGAACAGTTCTTAAAAGCTTGTATTCAACTTACGTGGGTCACCCTGCATGTTTGAATGCAAAGTATTAATATGTTAACTGAAACCTACCTTGTCTGAAGTAGCCAATATTAAATTTTGCAATAAGCCTTTTCGCCACCACCGACGGCATGGGGCTCCCGCCGATGATAATCTCCTTCATGCTGCCGATGTCGTGTGCATCAATGAGGGGACTCTGCAGTAGCTTGTGTGCTACCGTGGGAAATGTAATCATCGTCGTGGTCTGTATTTGAAAAAAAAAAAAAAATCAGAGATAAAAAATTTGAGATCGCCAACCGCATTCATGGTGCTCATATCTGCACTTTCACGATGATAGCAACATAAGAAGGGCAAGTGTAGACATGTGCGAAACCCGAAGCGAGTACGAAGCGTTGTCGTTACGGGCGTTACAAGCTAACGAGCGTCGGGAAATTCAAAAAGGCGGGCAGGAAATTCAAAATGATGGGCACGTGACACATTGCGTGTGACGTATACCACGCCCTTCACATATCGCGCGAAGAGCGCCGTGCACGTGCTTTATCAGTGCCCTTCTCGACGAGTGCACCGCCCCTCGTTAGCTCGTAACGCGTGCAAGCGATTAAGCCCCAGAACGGATACATATGCAGTATACATGTACACAAGGTGTTCCTGCTTTTTTTTTTTTAAAGCTTTTGCAGAATTCTTATAAAAAGCTATGAAAGCAGCATAGATGTTGTTTTTGCAGTTGAGTTCCACGGCCAGGCGGACATCCTCTCGAGGAAAATATGCAACTACAAGATGACTAATTACCTAAAATTCATTAATTAACTCTTTAATTAGGGGATTTCGGGCAAAATCGAGATAACAGATTGAGAGACTATTGTAGTTGCAAGCCATTTCACGTCTAAAAAATCCTGAAACGCGCGAGAGTGCGTTCAAATATCCATCCCCGAATTTTGATATGCAAATGAGCCAAAACCGCGGCGACCAGGAACGCAGTGACTACAGCGTTCATTTCACGTCAGATGGACACATGATTTGGAGCGATGGAGATGATTGGAGTAGGCGCCGCTCAGCTGGCTCCGTGGGCGAGGTTGAACAACAACAACAACTACATGAATGACGATGGGATGAGGTCGGGTGGTGGGTGATCCGCTCCTGATGTGCGCGTTTTTCCATTTGGCTCATTTGCATACCGAAATTCAGCGATTGGGGGGGGGGGGGAGATATATTTATTAGAACAAAGAAAAAGGGGAGGAAAAGTCAGCCAAACGGGACGTCGGCTTGAAAAAGAAAAAGAAAGATAAGAAGAATAAGATAAAGAAAATAATTAGGAAATAAAGGATAAACTAAGTAAAGGCGAAAGGATGAGATAGATTAAAAACAAAGATTACTTTTAAAAAAAGATGACTAACAAACGGTGAAAGAGGGATGAGATGGATTGAAGCAAACGATGACTAAAAAAAAAGAAAAGAAAAGAGGTTAATGCGTTGAGGTTGAGAGTGGGGCGCTGAAGAATGAGATGGCACGACTTGAGTTCACAGGCTGTTCATGGTTCAGCGATGGATAGTTCACGGCATGCGCTGTTTTCTTCTGTTTTCTGCGGTTCGCGCTGTTTTCTTCTGGAACTATTCGAATATATGCGGCTTGGAAGACAGGTGGATACGATTCGGGAATCGAATCGGATATAAAATTATTTTCTCCGGTAATCGCAACATCCTACTATTCGCACATGCCTGGTAACATGTATGTATAGCCACGCACAACAGTGACTGTACTGTAAGAAAAATATACGTATAGTTTTACTGCACAAGTGCTGCTAAGCTAGACGCGTGCGCTGCCGTCGAGCATAACGGTCGGCGCGTGGGTCGAAAACGGTCAAAAACCGGGTCTGCTGCGTCTCAATGTCTGTGCATTTGTGTCCGTGATCGTGTGCATTAGTACTGTGTCGTATGGGCGTTGCCAGGATTTCTCCCAAGGGGTGAGGGGCAAGGTGTTCATAGAGACGGATGCAAGCCTCTCACCTCTCTTCCTGGCGACGAACGTTGCGGGCAGTCCGCGTGTTCAGGGGTTCATATTATTATCACATCTCAGAAAAATCGTAACAACCTACGAATAAAGAACGCACAATGTTCACAATGACCTTGAAGCTTTAGGGGGGGGGGGCACGACCCGCATTGCCCTGCTCTCGGTACGCCCTACGGATACAAGGTTTTGAACGCTTTATAAAGCCGGACGACGACGAATCCGCTGTTACTGGTACAGATAAAGTTTTCGAAGCGCATGTGAGAAATTTTCAAGTAACGCTCAATTCGACGAGCAAGGGGGGGGGGGGGAATATATATTTATTGAAAAGAAAGGTCTGCCAGACCAAGGTCGGCATGCTATTCCATTAAAAAAAATCAAAAGAGAACGAAGAATAAATAGAAAGGAAAGGACGAATAGGAAAAGATGAGTCTCCGTAAAAAGGAGGAAAAACAAAAACGAAAAAATGAAGTGAAAAGGGAAAAAAATAGCAACGAAGAAAGAAGAAAGAGTAGAAGAAAAAAAAGAGGGGAGGAAAGAAAACGAAGGTGAGGCTCCTGGAGCGCGCAGCTCAGACCTTAGAGGCCAGGCCAGTGCACTTCAGAAAGTGCAGTAAAGCAGTTGTGATGGCCCACTGTTGGTGCTGAGGCACAGGGCCAAGAAGTGCGGCCAGCGTGAGCTGGTTGTGCCCGAAACGTTCGAGGCAGCGGAAAAGGGTATCGCGATGGTTGGTGTACTTGGGGCAGGTCAGCAGGAGGTGCGATGTGTCCGCAACCACTTCGCAAGCATCGCAGAGGGCCGAGATCTGCCTCCCCATCATGCGCTGGACCGGTGGCGTGTATGCCAAGTTGAGGCGCAGTCGGTGGAGGAGTGTCTCTTGTGGTCTTTGGAGACGTCGTGGTGGGGAGAACTCCACCGCCGGGTCGATGGAGCGAAGGAAGTCGTTGAAACGGGCGGATTCTCGAATGAATCTCTGCGCCTCTTGGGCGGCCCAGCGGCGGATCTGGATGCGGCAAGCCGAAGGGGTGAGCGGTATGCGCGCCGCGGCGTCGGGTTGTTCGTGTGCGCGCCTGGCCGCAGCATCTGCTCGATCGTTCCCGCCGAGGCCAATGTGGCTGGGTATCCACTGCAGACATATATTGTGCCCGGAAGCAAGGGCGGTGTTGGCTAGGGTCATTGCCATTGTGTGTAGGTCGTCCGTTGTTTTGGTGCAGTATGAGTCGAGTGTCTCCAGTGCCGCCTTGCTGTCCGACAGGATCGTCCAGGTTCCTGGGGGCGATGTCGTGATGTGCCGGAGGGCCGCGTGGATTGCGAAGAGCTCGGCTTCGGTGGAGGAGGTGGTATGGGAGAGCCTGAAAGCTTCCTCGATGTTACCTTGAGGAACGTAGATGGCCGCAGTGGCCCCATCAAGTGTTACGGATCCGTCTGTATAGATCGCTTGACGGTGTTGATGATGCGTCGATAGGTATTCGAGGACGAGCTGACGCGCAACGGCTAACGGCGTCTCCCTCTTTCGGCCTAGGCCAGGGACGCTGGTCAATACCTGGGGCTTGGCAAGGGCCCATAAAGGAGGGGCGTAGGATACACGTGAGGAGCGATCCGGGAGGATAGCCTTAAGACGGCGGACGGCTCCGCCAAAGGCCGATGCGGGGCGGGCATCCTCAATGGACAGCAGGTAGTGGCAAGGGTGCTGCGTGACGAGGCGCGCAAAGATGCGGAGCGTATCTCGGTCCCGTAGAATATGCACGGGCGTCTCTTGCGCCTCCGCAAGTACGGTGTAGGTTTCAGCCGTGCGTGGCAGTCCAAGGCATACCCGCAGGCCGCGCGCTTGGGCATTGAGGAGGTCTCGCTCACCCGTCCTACTGATCCCGTGGAGCGCTGGGAGGTGGTACCGTACCAGCACAAGTGCGTTATGGACGTGTCGGAGGTCACTGCACGAGGGACCCCACGACGCTCCAGAGATGCGCTGTAGCACGTTCACGAATTTCTTCGTCTTGGTAGAGAGGGCCTTGATGTGCTGGAACCATGACAGCCGTTTGTCTACGATGACCCCGAGATATTTGTAGCGGGGGACGAAATCAAGTGGCGTTCCCGCGACGTAGAGTGGGTAGTTTTTAAATGAGCGGTTGGTGAACGTCATGGCGACTGTTTTGCTTGTGGAGACACGTAGGCCTCTGTCGGCGAGATATATCTCAATGACGTCGAGGGCTTGCTGCAGGCGCCGCTGAATCGCGTCTCTCCGGGTGCCTGAAGTCCAAATGCAGACATCGTCTGCGTAAATGGTGATCTTGACGTTGGCAGGTAGGTGTGCGGGGAGTGAGGCGATGACAAGGTTGAACAGCAATGGACTCAACACACTGCCCTGCGGCACCCCGCGGCTTACCGGGAAGGGAGCTGTGTCGCCGTGGGCAGTGCGCACAAAAAGGGTGCGATCAGATAGGAAGTCCCGGACCCAGGAGACGGCTCGGGCGCCTGCACCAGATTCTTGCAGAGTTGCGACGACGGCGCTGTGGAAGACGCTATCGTATGCTTTCATGACGTCTAAGAAAACTGCTGCTGTGAGCTGCCCTTCAGACCGCGCTTGCTGAACACTAGAGACGATATCGATCACGCTGTCGATGGATGACCTGCCCTGCCGGAATCCAGCCATGACCTCCGGGAAGTACCGCATACTTTCAAGAAACCAGCTTAGCCGTGAGTGAATCATGCGCTCCATCGTCTTCGACAAACAGCTGGTGAGGGCGATCGGCCTGAAGGAGTCAATATCATGAGGTGATTTACGGGGTTTTAGGATAGGGACAACCATTGCGGACTTCCAGTCTGGAGGCACCGACCCTGTGCGCCACGAATCATTGTAGATTTGAAGAAGAAGATGGCGTCCGCGCAAGGGGAGATTACGTAGGGCCTTGTAGGGGATTTGGTCAGCGCCTGGGGAGGTATGTTGTGATGAATGTCTCAAGGCTGATTCCAGCTCAGGAAGCGAAAACATATGATCGAGGGAAGTTTCCGCCGGTGGGACATCGGCCACAGGTATGTCTCGAGCAGACGTTAAACCGTCGGTAGGCAACGATGTTAGTCTGCCGCAATATTCCTCGGCCAACCTCATCTCTGAGCGACCCGTGGCCAAAGACAATGAACGGAACGGGTTGCGTTGGGTAACCGGCTCGGCTAGCCCTTTTAGCACCGTCCAGACTCGGGATTGCGGAGTGCGCGGAGATAAGGACGAAGCGAAGCTCCTCCAGTGGTCCCTAGCCAGCTTGTAGAGGTGCCTCTGAACCGCTTTCTGTATTCGTTTGGCCTCTTGGTTGTGGGCGGGGAGACGGGAACGGCGGGCGCGTCTTTCAGCCCTTCGGCGTATCGCACGCAACTTAGCGTACTCTGTATCGACGGCGGCAAATTTCACGGGAAGTTGGAAGACGCTGGTGGCACTGCGAGTAGCGCTGACCACCGCGCGGCAGAAGTCGTGGTGACTAGCGTCCCTAAGATCAGCGGAACTAGACTCGAAGGCAGCCCTATAATTGTTCCAGTTAGTCTTTCTGACCGTGCGCCTCAGCTGAGCCCCTGGCGCGCCGCGGACGTTGATTAGCAGTGGAAGGTGATCGCTTCCAAGGGAGTCAGCGTCGACCTGCCAGGTGAAGCGTTGTGCAATCGAGCCAGACACAGCTGCGAGGTCCAAGCACGATGATATCAGCGGGGACTGTACAAATGTCGGGGAGCCATCATTGAGGAGGTGGAGGTCCATCTCCTCGAAGAGCACAGCAAGTCGTTCTCCCCGTGAGTCCGAGCGTGCGCTCCCCCAGCTGACGTGGTGGGCGTTAAAGTCCCCGCATAACACAAACGGTGGTGTCAGGCCGTCCAGAATGTTCTTGAGGTTATTCACGTCATATCGGGTCGCTGGGGGCAAGTACAGGGAAATCACAGTGAAGTCAAGCGCACCCATTCGCACTGAACAGCAGACATACTCCCCTCCACTTGTTTCTACAAGGGACCTCTTCACAGCCGGTATGTCTGATCGGACGAAAATGGCCGCTCGGCTTCTAGCGTTGTTGGGCTGCGACACGAAGGTGATGTAGTTGGATAGGCGAAAGTCGTCCCGAATCCCACATTCTGAAATACACATTACTAGGAACTTATACCTCCACGCGAACTGGCGGAACTCTGAGAGCTTCGTCTGAAGGCTTCTTGCGTTCCATTGGAAAATCGTGGTCGTTTGATATTGTACAGCCATGCAGCATGAGAACGAGCGGTAGCTGGATCCGGCCGGGCCTACCGGCCACGTACCGGGTACTCAGGAGTGGGGGCAATTAGTTTCTCTAACTGCAAGATCGATTGGACTTCCGGGAGCGCTTTGCACTCGGGGCATGCAGTGATGATGGCCCTCAGAGCTGCAAAGAGCAGCTTAACCATCACCATCTGCATATCGACAGAGTCGTGGGCCGTTGTTTGGGCTGGACGCTCTCGGCGGACTTTCGGAGTATAAGTTGCCTGACTGCTGGCGGCTTCAGACGTCGCTATTGGAGTGGGCGTGGTGATGGGGATCGGTGCTGTGTGAGGGGCGTCCTGAGAGGCCAAAGCAGGCAGAGGGGGAAAGTCACCCATGTTCCATATAGGTGGCCTTCCAGCTACCTGGTCAGCGGACCTAGAGCCTGCCCGATGTCGCCGCTTCCGCCGTCTACGGTGCCTGCGGCGTTCTTCGTTGTGGATCTTGACCTTGGCCTCACGGTAGCTGCTGTTGGAGCGCGAGCGTTCCCTGGCAATAAGCCTCTGCTGCTTGCGTTTAGGGCAATCGATCGACGTTGCTTGGTGGTTGCCTTGGCAGTTGACGCACTTGGGGACGCTCTGGGGGCAGTCGGGGGAGTCGTGGGACGTTCCACAGTTGGCACAGATCCTTTTTCGAGTGCAACACGCTGCCACGTGCCCATGCCTCTGGCAGTTGTAACATTGCGGCGTCGGCGGTAGGTAAGGTTTTATACGCATGGTCAGTAGATGGAGGCTGACCTCACGCGGCTTCGCGGCCCCGGCGAAGGTCAGCCGCACAGCACCACAGTCCTTCTTTATCCGCCTCGCAGCGATGACCGCTGGGCTGGACCTGATGGCCTGCCGTATTTGGTCGTCCGATAGTGAGGCGTCCACACCAGTGATGACGCCGTAGCAAGAGCCAGTGGGACGGGGTTCATATGCTCGAACAGGGATTGAGCAGATGCGGTCGAGTCCTAAAAAGGAGACCTTTGCTGTTGGGGAAGTGGCATCCACCGCGATTATGTTCTTCGCGAAATTCGGTCTTATTTCCTTAATCCTCCCCGGGAACTCGGAAGTGAGGAAGTCTGATATCTTCAGGTGATTCAGCCTGGCGAGGTTCGTTGCTGCGTCATGGGGAGCGAATATCACCGTGACTCCCGTGGGCGCAGGGTGTTGCCCAATGTTTGAGCGAACGGTCTTTCGCGCTCTTTTGGGGACCTCTTCGAAGGGTCGGTCGTCGTCATCAGATGATGTGAAAGCGATGTCTCTATCAATCTGCCTCTTGCGCAGGATAATTGTTCTGCTGCTAGAAGAGGAGTCGGTATCACCGGCACCAGCCCCTTCGGTAGACGAGGCGCTGTCGCCGCTTCGGACGACTTCCATGGCTAGGAGGGGTCCCCCAGGCCACAGTAGGGCAGGGCCTGTCCGAGTTCAGGCGCAGATATGGTAATGGAATGAGGAAACAACAGATAGATTTTCAGGAGCAGAAAGTTCCACGTCTACACAGTTTGACTTCGTCGTCGACGAGCAAGCTAGCTATGTGTGACGGTATTTTGGAACGTTGGAAATGTGTGTCGACGTACGGAAAAAGAATACTTTTCTAATGAATGCCTGCGTTCTTCGAGGACGTTTTCGCTTCAAAGCCGTTTCAAGGGTAGGTTCGTGTACTTCAAAAATTATGAAGGTAACTTTGTTGCTCGTATGCCGCATCATAATTGTTGCTCACAGGGAGTACTGGCGTTAACCTACATTTTCTCTGATTCATCGTGTAGTTGCTTGATCAAGTGCCATGCTGCCATGACATGCAGAGACGCAGAGGCACCTGTTTGACCCCCACTGTAGTGTTTGTGGCTCCACCTGTGTGAGTGGTGCAGAATGATTGGCGGGGTGCCGCCTGGTGGGTGACGAATAAGGAGGTCTTTTGACAAAATGGCACCGTAGCGTCGAGATGTGTATGAATCATCAAGGGGGGTTTCAATCCAGGACATCAAAGTAACGACACTACAAATTTGGCGACGAGCGGCAACGAAATGACTAATACAGGATCTACAAACATCGAGGTGCCAATATGTTTTGGAAACCTGGATAATTTCGACCCCGATGGCCCGAATCCAAGTGAGGCATGGCGCAAATGGAAACAACGATGGCAGTTCTTCATCGATGCACAACCGGAAATTCCCGACAAGCGAAAGAGAGCTTTGCTTCTTCATCTGGCTGGAGAGAAAGTCCAAGAAGTGTATTCTACACTGACGGATCAAGGAACAACGTACAAAACAGCTTTGGATGCGCTGGACGCACACTTCGGAGACAAGAAGAACGTTCCATATGAACGCTACTTGTTCCACAAGATTGAGCAGCAACAAGAAGAAACGGTGGATCAACTCATGCAAAGACTTAAGTTGGCTGCAGAAAACTGTGAGTTCGGGAATGAGAAATCGAATGTAATACGAGATAAACTTGTGCATGGGTGCCGAAACAAGAACTTAAGACGCCGACTACTTCAAGAAGAAAAACTCACATTGGAACGAGCAGTACAACTGGCAAAACTGCTGGAACAAAGCGATAAACAAGCTACTGTGATGGAAGAAAACAACGGAATCCAACGCCAAGAAGTAAATTTGGTCGCGAGGAAGGCTAGGCCTAGAATCGAACATCGACAGACGCAGAAGAGGTGTACACAAGGAATGTCACGTTTCAACATAAAAGGTCATCAAGAACCGAAAATGTGTACCAGGTGTGGACAACAAGGACATTTTGGAGATTCATGTCAGCGAACGCAAGGTAAAACATGCAGCAAGTGTGGTTTGAAGGGACACTTTGCACGTGTCTGTCGTACGAATGTCGGAAGAAATCGACCAAGGTTCAAGACCTACAATGTTCAAGGAGAGATGGAAAGGAATGAAACAACAACGGAACATTCGGGCGACGAGTATCAACTGTTCAAAGTGACAGCGAAAGACTGCCATGATACAGTCATGGTGAAGCTATACGATGTTGACATTCCAGCGGTTGTGGATACGGGAGCTTCGCTGAACATTATCAATGAAGCGCAGTGGAACATACTTCAGAGACATGGTCTCTACCTGTCCGAGACAAGTGCCAAGGTGTTTCCCTACGGAATGGAACAGCCTTTACCGCTGATCGGAAAGTTTACAGCGCCAGTTACAAAAGGAGACAGGCGAGTACAAGCTGATTTCCACGTGATGAAGGGCAAGTCCGTATCCTTGCTAGGAAAGCAAACAAGCATTGATCTAAAACTCGTCGTACTACCACAAGACAGGCTAGAAGTTAGGCTAGGAAAGACAAGGATGGAGAACGTCATCGCGACAAACGCAGAAGTGTTTGAAGGCTTGGGAAAACTGAAAGACTACAAGTTGAAGATTCATGTAGACGAATCAGTAGTGCCTGTAGCACAGCCACATCGTAGAATCCCCTTTCAGCTGAGAAAGAAAGTGGAAGAAGAGCTACAAAGATTGTTGAACGAAGATGTAATTGAGCCAGTCAATGGACCAACCACGTGGTCATCTCCCGTTGTGGTGGTGCCCAAAGCGAATGACAAAATAAGATTATGCGTGGACATGAGAATCCCGAATCAAGCTGTAAAAAGGGAAAGGTATCCCATTCCGACTGTGGATGACGTCTTAGAGGAGATTGGTGAAGCACAAGTGCTGTCGGAATTAGATCACAGAGAAGGATACCACCAGATTGAGTTGGACGAAGCATCACGGGATATAACAACGTTTTCGACACATGTTGGAAATTTTAGATTCAAGAGGCTCATCTACGGTGTTTCTTGTGCACCAGAAGTATTTCAGAAGATTATTCAAGATGTGCTGCAAGGATGTGAAGGAGTACGTAACATCTCAGACAACACAATTGTGTACGGGAGAAACCAAGAAGAACATGATGATAGACTGGATAGAGTGCTTCGCAGGTTTCGAGAGAAACGTCTAACGCTTAACAGAAGCAAATGCCATTTTGGGCTCAGTAAACTTAATTTTATGGGACATACCATTTCTGGCAATGGCATCAGTCCAAGCATTGAGAAGATTAAAGCTATACGTGATGCAAGGACACCCAGTAATGCTTCGGAGTTGAGGAGCTTCCTTGGATTGATCAACTTTTGTGCTAGATACATACCACATTTGGCTACAAAGACTACAAGGTTGAGAGAACTCATAAAGAAAGAAGTCAGGTGGGAATGGACAACGGAGCATGATGAAGATTTTGCAGAACTTAAGAACTGTCTGACCGACAAGACTGTTTTGGCTTTCTACGATAAAAATGCACGGACAAGGCTCGTGGTGGATGCCAGTAACACTGGAGTAGGAGCAGTTCTACTGCAAGCAAAACGAGGAGAGATGTTCAGACCAGTCGTGTATCTGAGCAGAGCATTGACGGACATAGAAAAGAAATATTCTCAGACAGAGAAAGAAGCATTAGCAGTCGTATGGGCTGTAGAAAGATGTAGACTCTACCTGTACGGCGTGGAGTTTGAACTCATAACTGACCACAAAGCTTTAGAAATAATCTACGGACCAAGGTCGAAACCGTCAGCTCGGATTGAAAGGTGGCTGTTAAGAATGATGCCATTTACGTACAAGGTGATATACCAGCCAGGCAAGACGAACATTGCAGATCCGTTATCAAGACTTATGCAACAGAGAAGTGAGAAACAAAGGACTGCAACTGAAGACTACGTAAACTTTGTGATCAAAGAAGCAACGCCAAAAGCACTGAGCGAAGATGAACTTCGGAAAGCCACGAAAGGAGATCCTGTTCTGCAGAGAGTACTGGACAAGGTACGGAAAGGACGATGGGAACCAAACAATGAAGACAGTGTCTACAAAAGGGTGGAGTCTGAGTTATCGGAGAAAGAGGGACTACTCCTTAAAGGAACAAGAATTGTAATTCCCAGTGAACTCCAGGCAAGAGTGTTGGACATAGTTCATGAGACACACCAAGGCATTGTTAAGACGAAACAGTTGCTGAGAACCAAAGTATGGTGGCCAAACATGGACAAACATGTGGAGGAATTGATAAGACAGTGCCCATCTTGTCAACTTGTAACAATAGAAAATCAACCACAGCCCATAAAGTCGACTCCATTACCTGCCAGGCCTTGGGAAGAGTTAGCACTTGATATTTGTGGACCTTTGCCATCTGCAGAATATGTTTTGGTTTTGGTGGACTATCATTCAAGATGGCCGGAAGCTGTGATCGTCAAGACGACGACAACCAACGTGATAATTACCTGGCTAAAAGAACTATTTGCAAGATTTGGTTACCCTAGAAGTATCAAGACGGATAATGGACCTCAGTTTGTCTCGAGAGATTTTGCGGAATATTTACAGCAGTGCAACATAAGACACGACAGGACTACACCTTATTGGCCGCAAGCGAATGGCGAAGTGGAAAGACTGAATAGATCTTTCCTGAAAGCACTGAAGATTGGTCGACTACAGAACCGGAATTTAAAAGGCATGCTTTTGAGTTTTCTTCAAGCATACCGAAGTACACCACACTGCGTGACAGGAAGGTCACCAGCGGAACTTCTAATTGGAAGATCCATGAGAACAAAGCTTCCAGAGGTAAAGATTGAGGAGAAGCGAGGAAATGTCAATGTGCATGACAAAGAAAGGAAGTTGTATGAAAAGCAATATGCGGACAGGAGAAGAAGAGCGAAGGAAAAGGATATCCAAAGAGGAGACGAAGTATTGATAAAGAGAATGACGAAGACGGACAAGTTGAGTACGGAGTACTGGCCGAAGAGGTGGAAAGTTGTTAATAGATATGGACCAACAATAACAGTGCAAGACAATGAAGGTGTTGTGCGCAAGCGAAATGTAACCCACGTAAAGAAGTTCTTCGGTGGAAGACTTGGCGATACTGAGCAGTATGAGGATGTATTTTGTCCACATACCGCAGATACATCAGAACCAGAAGGGCAACAAGTCACGCAATGTGTGCCGGCACAGGAAAGATCCGAAGTTACGGAACGAGCCGGAGGAACAGAAACATTGGTGAACAGGCCGCGGAGGCAGGTACGCCAACCTACAAGATTTCAGGATTATGTGCTCTACCGCACAAACTTTTATTAACTGCAAGTGCGTGTTAAGTTTTGGGACTTACGGGACTAGGTGTTTGTGAACTTTTGGGACTTATGGGATTATGGTTTTCCGAGATAGTTAGATTGGGATTATTCTTATGATGGATGTTTGTGTTTGGAAAGAAAGAAAGAAGATGTAGTGTTTGTGGCTCCACCTGTGTGAGTGGTGCAGAATGATTGGCGGGGTGCCGCCTGGTGGGTGACGAATAAGGAGGTCTTTTGACAAAATGGCACCGTAGCGTCGAGATGTGTATGAATCATCAAGGGGGGTTTCAATCCAGGACATCAAAGTAACGACACTACACCCACAAGATTGAAGGCATGATTAAAGGTGATCGTGGTGATCCCAAAATGGAAATCTACGGTTCTCGGCGCCGCCGCCATGTCTAAATACACGCCGCGCCGCTGACGCCGCCGCCGCCGCGAAGGACAATTCGACCAGCACGTCGCCGCCGGCAAAAAGGGTCCCGGCGCCCACCTCTACAGTACTAACTCTGTTCGCCTGGTGTGCACGTTGCACAGTTACGGACTGGGTTTTCGCAGTTTAGTATCCCTTTAATGTAAGTGGCTCTCTTTTCACTTATGAGAGCTGTGAAGTATGCACTCCAAACATTTTTTTTGCAATAACTACTTTACGGCACATGTGCCAGAAACAGGGTTAGCAGTAACTTGTGTGTAAAATTACAGATTTATTTTTTTTCCTTTTTTACAGTGTGCTAACTGTGTTGCCCCCATACCTGCCGTAAAGTAGTTATTGCAAACAAAATTCGCACAACTCCCATAAGCGAAAGGAGGGCCACTTGCATTAAGGGGAGCTTAAACTGCGAAAGCCCAGTCCGTAACTGTGCAACGTGCACCGCAAACGGAAGTTGCGCAGAATATAGGTTACACTCAACAGAGTTAGCAGTCACTTGTGCAGTAAAAATACGGAACTGTTTCTTACAGTACATCGATTTTATATCTCGGGTAACAACTAGCAAGGAATTCGCTCGGCACATAGTGTCAATAAGAATGAAACAAAACCCAATTGAAAAAGAAAAGAAACCAAGAACAGTGAGTGTATCTTAGATGACGTGTCTTTCCTTGTTACACGAATACTGAAATCCGTAAGTGTTTTATTCGTCCTCAGATTTTACCTACTTCAATGGTTCACAACCTGTGGGTTGCGACATGTTCCGAGGGGGTCGCGAAGCGCCCCACAAATTAAAAAAAAAAAAGAAAAAGAGGTCACGCCGTGCCTGCTATTCTAGGTTACTAGGAAGCCCGTGGCAGGAGATCCGGATGTTTCTCATAAATGCGCTTGCATGCGGGGTACGCGACGCTTTCGATGCATCACACAGCCTCGCTTTCACGCCTGATTTCACTTATGCACGAGGGCCAAAGTCTCTGTCGTGAGAACAACACTCGCTCCCACTAAAGGTCACGGCGTCTGTGTCTATCGCGGCATACACGAACGGCTTTCACGGCGCACCGCGCAGTCGTGGCGCATTGTGCTGAGTCGTGTGACACAGCTGAAGTCCTCGGTTATATTAAAGGATATATCTCGGCTCTCAAGCTTCAGTTTGAGAAGCACTTCCCGCAGAGCCAGTTCAAGAGATACGACAGCATCAGGGATCCATTTGGCACGATTTTTCTTCCCGAAGGTTTTAGTACAGCAGACGGAGAGCAGTTCATGGACCTGAGTTCAGATCGAAGTTTGAGGTTGCGGTTTCCGCGATAAGCACTTCCGGAATTTTGGGCAGCTTTGGCCACGGAATACCCAATATTGACGAGAAAAGCCACGAAAACAATGCTTCTGTTTGCGACAACGTACTTATGCGAGCTTCGTTTCTCCGCTCTGGCGACACTCAAGACACACAGCTCAAGATCGAGCCTGGACTGAGGGTTGCGGTGTCAAACACCGTCCTCGCTTCGAGAAACTATAAGTCTCTTCGATTTGGCCTGTACCTCCGGCACTAGTTCAGGGAAGTGCCTATGTGGTGCAATCGCGTGCGCTGCCGATTGAGACAGTGCCAGTGTAGGTTCAGTATTAGCGCTGCGCGGTCGCTTCCAAAACGAAGAAGCGAGTGAGGAGCAGGCTAGTCGTCTGCTGTCCGAAACCCAGCCACTGTCATGTTCTTTATGCTTGCTTTTTCTTTCATGTACACTGTTTGTGTGTGCTGTGCTTCATTCGCTTTACTATATCGTTGGAATAAGTGTTTGTTATGGCTCAATGTCTGTACGCAGCGAGTGGACGACGTATGCATTCGACTTGCTTGCGCGAAAGAAAGGGAAGATAGTGATCGTGTTCCCGGCTATCACGAGAACATTGTGGCAGATAATACGAACACGAGTTATCCTCTTTTACAGCGTCAGCTGTGTCGTGGAGATCGCGTCGGCGTCGCCGGCATTCGCATGTCCGCATAAAACTCTTGTCGCATGTGCGCTCAGCGCCGGCAGTAAGGAGGAGAATCGCGCCAGTTTACAACCGCTATCGATGGAAAGTGAGACAGCTGAGTGAGCTGGCGATGACTTCAACTTCAATCATGTAAAGGTGAATATCGACAGAACTTTGGCGGACGAATTTCATCGACTCCAAAGCCACCACCTACCCGCCATCACTACGCAGTGCGTGAAACAACTAGACAAGCCCCACTCGTTGACACTCCCAGCCCTAAATGTACGCTCCATACAGCTCCACGCAGAAGACGTTGCACACGACTATGTCCTCCGTAAGACATCAGTTCCGTGTCGTTCCGATACGTGGATGAAGACGGAGAGACTGATACAAGTCGACGGCTTCAAGTGCTGCTGCGGGATACGTCGCAGTGGCAAGGGCAACCGAGCGGCCGGAGTTGCCACTTACCCGTGTGCCGAATTAGTGTCTAGTCTACTCCACTTGAAGTCGCCCTTCCTGGAGACGATGTCGGAGAAATTTGTGCCGTGCAGCCTCCCACAGGGCTCGTGGTGGCTGTGTGCTACTTTTCGCCTCGCGCGGCGCCGGAACGCATCTGCGACTTTATCGTGTATGTGCTCGCGCCTTACCGCACGCACAAGCTTCTCGTCGTAGGATATTTCAACGTGAACGTTTCACTGGCCAAGAACACCGACATCCGCCAACCCACAACAAGACATGGCTCATGCATAGACTTTGTGTTCCAGAACAGCCCCCTCGTTCAGGACACCACTCACCTCGCCAATTATTTCAGCGACCACAAATCAATATTCATCACGCTTAAATAAATTTGTCTACATACTTTCATCCGGCCTAATTTCACCACACGCACAGCTGACGCTGAAGTTCGCGTTACACGGGTCGTAACCGTCCTGTAATTTTTTCCTACTTGGTCCTTCATCTGTGTGTATTTTTAGTAAGAATTAGTCCCAGCCGTTCCAAAGCTTGCGTCATTTGCCGGAGTAGTGACGACAAGCGTAATAACTATACCGTGCAGGCGAGAATTCGAGTAATCCGCTCGGTTAGGTCTCAAAATGATAACCGCATTATCCCCCACGTGTTGCGACCATGCAACTTCACTGACTGCTGCATCGCACTCATGTCCACTGTCTTGCTCCAAGGAGGAACCGTCAATGTATACCAACATCAATGCCGCTTACGCGGACCCGCGTCGTTTGCTCCGCGCGCGCTCGTACTGCACTTCCTATCCAACAACTGCAGGCCGGCCGTGAACTCGTGCAGAACTAGTGCTGCACCACTGCAAAACGAATACGAGAGTGCAGTGGGCGCGCGCGACACTCGCACGAATACGAAAGTGGCGCACCGCCTGAACTAGTTCAGAGTGCAGCCAAATCGAAGAGACCTTCTACACAAAAAAAAAAAAAAAAAAGAAGAAAGAAACCGGACCATCTTAATTACTAGGGACAGGTAGCTATGCTGTCATGGCCGTGCGCTCCCGCAAGACCGTTGTGCAAGACTTTTTGACCCAGAGAACTCGATCTGAATGAAGCTCCAATAAAATGTTATTGTAGCGGTTTGGCTAACCGTCTAGCGCTGAGGTCGGAAGACGTCAGGCATCGTGACGAGGGAGACCGGGGGGGGGGGGGGGGGGGTCGCGACGAGCTCGTCTATGGGACGCACGGCGGCGCAGTTTGGGAACCACTGGTCTACTTGGAAGTGGGAATGAATGGGAAAAATGTACGAGATGAATTGCTAAGGGGCGACATTCGAGCCTCTTCCATACTGAAGATTTTGATAAGCTCATGAGAGGACCTTGTAGTTGATAGTGCACTTGACGAATAACCAAGAAATGTGGAACGTGCCATAGTGCCATAGTGGTTTCTGACGAGATGATCGTACCTTGTATTTTTCGATGGCGGGGAATACTAATTCAGGCTCAGGAGCAGTGAGAAGAAGGACGCAAGATCCAGTCGCAAAGAAGAAACATGTGCTCCACAGCCCCGAGAGGTGCATCAGAGGTGCTGCACACAAGTAGACGTCGTCTCTGCTGGCGCACTGCACTGATTCGTGCCTGTTCATCGATAAATTATATTTTGAAGTTATCCTCCAGCTTAGCTAATACTCAGTTGATACAAGAACGAGCGGAGAAGCGAGCTGGTGTAGGAAAGTTGTGAGTAGCATGACTTTGGGCTTGTGACATGCACAGAAATGTGGCACAAAAAATACAGACAGAGGCACAAAAACTTGACAGACGAGACTGAAAACCAGCAATGAAAACTTCATTGCATTAAGGGCTCAGGTTGGCATAAGGAAGGAGGGAGTCAACTTTCTGTTTTGCTCCCTCTGTCTACAACCTGAGCCCCTGATGAAATAAACATTTCATTCCTGGTTGTTTTCAGACTCGTTGTCAAGTTCTTGTGTCTGTCTGTCTGTTTTATGTCGTGGTTTGTGCCCGCCTTCAGCTTAAGGTCAGGCTACCCAGTACCCACAACCTAGCTACGTTTGTTGACTGAAGGGGCCATAGATGAAGGGAAGCACTCACGAAGGAAGAAGACACATAATGATGAAATTCTCGTTGGAGATCAAGACGCCCTTAGGAAGTCCCGTCGTTCCACTTGAGTACATAATCACCAGGGCGTCCCCGGCATCTCGCTTGGGAACAGGGAAGAAGTCGGATCTCGAACAGCACTTTAGTTTACCGAAAGACACGAAGCCGTCGTGGCTACCAAATACTACCAGCGTCTGCAACAAAATGGATTTTCATTGCACAACTGTTGCGAAAATACGTGTGAAAAAAATGTAAGGTGGCTTAATGTTAGGTACTCCCAATGTTGTGTATCCCCCTATAATAACACAGTTATTGTTCTCCTGTTTTGCACCATGATAACTTCCGGCTCAAGTCACACACAACTGTGCCCAAAATGGTCTCTTGAATGCAGCCAAGTCCTGAAGATTTGCCTCCAAAGAAAAGTATCTCTCCAGAACATCCGTGGCTCAAGACCTCGGGCTTCTGCTTCAATTTGGTTTCCCCAAGTCCCCTTCAGAAAGACTTGTTCAAAACATCCATGCTTGAGCACTACTTTTGCGTTATTTCTGTACTCAAACGAGAGTAAACTGACAGCGAGAGCGCTTCAAACTGACCAGCAGTACTATATACACGACATTATAATGAGCAGTATTAGAAACAGAACGAAATAAATACTAGAGTATTGTTAACTGAGTACCGCGAGAGCCACTTCGAGGTTCTTATTGAGTTAAATCTCGTGCGATCTTATTTTACCTTAACCGAGGGAATGAACTTGCAAGTTTCCAGGGTCTTGGAAGCGTTCGCTTGATCGCAGAACACCACGTCCGGTTGTGCATCTTCAAACTGGTAGCGTAATTCTCCTGGAAATACAATGCCGGACACCAAAGCCTCGTTAGAGTTGCCCTTTAATGAACTGACCGTTTCAATTAGACTCATGCGTTGCTTCAAGTTGCACTGGACACACTCACCGTATACTCGTTAGATAGTACGTTTCAAGGCGCAAAACATACACCGAAGAAACAAAACGAGAAACCTTCGTTTTCGAAACACGGAAATTGTCGGCCGCCATCAGTTCTCCGTCAATGCAAGAAGCGCTAAAAGAGGACAAGGAACCCTTACGTTACCGTTTCGGTGCTTCTGCTGAGAGCGGCTGCAAGGGTACACGCCAGTTAGGCTGAAACAACAGTGCCAATGGAGCACGAACAGGCGGGACACCGTTTTCTTCCGCAGCATTAAATTGACGGAGAACTGACGGCGGTTGTCAATTTGAGCGTCTCGAAGCGACGGTTCTAGCTTTTCCCTTTCTTCTGACTTGAAAACGTCTGTAATTTTGGTTTAGTAGCCAGGTCAAAATTTACGATGCAACGAAAGTATGCCGAATTTCATGACGCGATAAGTCGGTGAGTAATAAACCGAGAGCACGGTCCTTTGCTACTCTTTCTGTGCTGGTTTCGGGACGACGTTGGGTCATCTTTCGCAAAAAAAAAAAAAAAAATCTGGTCGGAATCGAACATTTTCCATGTTGCGGTGCGGGTGTTGAGCCCGTACCCTGGCTGCTCCATCGTCCACAGCGTGCATGGCTGATGGGCCGTACTTCACCTTCACCACGTTACCGTTACGAAGACAGGCGGTGTTCGCATTTTAACCGGCATGATGCAGTGGCGAGATCAAAGCCATGACGAAACAAGCCCGAGCATGGTCAACACGAAAAATGCGACACGTTTGTTCGTGTTACCCATGCTCAGGCTTTTGTTTCGTCATGAGTTTCGTCCACCAGCTAGACTGCGTTTACGCTATTTTATCAATCACGAACGCAAAGCCTTTAGCTCCATGATTCATAACTGTGGCGCAAGTATTCTTTACTGTGTTCTGCAGAACGAATGTGTCTTTATTTTACCCTATGATATCCAGAACACAATTATTCCTTTTTTAAGTAAACATTTGGTGCTTTCGTACCAAAAACAATGAAAAACACTGCATATTTAGAAGATTTTCAGTGCATAGTTGCATGCATATTTCGGCAGTTTTTAGCGCATATTTTCCCGCGCTCTAGTGATCACAATCAGTGGCGGGGGGGGGGGGCAATGAGGACTTTATATCGTAGAACATCAAGGGTCATGATTCATGAATGACTGGGCTTTACATAATCAATTATGTTAATCAGCAAAAACAATGATCTGGTGTGACTCATGGAATGTCAAAATGTCTTGCTGCCTTGGATGGCCAGACTTGTTTGCACTCAGATAAAATGGTTAAAAAGCAAGCGAGCTGGTGGCTAAGATCCATGACGAAAACCCGAGACTGGGAAAAAGACGAAAAACAGACGACACAACACAAAGTCCCAAACACAGCTAAAGTTTAATCGACAACCGCACACTTTTAACACATCAGGTGGGGGAGGAGGGACAGTCCAAAAGGCTCGCCAAAGCAGGGCCGAAGGTCACAGACGCTTTGCTGACACAGTTCCCAGCCCCCAAAATTGACAACGTTTCTCTAAAAAGCCTCCGGCTGAGGTCGGTCTCCCTGGCCTTGCACTGCTCATCGTCAGTGGTGAATCTTTTCTGCCACCGTGATCTGGGAGTAGCCAGGTTAAGCTGCATGTTTTAACTCACGAGAAACGAAGTGCAACCGACATCTAAAAAAAAAGAAAAAAAGATGAAGCCCTTCAGCTGTTTCCTGGACTTCTCTCGCTCGATTGCAGCGGTCAGCAACGCAAAAAACGACACCTTTTCACCAGAATTATCATATCCCGAGCGACACAACACGTCTGCGGCATGCAGAGATACGCAGCCGAAATCTGCTCACAGTCCAAGGATGCACGTGAATTTCAGAAAGTCTGTCTACACTGACAGAAGAAGAGGTGTTGCCCAGAGTTCGAGGTAACTCGTTACAAGTAACTCGTTACTGTAACTAAGTTCATTTTTTTTGGTAACTTGTAACTTAACTCGGTACTTTTGCGCCGTGGTAACTTTCAGAGGATTTCGTTCCTTTTTCAGGTAACTTTGCCAAAGTAACTTAAGTTAAGTTCCAAGTTACTTTTAACTGGCTTTTCACTCACGTCCACATATTTTCTTGCTGTCTCTCCGGTTCTCTCATGGCATTTTTTGCCATAAAACGTGACATTGAATCAATCAATGGCAGTATTTTGTTCAGGAAGTAAGAACCGCTGCCATTGAAATGAAGCTGAACCATTGTGCGCCCACAGGGAGCAAGATGCAAAGCGTTCGAATAGACCTCTACCAGAGAAACGTCATTGGTAGACACACTGAAATCGAAACAAACCGGAAGGAGAGGGCTGGTTTCCACGAATGGGCACTTGTTCGCTGCCTCCCATTGAAAGAAAAGCAGGACCGAGGGTCGTGTCCCTTTAAGGGACCATATCGTAATCCCCTCAAGACCATGGCTTTCGGGCGTGACCTTGTTCACCTCTAGCGTCGAGCGTAGTTCAATTCTACCAAATTTGTGGCGCCGTCGAACACTATGACGTTATTTGTTTACAAACAGGGAGATGCCTATTGTTGGACATAAACGAAAACGATCTAAGCGTGTTGCACTCCTCCGCAGGCAACTCAAGGTCTAACACAAATGCTCACGCACGCTGCACCTGTGTAATGCTATTTTGTGTCCGAAGTAACTTGGAAGTAACTCATTCTTTTTGTTAAGTAACTCAGTAACTACGAGTGACATTTCAGGCTGAGGAACTTCGTTATTAACTTAGTTACATTTTGCACACGGTAACTTAACTTGTAACGAGTTCTTTTTGACGGGTAACTTCTCAATCTATGGTGTTGCCCCGTATCAGCCGCCGTTTTCCCCAAGTACAGACGCGCGCGCCTCCGCACGGCGGCGGTTCGCCCTAGGCAAGCCTGACCTATTGTTCTCCGGCGGAGTTTCGTCACCAAGAAGAGTGTCAAACGATAGCAACCAACCGGCTTACTTCCAGGTAGCTTTCACACATAAGATCCTAGCTAACAATAGAGAGTTTTAGTATATCGTACGCTATCGCCTTTGCGTACGTAAGGGGTAGCGTTGATGGTTCTGCGCACGCCCATAACAGAAAGACAGCATCGCGCAATGCGCAGAACCACGAACGCTATCTGGTAAGTACGCTATCGCCTTTGCGTACGATGTACTAAAACTCTCTAATACCCAAGAACCGAACAACTGAGCTGCGAGTGATAGCTTTGTTACCGAGATAAAGTACAGCTTGCGCCAAAAGTCCACGGAACACGCGAGTGGCGTTTTTCTTCGCGCCGCGCCACCCTAGCGGCGGCCGGAAGTTGGCGGGAGCGGACAGGTCCATTCATTTTGAGGGGGGCGCAATGCATAACGCAGGCAGCGACCCACCGTGATACTGAACATGTATACTTTGTTGACCTGGTGCCGGAACGCTAGGGCATGCACCAGGCTTCAGTACAGCTCGACTGTGTCCACCATAAAAGGAGCATTGCTGAAAATGAGTGGAGCACATGAGGTCGTGTTTGCAGTCATTGTAGGATTTCACATTCACTTCCTCAAGTCGCTGGACCCATTTCGAATATCGTTTCGTATGTTGTTGTGGGAGCGTGTGAGGGCGACAAATTTTCATTAACAATATTACAGAAACAACAGAAGTAGTGCCCTCTTTATCATTATGTAGCACATGCATAATACATCTTCAAATGTGTAGGAAAAAGCTATAGGATCTCGAGCTGCAGGTGCATGCATCCCCATCGCAACAGAGCCTTCCCGAGTGGAGCTGTTCATGGGATGGTGCAGCATCTGCTTGGCATATTCCCAGAGTGAAAATATCTGAGTGCTTGTATTATCTTGAGGAAAATACAAGGTGCTCCTATATGTGTGTGTACTTGTATCTGAAATGCAATTATTTTCTTAGTAACTTGCACTGCTTCTTTCGGTACCCTTTCTCGGACGGTTGAACAAAAACATTGCAGATGGGATCAAACCAATATAAGTAACTGGGATAAGGTGGGTGCTAAGCTGCATGCTACCTTGCGGCATGTGCCCTCTAGTCAATGCTGCATGTGTTAGTAAAATATTTCTGATGTTGAAATTTATAAGTTTGCGTAAATGTTACAAAAATAAAGCTATGTTTGTATATATTGGCACTCTGATGTACAAAGCTGCACGGCAAGGGAAAGACAAACTTAATTCACTCAAAAACATAGTGGAAGAATTTCACACACATGAAAGTAGTTACTCAAAAGTACTTACTTTAGGAAAGATACTCCTGATCCCTTGTAGTTCTCTTTGATGCATTTATTGGGCAACAACAATAACAACTTTATTTTAAGATTATGAATGGGGAGTTCCATCGCCAGAGGCCAATGGGGAGTTTTATGTTTATGTTGCTGACTTCTGGAACTGAACGTCGAAGCTCTCGGATTTCGGCTCCATTTAAAGGCATCGGTAACCACGATATCTTTGAAATCGCCAATAAACTCACTAATTAAAGCTACGTTCACGCGTTTTATGGCTTGACAGGTTTGACAACCACGGAATAGAAACCGAAATCTAAGTAGGCTCGAGTTAGAAAGCTAGCTGGAGGCCAGTCTAAAAGAACACATCGGAACAATAAAACACACAGGATATGACCCCACTCTAGATTTAATCGCTTTTTATCACGTTTCACACGTCTTTGTTTGGTACACACAGTGACAAAACGACAAACATGAACCAAAACCATTGTTCAGATTTCCTCCGCCAAAACTAGCGGGCTCCGCCAGTTCTGGCCTGGCAACACGGGGACACCTAATGGCGGCTTCCTTAGTTTGACGGCAGTTTTGGATGAGCTCCGGTGACCTGACCTTGGTCACTCCACTACGACAACGACTTCTCTTCGAACTGGGGCTTCTAATGCTCACGCATTAAAACAAAAAGTAATCAGAAAGAAGGGAAGACAGCTGTCCTCTCTCCTTTCTCATGACGGGCGTTCCCACTCACTTTCCCCCTTAGGTACAGCAGTCCAGGTTTTATACGTTTGTGTTTTGTGTACCTGGCAGTTCATCTTATCTTTCCGTCACACGAAGAGGCTGACACGCCGTACGTGTAAATCTACTCCGGTTACCCTTTTACCTTGTGTTACTTGGAGACACCAGGATTATCATGGTTCGAGAAGACATCCAGGGGTCGGATTCGCAAAAAGCTCGTGCGACGGAATCTGTAGTAACTCCGTTGTACGGGAAAGTTACGACGAAGTGTAGATCCACGAAGGGCGCGCGTCTCAAAATCTTCGCAGCTTACGGCGGAATCCTGCGAGAGCTCCCGAGCAGTCTTACGAGGAAAGATGGCGGCGTATTTGGCAGCAGTGGACTTGGAGACGGCCAAAAAAACTCCGTAATACGCGCCCACGCATTGCACTTTGCCACTGAACCTTCGAGACCATCCCCGAAGCGTCAATGGCGCACTTTTTTGCTTGATAACCTTCAACAAATGCTTCAATTTTGTGCTCCGTAAAATCGGGCCGCAGAGATTTTTCAAGCATCCCGTACACCCCGCTTGGCAGCGAATTGTCATGAAGTTTCTCGTTGAATGAAGGCGTAAAGTCATCTGAAATTCACAGAAGACTTCAAGCTCAGTACGGCCACGATACACTTAGCTGCAGCAAAGCGTTTGAGTGGTGCAAACGGATCCGAGGCGGCCGTACATCAGTGTAGGACGATCCCGGCCGGGGCGGCTCAGAGCCCGGTGTCAGAATTCCTGAGAACATCCAACTTATGGAGCGCATGATCCTCAAGGACCGACGGATAACATGTCTCGAACTGGCTTGAAAGACGGACCTGCGCTTAGGTTTTCAGTGATTTGATTGATTCAGTGAAAAGTAAAAATTATGGTTTCTAAAAATACAATACGTGTAGTTTAATATACAGGATGTGTGCCTATAACTGCAGTGGCTCATAGGTACATGTGGAAATGCCACTGGAGTTTGTGGAGTGTGTGGAGAGCCACACACCCTGTACTGTGACTGGTTACCAATTTGCCTAACTATATTTTATATACTTCTGTGTAGACAATGCAGATACACTGCGTATCGCCAGTTTGCAAGGTGGGTTTGGCACAAGCTTGGGAAAACAAGAGGATGGTCATCCCAGCTTGTGCAGTGAACAGGATCTCGCAAGCCCGCCGCGCAGAAAGTGCCACAGGCTTGAAGTACCCAAGATACTACCTGGAGGTACCTCTTCGCACAGCTTATCTATCGCATTTAGAATAATTCAGTATCTGTATTTTAGTATGATTCCTAGCCATGCAGGACGATGCATGGCAATGAGTTCAATATGTTGTGTTGAAACACAACACTAAAGTCCTTTTTAATGAGTCTTGCGGGACGATAGATGATCTCTCCTTTCGTGACATTGTGTACCGTTGCTACCAATCTTGACAAGATACCAACAGTATCTTGAGCAAAAATTTCCTCCCAAAATATTTTCAACCTCATTAACAAACACAATCTCACAGTCCCTGAGCATGATGTGACATTTATACAAAAGTTTAGGAAGGATGAACTTTACTGAACAATTGGGCCTACCATTTGGGGAGAGTGTTAACAGTACCCTTTTTCCATGTGCTAACACCTGCATGAGTATTCAATAGCAACTTAGGTGCAAGTAATCATTCCCCGAGCAGCTCTCCAGTAACTGTAATGAATAACTCTCTCTTGGAAAACAACTTGCATGGTGAATACCAACCGGCGACAGCTAGGGCGACACGACAAGTTTCTCAATTTAGACTGATAAACAGGTAATTGTAAAGTAGCTGTAACAACAGCTAGTAGTTTTACTTCAGAATTTCGTGTTTGTCTCTCCAGTTTCAGAAACATGGGACATCTTTGTTCCCTACCTGCCACAGGCTGGCATTCACCATGAAAGTTGTTCTCCAAGAAAGAGTTATTAATTGCGGTTACTGGTGAACTGCTTGGTAAGTCATTACTTGTAACTAAGTTACTTTGCAATATCTATGCACTTTTATATGCAACTTTTGTCAGTAAGGTGGGGGTCAGTACATCTGCCCCCATCTCTCAATTTTTGTCTGCACAGTGCTTAATTGACCCCACGTAGTGTAGCATACTGTCCAATGCCGAATCCACCTCTTGGAAAACTTAACTTTTGTTGTACTTACTAAACTAAAGACTGCCGCTGCTGCTGTACTTACTGCCCTGGTGGCAGTAAGTACAGCAGTTTCGAAGCCTTGTGGATACTTAAAACAAACTGATGTTTTACAATGGTGCACAAGAAATGCCCAAGAAAAGAAATTGCCTGATGCATTATGTAAGGCACATTTTCTAGGAAATGAAAATGTTACTCGTGCCGTAAATCGTTGTATAAGGTTGTTTACACATCATTTGGTGATAGTCCGGCCCTGCTACAGCTGGTCCCGTCATGAAGCACTGAAACAGGAGTAAACCTTTTGCGAACGAATTGTTTTGAGTTGCTGAAGTTGCTTCAGGCAATGCCTCCCGAACTTGAAGTCAGCGTCATAGTGCATCTCGTGAACTTGAAAAGAGGGACAGGGGCAGTTAATGGTGGCAGCATGAAATTTTAATGAGGCTAGTTTGGCCGACAAGCGAGCGTAAAGCACAATGTCAAAAGCCTTTGCAAAATAAAAAGTATTAAATCTATGTGGACCCGTATTCAAGACAGTTTTAAATGTTGTGAATGAATTCCACTACGTTAATTTGGCCTGAGTACCCTTTTCTAAAACCATACTGGTATTTGAAAACGAAATTGATAGACTCGAGATGGTTAACAATGTGCTAATATATGATGTTCTCCGTTTGTTTACAGGGGACACTAAATTGTTGAGCTGGTCGGTAGATTGAAGGAACACCGTTGTCGCCTCTTCTGAAGGCAGGAATTAGCTTGATACCTATGTCCTCGACACATACCAAGCACTTTTCCCACAGATTAACGCATCTTCGTGCCACGACTTTCACCTTCGAGTGTTCATCACTGTTGAGTGGTCTGTCATGCTTGTAACACAAACCTCCATTGAAATGCGGGTGCATAAGGCATGCTCTGAAACAAAACTGTTTGGTAATAGTTCCCTTAATATTTCCTAAAACAAACCTCACAGTGACTATTCTTCCGAAACAAAAACAACTCCAGAACGAAAGCAAAAAATATATCTGGCCATAGCATAGCATCCAACGGAAACCTGGCACTTCAATTGTACAATGGCAGTTGAAGAAAAGGCAGAAGCAATTGTTGGCATGGTGTCGGGGGGGGGGGGGTATATTCCTTAGACCAAAGGTAAAAGAAACGGGGCAAAAAAGGTCAGCCAAACGAGATGTCGGCTTGCTATTCCGCAAATGAAAAAAAAAATGAAAGAAGAATAAAATGGCCTGGTGTCAAGTTGGCCACACTAGGTACCACTAGGTTGCTGTAGGTGTCGAATAATACTGTACGCTAGATATGCTATAGTATCAAAAGTACGATGATGTACCATACATTCAGTATGTAGTGTGGATAAGCGAAACCAATGTAGCACATACTTACATTTCAAACTTTCGTGCAAAGAGGCAGTTCAGGTCTGTCGGAGTTGTTAGACTCGATACGCAGCCAGTAAGCGCAGTGTGGAATGACTGTCTCATCATTCGAAAGCAGAGGTGCAGCCACCACGACCATCCACCATCTCAATGCTCCAGAGCGGCATCGCCTAGTAAGAAACCGAAAGCGTTACATATAAAGCATAGCTGAGTTTATAAAGCGGAGGGTTCTGTGGGATGTATAAGAAAGCATACCTCCTACACTGCAGCTACAAATCTCACTAGGGCACTCTGTCTATGCACTCCTAACTTGCGTGCACTACAATGATCAGGGGCCCTATTCTCGTCAAAGTAATCGAGGTCGATGTGAACATGTGATGTCAGAACAGAAGTCAGTGTCACGCGCCCTCAACCATAGTCGAGCTCTTGACCTTGCAATCTTTGTGATAAACCATGAAGGGTGCAGGTGGTGCAGGATCAAGTGCTCAACAATTGGTTAAGGGCGCGTGACATACACCTCTGTTCTTCACGCCTTATTCACGTAGCGACCAGTGATAGGCGAAACACAAAGTAATCCAGGTCGCTTACTTTGACGAGAATAGGTTCCTAGATACGCTTGCATGGTTTTCAGTACGTAGACTTGGAACTGAAAAATAAATATACTAACCTTGTTAAAGCTCCCTTTCATTTAGGATCGCACGAGAGCACACTTGGTTTGCACGCAAAGTTTGCACTGCATCATCAGGCCCCGATACTCCTTTGAGAGGCAGCAGAGAGAATTTCGCTGAGACGAGTGTAACGGCGTTGCAGTTCGTTGCTTCGCAGCATATCAATAACAGTACGCCGCAATGATAGGTGAACCGTTCAAAATATGGCGAACAACATGCTCGAAAATTCTTCAGACAACTCCAACACCATGACAGCCATGACAGCTGGCCGGATACGGAACCATACGGAACATTGTGCCCAAATTGAAAGGCAATCGTAAAACCTACTGCAGGTGTTAAATGCAGGGTATGTTTTTCTTTTTGAGACTCTGTAACAAAGACATATTGACATACAAATGTCATTTCATGAAGGGAATTGACATGGTGTTGCGTGGCCACGTGACACGTTTGAGCCAATTGTGGGTGTTGTCAGTGGCCCTCCTGTCGACGTCATTTTGTTGGGGGCCCGGATGGGTATTCTATATAAACGTACGTTTTCTGAGTTTGACGCTAGGCGTGCTGCACTCGGATGAAGTCGAATGTTTAAATTCGAATTTAGAGAAACTGTGGGGTTTTAATGCATGAATTTTCGCACGGAGAGCCCTTTTTGGGTGCTTGATCGACTGCAAGTACGAAAGAGCTCCCACAGCTTCTGGTCAGATTTCCTTTAAAGGGCCTATCGCATCCAGAGACATGGGCAGGAAATGGTTACGAGAATGCTTGGCATCATTCGACAATCGATTTCACTGATTTTCATTGCTGAGAAATGTTTGGGTTTTAAATAAACGAGCTTTTTCGATCAGCGAAACCTCCGATGACATCATTGTGACGTAGGAGCCAACAGGACCAATGCCAGGGCGGTGCGCCGCCGGCGCCGTTCCCCCATTTTCTCTTGTAGACATCGTCTGCTTTGAAGATGGCGTTGTGCATGGCTACGTGTATGAAACAACCTATTTCTTCGAAAGTGCTGTGAATTTCGCTCAGTGGTGAAACTGCAACGTGTTGCTGAGTTCGGGAACGCATCATGGTGTTTCTGACGGCAAAAAATCGTCTGGGGCGAACCAGAAATGACATTTCACGAGCCCAACGACAGGGACGCCAAACGGCAGTTGGAAGCAGCAATCGCCGGCAGGCTTCTTGTCGTGGCAGAAGAATTGCACGTTCGGCACGTTTGTTCCTCGCATTTTGCTGACGAAGCGTACACTCTAAATACGGCACCCGATACGTACCGCATGAAAAGTGGGATCACTAGACGGTCGTGTCCGGCGTGATCCCTGCCTTACCGCCGTAGCGGGAACGTCATCTGTTTTGTGTAAAACCTTGCGCCACGATTTCTCAGAGCCGCAGCGTAGGTGATACATCGCTATGTACGGAAAAACCTCCGGCTACACGACCACAAATGGCGCTGCAGAATACGGTTCGGAATGCCCCCAAACGTCGTGAAACAGGTCCGTAGACGACCTGTGCCCCCTACGTCGTTGATAACGTAACGTCGCCGCGCAAAGCATACTGATCGGCACTATCAGCTTCGTCAGCCTATCAGCCGACGCGTTTCCCCCCCTTCTTGCCCTCCACAGCAAGATATCACCTCGAACCAGTCTTCTCGTGGCGTCACATGTTTGTAAACAGAGGCTGCGTTCCAATACCTCGCGCCCGCGAAGCCGCCTGACTAGGCAGCTGAGTAGACCCCTTTGCTTGTCACTATTGGAACAGGCTTGCCTAGCCGAGGCGCCTGTGGCGCCATCTCGTTGCTCACGCAAGAAATGCGTACGGCGCAAGCGCAGCAGGACTCTAATGCGCTAAGTTTGTAGGACATCGTGCATAAACTGTCACCTTCACAACTAAAAAGAGAACCTAGGTGTTCATATCACTTGGCATATCATCGCTTACGTCTGCGTGATACGTGAAGATACACAGATACACGGTCTCTGAGATACACAGACTACATACGCGGTGTGAGAGCTGCCTTTGCGAAGACTAGGGTTCCACCGGCCAATATTGTACCGAGCACTGCCAGGAGGCAGTCGTGTGAGTTACCGCTGTGGATACCCGTCCTCTGTCCAGGTTGGAATCCCAGCCTCTGAAGACCAGCACCCACTCGATGACCTACGTCTTCTAGCTCGCTGTACGTAAACGTTGATCCAGTTGCGTAGTCAACCTTGGAAAATTTAAAAAAGGGAAGAATAACTAAAGGTTCGGTTATGTATGCAACGAACATTCATTCGTGGCCAAAAAGCAGGCATGTTCACCCACAACTGCCTTCTCTAACTGTTATGCAACGTGTTAGTTTGAAAAAAAAAGTAGCACACTAATAAGAATAATACTGATAATAATAATACAGCAGGAACATAAACAATAACATACACCTAAACAGACACGTCTAAGTCGGAAGGCTTGTGGCACAGGGCCTGGAGCAGTCAGCGACGTGTCACATACAGATCCAAGGAGTCATAGGTCAACAAATATGACACAGATAAATCCACAAATAGTGTAAACGAACGGAACAACAATCAAAGCGACAAAAACTATAACTACAAAGCCAGGAGAACGCAGAAGAGGAAAACAAACAAAAAGAAAAGGTAAGCAAAGAGGTAAATAAAGAGGGGGTGAAATATCGATTTGCAGAAAGGTCTCAGTTCATATAATGAAGTTTCCGTAATGCTTTTTTAACAGCCGCTGATAACAGCCGCCTCTTTCTACCATAGATTGAGAAGTTACCTGTCAAAAAGAACGCGTTACAAGTTAAGTTACCGTGTGCAAAATGTAACTAAGTTAATAACGAAGTTCTTCAGCCTGAAATGTAACTCGCAGTTACTGAGTTACTTAAAAATAGAGAACGAGTTACTTCCAAGTTACTTCGGACACAAAATAGCATTACGCAGGTGCAGCGCGTGTGAGCAGTTGAGTTAGACCTTGAGTTGCCTGCGGAGGAGAGCAACACGCTTAGATCGTTTTCGTTTATGTCCAACAATAGACCTCTCCCTGTTTGTAAACAAATGACGTCATAGTGTTCGACAGCGCCAAACTTTGGTAGAATTGAACTACGCTCGAAGCTAGAGGTGAACAAGGTCGCGTCCAAGAGCCACGGTCTAGAGGGGATTGCGATATGGTCCCTTAAAGGGACGCGACCCTCGGTCCTACTTTTCTTTCAATGGGAGGCAGCGAACAAAAGCCCGTTCGTGGAACCCAGCCCTCTCCTTCCGATTTGTTTCGGTTTCAGTCTGTCTATGTCATGATGACGTTTCTCCGGTAGAGGTCTATTCGAACGCTTTGCATCTTACTCCCTGTGGGCGCACAATGGTTCAGCTTCATGGCAGCGGTTCTTACTTCCTGAATAAAATACTGTAATTGATTGTATATCACGTTTTATGGCAAAAAAAAAAAAAATGCCATGAAGGAACCGGAGAGAAAGCAAGAAAATATGTGGACGTGAGTGAAAATCGAGTTAAAAGTAACTTGGAACTTAACTTAAGTTACTTTGGCAAAGTTACCTAAAAAAGGAAGGAGTTCCTCTGAAAGTTACCACGGCGCAAAAGTACCGAGTTAAGTTACAGGTTACCAAAAAAAGGAACTTAGTTACAGTAATGAGTTACTTGTAACGAGTTACCTCGAACTATGCTTTTTACGTCAACGACACAATCAACCATTTTCGCTTTCTCATCGACACTGGCGCTGGAGTCAGTATTATTCCACCCTATTCTTCGGACTGTCATAGCACTTCTCAGCATTCATTGCAAGCTGTAAATTCTTCACCAATAAAATGTTTCGGTGAGCACCCCTTCACCCTGGACTTGGGCCTGCGTTGGAACTTTCAATGGATCTTCATCATAGCCGACGTCTCTGATGCCATCATCGGTGCTTTCTCAGGCACTTTGATTTGATGTTCGACGTGAAGAGACGCCGTCTCATTGATAACAGCACTGGCCTGTCTGTCCTCGGAATTCGTGCCTTCTGTAACCGCACTGGCTCTGTGCGCCTTCTGTAACCGCCCATCGGCACCTGTGCAGTTCCGTGACATCCTTAACGATTTCCCCGACATCGTCCATTTGAACCTACAGATGCACCCCCTCTCCATACCACCACGCACCACGTCCTCACCAAAGGCCCCCGGCGCATGCCAGACCTCGCCGACTACCGCCTGGCTGCCTTGCGATCAGGGCTGGGCAGCATTACAAATACATTGTATTATAATACCGTTACTGTAATACTTTAGAGTATTTGTATTACGTATTATAATACAAAAAATTCGAGTATTACTTGCATTGTATTACTGCAAAACTCGTAATACTTATGACCTGTCCTGCCTGAGGTGATGGGTCTTACTCTTGCACGTGTATGCTTTCGGTACCATTCCAATCCTACGAACACGACCTAGTTCTGCCAACAGAGGATCACACTTCAACGTGCAACAAAGGGACGATTACAGGAGCTGGCTGACTCAAATTTCTGAGAAACTTCTCCACTCTGGGTGAACAACCCGGAGGCCTTAGGGGGTGATATCATAGAATGGAGCCAGGGCAGTGCGTCAGAAAGTAAGGCAGAAAAAAGGGGATTATAGACACGCACACCTGCGTCCCGCGAGAGAGTGCCCTGAGAGCTGTCAGTTAGTCACTTCGTCGTGATCTTTTGTCATTTTTTTCCTGGACTCTCCAGGGTTAACCCGTAAAGTACTTGTCGTTCCAGGAAGGCACGTAGCCTAAATGTGAACAACCTGACCACTGTGCTCTTGGTTCCTGGTTTAAGTCACAGGCACAATGTCTTCCATAGAATGCAGTGTTCCTTGTTACAGCTACGCATGGTATAAATTCTGCATCGGGTTGACCGTCTCGGCAGTTTCTACTCAGACCAAACAGGCGATCGTTAGAAGATGGCGTATTTGAAAAGATGCTTCTTCTTAAGTGCAATCAACTGCAATAAACCTGCGGTGACCGAACCGGTGGCTTCAGAAATATGTCTGAGATTCCTTTTCTAATAACTGTCTGCCACGGCACAAAAGTATTACTAGTATTACTTGAGTAATACAGGGAAGTAATAGTATTATGTATTATAATACTTGAAAATAAAATGTATTATGTATTAGTATTATAATACCATTTTTTAGCAAGTATTATGTATTTGTATTATAATACAAATTTTGACTATTCCTGCCCAGTCCTGCTTGCGATCGCTCGTCGCGAGTTCAACCATCTCCTCGCCTTGGGGTACATTCGTCCGTCCAGCAGCCCATGGGCTTCTGCATTGCATATTGTGCTCCAAAAGGACCCGGGAGATTGGTAATCATGTGGTAATTATCGGGCGCTCAGTGCTGTCACCATACCCGACCGTTACCATTTACCACATCTTCACGACTTCGCCGCAAACCTCCATGGCGCCTCACACTTTTCCAAGATCTAGTCAAGACTTACCACCGAATTCCCATGGAGCCCAGTGACATTCTGAGGACCGCAATAACGACTCCGTTCAGCCTCTTCGAATACATTCGAACGCCCTTCGGCCCCCACAACGCTGCTCAAACTTTCCAGTGATTCATTCACGAGGTCCTTCGCGGTCTGCCTTATTGTTTCGCATACCTCGACGATATTCTGGTGGCTACTTCTACTCTCCCGAGGAACACGCCGAACATCTTCGCCACTTGTTCCAGCGTCTACGCCAACATGGCATAGTCATCAATCCTGCTAAGTGGGAACTCGGTGTTCCTTCCCTCACTCTCCTCGGCCATCGCATTGACTGTTGTGGCATCACCCCTCTGCGCCAGCAGGTTGACGGCATTGACCGCTTTCCCCGCCCCACCACACGGCGGAAGCTTCGCGAATTTCTGGGCTTAGTGAATTTTCACCGCCGGTTCGTACCCCACTGCGCGCACACCATTAAGGCGCTCTGTCATTTGCTTGCTGGTCCTGGCGGTCCGTCCAAAACCATCGAGTGGATGCCATCCGCTGAACAAGCTTTCGAGAAGATAAAGCAGGACATCGCCTCCGGCTCACACTTGGCTCATCCCATCTCAGACTCGTCACTCGCACTCTTCGTGGATGCTTCTTCAGAAGCCGTTGGGGCCGCTCTGCACCAGCTGGGTCCGCAGGACCGGTTAAGCGTGAACCGCATGGCCCGAAAAGTGTCCGAATTCTTTCCGAACCGAATTCGGGACCGAACTTTTTTCGGAAGACAGAATTCCGGACCGAGTTCGGCCCGATCTGGCCACGCCAGATTTCTCCTCCGAAATGGGAAGTGTCGTCAACCGAAAAACCGACAGGCAGCCAATGATTGGTCAACCGGAAAGGGAATCATGGCAGCCATAGCAACAGCGGCGGCTTATAAACAAGAGCACATGTGCCGGCCATGCATTGACGTTGACAGACCACAGCATGGCTCCTGTTCGCAAATCTGCGAAACTCGAATTCAACGAAAAACTTATTCACGAGATGGAAAAGCGGAAGCCACTGTGGGAAGTGTGTTCGGCGCGGTATAAAAACGCAACGTTAAAGCATCACCTCTGGAATGAGGTAGCCGCTGTGCTGGAGGTCCCCGGTAAGTGCTGCTGGTGTTATGCATGTTTTGCCTTTGTTACGATTCGATACCATTTTTCGAACAAAAAATTCATTTTATTTTTCAGTTGATGACTGTCGCAAACGGTGGGAGGGCCTCCGCGATACCTTCAAGCGCCATTTTAAGACGTTCAAAACGAGCGGGCGCAGTGGAGACGGTGCCGACGATGCAGTGGCCATCACATGGCCATTTTTCAAAACCTTGTTATTTTTGAAAGATTCTGTAGAACTCCGAAGGTTAGTAGCTCACCTGTCACTCACTTTGGTGGCAGCCAATATTTGAACAGTGGCAGTGTTCAACGAACAAGTTTTTTAGTACATATTACACATATTTCTGCTGCATTCCATCCAGTTCTTGATGTGCATTATGAATTGCCTTTGTTCTGAGCTAGTTTTATCGTGTGCTGTGAAATAGCAGAAAAATAGTTTTTGCAGAAAGTAAACAACAGCGGGAACTCTGAATACTATTGCTCACTGCATGGCCATTGCACTACTAACTAAAATTTTATGCATCTCAGTAATTTTACGTTTCAGAGGCAGCGGAAATTGTCCAGCCCCAGAAGCACAGACACTGCAGCTGGACTTCACACAGCCACAGATGACCCCCGATTCCAGCTCTTCTGTGTCTGCTGCTGAGACAATATTCAGGGACATGTATTCGTATAATGAAAGCCAAGACGACGATGACATTGATGAGTTAGTGGGGATGCAGCCACAAAGACGGAATGAACCACACATCACAACCGACCCTTCGCTTGTAACCTGTGCATCTCGCACACCAGTGACAAAAAAGCGTCGCAAGCCATATGACAGGGAAATTGAACGCCTTGATATGCTTTTGACGCATAAGCCGGATGCGGAGGAGTATTTTGGGCACGTGATGGCTGACCATTTAAGAAAGTGTCCAGCACATCTCAGAGGGCGAATGCAGGTCGACCTCCTGAGATTAGCGGTGTCATATTCAAGCCAGCAAAACAGCTAACCCAGTGAATTTATTGTGTAGCAATAAATTATAAGATTTTAAAAGCCACTCTCTCTGCATTTTCAATTTCCATTTTAGTCATACAGCCGAGTTCATGAATAAGCCTAGGCTCAAACGAGTGGAGGAAAGTGCAGCGCTCCTCCACCCGAAGAGCCCTAGGTTTCATGAACCCATTTCGGGGATTCCTTCTACTAGGTTGAGAAACCATGCTCAAATTGCCACATTCAAAAACAGCTTTAATGCTGGGGTCCATTTCGTACACCGGGTATTTTCCACTGCTATGGCACAGAGCCTTCCTCAGTCATCAGGTACGCGGCTATAGTGTTTCGGAGGGCAACCGCAGCACTGCTACTGTTGCGGGCATGGGACGATTCCAGCTCGGATACGCTCGAGCTCCGCTGCATTTCTTGGCGCCACCTGCCTTCACAGAAGTTCCCCGCTCTGTCTTCACTGTCCACCAGGTCAAGAGGGCAGTACAAAGTCTCAGATCCAATGTGTGTGCACAAAAAGTTGTGCAGCATACAAGAAGCTTTCACAACATTGTCAACGTTGCTCGGGTCCAGTTTGAGAGGTGATCTAAATATCCTCAAACCGTGCCACGAGTATCCCGAATGCATTCTCCACACAACGTCTGTAAAGGGTGAAAAAGTATGGTATTTTGATATATGCTTATAATGTTGCATTATTTTTGGCTGTAATGACGATGATTCTGGTTTCAATAATATGAAAGCAACAAGGCCAAAAATATACTGGGTGTATCTTGCTCGACTCAACCTGTAGTTGAAGATGGTGGTGACCTCACTACTGGATTTCCCGGGGAAGGGCCTCATCAAGTCTTTCCGCAATTGAAAGGCTTCGTCCCCAACGAAGACGTGTTCTGTTAATGTTGTTGTGCCGGGCAGGAAAGTTGGCCCAGGCAATCCAAGAGTGTTGGTGTCCAACCGCTATCCAAAAGCAGAATTTTTGAGGACACCCCCATCACTTGTGCATCCCGATGCACCTACATCTATGAAGACAAACTTGTATCGGCTGTCGGCAACTGCCATCAGGACTACAGAGAACGTTTTCTGAAATAGACGTGGGGCGAGATATTATAACATAACATATATACATAACACGTTACAGAATATATTAACATGTTACTATTGCTGAAGTTTATTAATGTGAGAGCATTAATAAACAATAGCATTATAATACAATACAAGACAGCAATTAATAAGCAACAGCATTTTTTTTATTACCCTTGTGGAAATGAAGACTGGCTGGTAAAGTATATAGCACTGAACATGTGCGCTACGTGAAGTAATCATAAGACAGCTACGGGTATTATTTGGCTAGAGCTACATGCATACTATATAGAAACGACATCTTGCTTCGTGCCTGAAGCAACTGGAGGTCACTGGGGATGACACTTTTGATGTTGTGATCGCGATACCAAACTATATAACCAAACACCCATGCACTGGCAGATGAAACTCGTGGCCATTTTCACGTCGTCATCGTCGCCTTCCTGTCTTGCTGCTTAGAGTGATCGGAAGCAGTGATCGAAAGCTCAGCTTCCGCGACGTCACGGTTGAATGAAGCAAAGCGCTATATGTGGGAACTGGCCTTAAGGATACACCGCAATAACGTCTGCAACTTTAGCACAACAGCATTTTCCTATTGTTCCTTACGACCCTTTACCTCCCTACTGGTGAGTAATCGAACACTCCAAAGCGACTAATACTATATGTGGCAAGGCTGCACTCCCCAAAAAGTCCCCCTTTTTTAAAGAGTGTATCAACACCAATGTGGACAAAAATGTGCAAAATATGCAAACAGTGTAAATAAGTGGAAAAGTATGCTCTTATGTGTCTACAAAAAGCTACAAGCTGTGTGTAAGTACCTTGTAGTTAAAAAACGGACTCCCACTCTTCTTTGGGCATTCTATCTGTATGTGCTTGCCATCGACGGCACCTACACATGCTGGAAACTGCCAACGTTGCCAGTAGTCATCCGCTATTTTCCTCCATTCGTCTTCGGTGGGAGGCTGGAAAACCAATACCATACATATGAGATTAGATGCCAAGCCATGAAAGTACAGGAACATAAACAACTATCCAGACGACTGCATGCATAAACAAGCATCTTCACTTGTCTTCGAGGAATTGTTGATTTGCGTGTTACCTTCATGTATAATGGTGAGAGGGTATCCCAAATCACCTGGCACGTGAGATAGATCGCCTCACGAGCTGTTTCCACCCCGACCCTGAAGCTGAGAGCAATATCCTGTATTGGGTCGCCAGAGGAGAGGTACCTGCGTGTTTTCATGTACATCATTTGTTTTTATTGCGTTGAAATGCAGCATTTTGACACTGAGGCCAGTATCTTCATTTCACATTACCTTAGTGTCATGGCGAGGCGCTCGCCGGAAGAAACTGGCTCCCTCACGCAATGCTGCTTGGTGAGCTGTGCCCTGACCATCTCGTGGAGCTGGTCAAACAGCTCGGGAGTCATCCTGTAGAACTTAAAGAAAAGCTCCGGGTTTGTCTCTCTCATGGTTTTCATCTGTAAAGCGTAGAGGGAGGATTTTATCTCTGTCATGAGCACAACAAACAAGACAACGTACCGCAGTGAAGTACTCGCTTTCGTCTTTCCTGTTTCTCCGTACAGGGCGGACCCACGAAGAGCGGTACACGCGCTGCCGTTGCTTTAAGGCGGGGTCCCATAGCCTCGATTTGAGCAGCAGCAGCAGAGCAACAGCAGCGGAGCAGCAGAGCTGCAGCGACACGAGCGGTCCCATAGCACTGGGCGAGAGCAGCAGCGCTGCCGAGCTGCAGAAATTCCCTGCTGCTCTCGTATCCGAATTTTTGGTTGCTGTGCTGCCCTGTTGCTCTGCAGCCTGAGCAGCCGGTCTCGAAAGCCAATCAGGAGGCTGGTTGGTATTGTTTTCGTTCGACGGTGTTTAGGGTTAGCAGGGCGGTGAGTGACGGCAGAAGGTTTGTTTCTGGTTGTTCTGTGATTTGATTCTGAAGACCTGGATACGCTTGTGATTGCCAGTAGTTTGGAGCGAGTGTTCAATCATCGGGACTGCGTGAAGTGCGCTTTCAGGACATAATTCAGTTCATAAAGTTCAATAAAGTGTTCGACCGAACCTACGTGATACATATGTTGCGTACCAGTTGTAGCTACATGTTCGCTTGTTTTCTGGAAAGTACTTCAAAACCCGTGACCTGATAACGTACAAGCAAATTACTTTCACGTCCATGCCGTGTGAAAACCAAACCGAACAAATTTCTTGTGGTCGGTATTCCAAGACCTTGCTAGGTGGTTGTAAATGAAACTGACCCTTGAAAAGGGTAGAGGAGATAGACAACGTTCAGACAACAAAAAAAGGTTCGATAGAGATAGATAATGAACCCATTCCTTGTGAAAACAGGCAGAAAGCAGTGAGTACTAGCAGAAGGGGCCTTTGTTTTCGTTAGACAGTTTTATTTCACTAAGAGCAACGTACGCATTTGACAGTTACCGTAAATCAAAATGTCGAATACTATAGTAACGAGGCAATATTTATACGACAAGATCCCGTAGAAGAATCTCCACACAACACAGCAAGGACTGTTCTGCACAGCACAGCAGTAGGACGAACCTACGTTGAATGTCATGAAACTGACTACACATCAACGAAGAGTCAGGTAATACGAGGCTCAGACCACCACCACACTCATCTCAAAGTTCACTTATGAGCTCCAAATCCACAATATATCTCTCACACAAACGCCTTTCACCTAGGATTGCGTTCCTAGGTGTGTGCACTAAAAGGCTTAGCCCTTAGCCGCTGCGTACGCCTTCGGAATGTGCGAAATGTAAACAATGACACAGTTGCCAACACGTTTTGTGTTTCCTAAGCCGCTGCTGCCGCTAATTCAAAACGAAGCTATGGGACGCCTCCAGCAGCAGAGCAGCGGCAGCAGAAAGCTGCTCTGCTGCCATGTTGCCGTGTTGCTGCTGCCGCACCGCTGCTGCTTTGCTGCTGCTGCTCGCATAAAGCTATGGGACCCGGCCCTTAGAAGCAAGATTTCCCTCAGCAGCAGCAACCGTCGTCTTCTCTCCATGGTCGTCGAACAACACGAAGCGAGAAATCGGTATTTGGAAGAATAATCGCAAATTCGCAATGCAAAGTTAGGTAAACGCGAACGCAGTAATCGAGAACGATGAAGAGGGCAACTGGTCGCGCCGCAGTTTCGCATCTGGAAAGTTCTATTCATATTTTCGAGCTTACCAAGCGTAGTACGGCGATGCAGGAAATTTAACACAGCATAAAAACTCATTTAAGGAGGAATACGCAAAAACACTGTCGAAGTAAGCGCATACACAATATATGTAATGAGACAGATACTGCACATGAACTTAGCAACCACGATAGTTTTCGGCCGAATTTCGGCGTGCACTTCGCCTCCATCTGGGTGGGGCACGAAAAAAGTTCGGCTCCGAATTCAGTTCGTCCCGTTTTCGGCGAGTTTTTCGGGCCATGCGGTTCACCCTTTACAACTGCTGGGTTTCTTTTCCAAACCCATCAAGACCGCCGAAGCACGGTACAGCGCTTTCGACGCGAGCTGTTGGCCGTGTGCCTGGCTATCAAACATTTCCGCCACCTTCTCGAGGGACGCCAGTTCGTCGTGTACAGTGACCACAAACCTCTCGCCTACGCAATCACGTCTGCCTCTGGTTCTCACTCGACTCGAGAAATCCGTCACCTCACCTACATTGCCGAATTTATGAACGACATCAGGCATATTCCTGGTATCGCTAACGTCGTTGCGGACTCTCTCTCTCGAGCTCACATTGTTGGCCTGGCCCACAATCTACCTTGCCTGCCTGCCGTTCTTCAGTCATCGCTGTACCTCGACATCCACAAGCCCCCTTATCCCGGAACCTTGAGGCTTTTGTTATGCGACACTTCTGGCGGCAAAACCGCGACCTCTTGTTCCCCATGACTTACATCGCCACATCTTCAACCGCATACCGGAATGATGGCGGTAGTGCTAGCTTCTGCCATCAAAGACCCGCTTCCTCGTTGACACCGGCGCAGAAATGAGCGTGCTCCCCGCTTCAGGAAGTGACAAGCGTCGCCCAACCATGTTCCATCTTACGGCTGTCAACAACACCGGCATTCCCGTTTTCCGACAGCTATCTGCCACCCTCGATCTGGGCCTTCGCAGAACGTTCCCGTGGCCTTTCCTTGTGGCCGGCGTCGGCCAAGTCATCCTGGGCGCCGACTTCTTACACCATTTCAGCTTATCTGTGGGCGTCGTCCGCAAGTGCCTGGTAGATACGTCCACCCATCTGTCAGTTCAGGCTCTCTCCGTTCATTCTGCGAGCCCTCCCAGCGGCATCTCTTTCTGCCCTTCACTCGCCATACGCTGCCGTCCTCAAGGATTTCCCCAGTCTCACGCAACGACCAGATTGGTCGCGCCCAGTCGCACACGATGTCGTGCACTATATACAGACCACCAGAGCCCCTGTTTTCGCCCGGGCACGTCAGCTAGCTCCTGAGAAGCTCACGATTGCAAAAGCGGAATTTGAGCATATGCTTTCCATCAGTGTAGCCAGACCTTCCTCCAGCAATTGCCCTCCGCTTCGCACATGGTGCCCAAAAAGACCGGCGACAGGCGCCCTTGCGGTGATTACCATGCATTGAATCTTGTTACTGTGCCTGACCGTTACCCGCTCCAGCGGTTGCAAGACTTCACGGTCAACCTTCACGGCACTACCATCTACAGTAAAATCGATCTTATGAATGCGTATCATCAGATCTCCGTCTCCCCTGAAGACATCAAGAAAACGGCAAATACGTCTCCGTTTGTGCTGTACGAGTTTCCGCGAATGCCATTTGGTCTCCGCAACGCGGCCCAAACGTTTCAAGGTTTTATAGACAGCATCATCAGGGGCCTCCCCTTCATCTTGGCGTACATTGACGACTCGCTTGGCAGCGGAAAAGGGTAGCCCGATGGTTGGTGTACTTGGGGCAGGTCAGCAGGAGGTGCGATGTGTCCGCAACCACTTCGCAAGCATCGCAGAGGGCCGAGATCTGCCTCCCCATCATGCGCTGGAGCGGTGGCGTGTATGCCAAGTTGAGGCGCAGTCGGTGGAGGAGTGTCTCTTGTGGTCTTTGGAGACGTCGTGGTGGGGAAAACTCCACCGCCGGGTCGATGGAGCGAAGGAAGTCGTTGAAACGGGCGGATTCTCGAATGAATCTCTGCGCCTCTTGTGCGGCCCAGCGGCGGATCTGGATACGGCAAGTCGAAGGGGTGAGTCGAACCGAGCTACGAAGAAGTTGCTGTGGAATTCTGACGCCGAATCGAGTTTCCTCAAGATCAAGGCCGATCTCGCCACTTGCTCTCTTCTTTGCCATCCCCGGCACGGCGCACCCACTACACTCATGGTTGACGCCTCTGGTATAGCCGTCGGCGCGGTGCTGCAGCAGCAGATTGGCACAGCATGGCGCCCCATAGCTTTCTTCTCGAAGCCTACCGAGCAGCGCTACAGCACTTTCGGCCGCGAGTTGCTGGCCGTATACCTCGCGGTCAGGCATTTCCGTTTCTTCCTGGAAGGTCGCCCTTTCTCCATCCTAACCGACCACAAGCCCCTGACCTACGCTTTCCACTCTACCAGCAGCCGGTATTCCCCAAGGAAGATTCGACAGCTCGCCTATCTTGCTGAAATGTGCGCATATATCAGGCACGTACCGGGAGAAGGAAACGCTCCTGTCGACGCTTTAAGTCGCGTCGCCGCCCTTCCTTCCACCACGCAGATCTTTTCGCACGAGGACCTCGCTTCTGCCAACTCCACGATGAAGAGCTGAAGCGTCTGCGCACCGCTAACACCACCTCCCTCAAGCTGCAAGACTTCCCCGTTACCGGCACTTCCGTTACCATCTGTTGCGACACGTCGTCTCCCCAACCTAGGCCTTTCGTTCCTGTCGCGTGTCGCCGGGCCGTTTTCTCTTCTCTCCACGACTTGGCGCACCCTGGCAACTCAAAAGCTTGTCGCAGACCGCTTCGTGTGGCCTTCAATCAACCGAGACGGCCGCGCCTGGGTTCGCTCCTGTCACCGCTGCCAGCGTGCGAAGGTCCACCGCCACACCTTATCCCTCCTCAGGAAGTTCCAGCCTCCTGACGCGCGTTTCGACAACGTGCACCTTAATATAGTCGGCCCTCTCCCACCATCTGCTGGCTACCGCTATATCCTAACCGCTGTCGACCGCTTCACATGATGGCCCGAGGCCACGCCGATGGCAGACTCCACCGCAGAGACTGTCGCCCACACTTTCGTCGCGTCGTGAGTCTCTCGGTTCGGCGTGCCTTCTCAGGTCACTATGGACCGCGGCCCACAGTTCGAGAGCCTTTTGTTCAAGGGCCTCAGCGACGTCCTCCGAACAACTCGCGTCCGAACCACATCATATCACCCTGCATCCAACGGCCTCGTAGAGCGCCTTCATCGCAACTTGAAAGCCGCCCTCATCGCCCAAGAGGACAGGGCACACTGGGTACACCACCTGCCTGCACACTGGGTACACCACGCACGTCTTCCTGCGCACTGACACCGTGCGGAAGTCGCTCACGCCGCCCTACTCCGGTCCTCATCCCGTCCTCGGCCGCAAGGGCAAGAATTTACGCATCTCTATCAACAGCCAAGAAGACGTCGTTGCTGTCGACAGGCTAAAGCCGGCCTACATGGACCTTGCCCCGCCGATTTCGCCGACGGGCACCGTTTCCCTCCAACGCTTGGTCTCCCGGCGTCAACCACCCTTCCCCTTTATGTCCGAAGCCCATCGAGAGACACGTTACGTGGGCCGACAGCTCCAAGCTGCCACTAGCCGGGGGGGGGGGGGGCATGTAGCAGCCGACGGAAATGGACGACGAGCGCCGCCACGGACGTTTTGTCACGACGCGTATCTCGCGTATGATTTTCCATCGAGCGCGCGTATCATTCTCATTCGTTCAGTTGTGGCCGGGCTGCCACATTAAACACTTCTTGTCATTCAGCCTTGCCTACTGGTCCTTCTGTACCTTACACACCCGGTGGCCGGAAGCGCCACCTATCAAGGATATCACGGCTGACACAACAGCTCTCGCGTTCCTCTCCTCCTGCGGGTGACGCGTTTTGGAGCTCCCGCCGTTACCACCACGGCTTACCACCCAAGCGCCAACGGACTGGTGGAGGGTGGAGAGGTTCCATCGCACGTTGAAGACCGCTTTACGCGCCAGTGAAGACCCGACCTATTGGGTAGAGCGCTTGTCATTAACGCTCCTCGGCATTCTTGCAACCTCCGAGGTAGACTGCGGCGTTGCACCATCCACCCTCGTCTTCGCATCCGTCTTGAGTCTCCCAGGGCAGCTCTTCGACGCCGCGAGTCTAGCCCAGCCCTCACCAGACCCTCTTCACTTCGCCACACGCCTCCAAGAGCATGTGGCTGAGTTTCGCTCACCAACCCCACGCCATTTATCTTCACAGTAAATCCAAAAAGTGATATACGCCCTTTTTTTACTCCAGTGACCATGATGAAGAGTGTAACAGGCAGTGTTTAAAAAAGGGTTTTGAAAAAAGCACCCTTTTAAACTCCAGATGCTGGGATCAGAAAAGGTGCTGAAGTGATTTACACCCTTCTGCACCCCCTGTTGCACCGTTTTAACCGAAAGCATGTCAGAAAGGGTGTTTTCAAAAGCGAGTTAAGTTAGGGAAGAAATAGCATGTCAGTGTGATCCCATGCGACGTTGCAAAGGCACTAGAGGTCGACCTCAGGGGGGTACCCAGCATCCCATACTGCTGGGGGGGGGGGGGGGGGGTATATGTGTGTAGAGGCATATTTGTGGGTCTATTCATTGGGAGACCAACTGTATGGGTAATATCAGCAATTTCTGGGTGTGCTGCAAAAAACAATGCGGGGTGTACGCCACTCCTGGAGGGTAGAGAGATTCGTGTTATCGGCTCTCTAAACAAAGCGGTATTTGAATCTGAACTTATGATTGAATGTAATAGCTTGAATGCCACTTTGCCACCTTTTAGCTAGATATTTAAACTCTAAATACATTAGGCTTTGAGAAGGCGGTTCCTCGTATTATTTATACTTCAGTTCAGTATACAATATATTTCCAACTTATACGACCACATGAGGATCATGCGCATGCGACAGGTTTGCTCCACATTTTGATTCTGCGCCTCCGTGCCTCGCCCTCGCCTCGTCACGAAGGAGTCATCGCCATTAGCATCATTGGAATGTCGTTGGAACGGTTGCACCATATTTCAATTGTCTCAGCGTTCGCTCGTCCATTACAGAACGAAGGAGGATATGATTTTGTGTCGTAAGAGGTAAGCTGTGTGATAGAAGTGCGTAATCAAGCTTCACTTATATTCATACCATGACTGTTGTGCTGTAGGTTTTTGCTGTTTGTTTCGAGCAGCGGCTACAGTCTTGCGTCCCGTCAGGTGGGTGTACAAGTATCAGTTCCTGGCCGGTGTTGGTTCTGCTAATTTCATTCTCGTTTTTGCAGGCCATGAAAGAACAAAGGAGTGTATGATTTTGCGTCGTAACGGTTAAGCTGTGTGATAGAAGTGTGTGGTCAAGCTTCACTTGTATTCATACCATGACTGTTGTGCTGTAGGTTTTTGTTTGTTTCGAGCGGCGGCTGCAGTCCTGCGTCCCGTCAGGTAAGTGTACAAGTATCAGTTCGTGGCCGGTGTTGATTCTGCTAATTTCATTATCGTTTTTGCAGGCCTTACTTTGTTGAACAGTAAGCTGGGTGAACCAACTTCGTTGTTGCTATGACCATTTTACTCAGTTTTACTCACTTGCCTTTGAACATTACTAATTTGCGATTGAACGCCCTATTTCAGACACATTTCTCTCTAGCGCCTCCGGGACGTCGCCGTTTCACCGTGGGTCGCCAGAAGAACTCAGACTGCAGCCAGTCATTGACTCAGTCAATTGTGCGACGCGACACTGTGTCGCATGAAGCATGTGTACGTGTGAAATACTTCACTATTGTGTGCGCGGGATGTTTTGTACGATTGTGTCGACACTGGATACCACTTTCAAGGTATGCATTTTCGGAATAAAAGAGATACGTATATAGTTTTGCAGTACTTATTTTCGTGTATTTTATGCGTGTTGTGAGCGAGTCGCGACTCCAGTGAACTATAGGTGGCGCCCCGAAATTCCAAGATGGCGGACGAGTGCAGGGCCCGCTTGCACGAAACAAACTTAGTGTAATACTTAACGAGTTCCCCACTTAGTGTAGTGCCGGAGCCGTAAGTGGCTTGCACGAAACTTCTACAACACTAAAGTGGTGGCGCTCGCTCCGCGCAGTTTAGGACGCTGGCCAAGGGTCCTAGGAGCACCCTAAACTACCGCACTAAAGCTTAGGACTAACATGTCGGCCGCTATGAACCGTGTATCGAAGATTCGTCGTTGGCCCCAACTGTATCTCGCAATACAGTACGCATTTTCCTCGCAATACTAACAACGTCTCATTTTTTTATGCTGTGGGTGCCGAACGTGTTGTGCTTTTCGTTAGCAACATCTCTCAAAATGATCGCCGCACGCGAAGTGCCTCTCACCGGCACTGCCGTTGGCGATAAGTTCCCAATCATCGAGCAATTCGAGACATACTTTGGGCCACAGGCTTTATTTTATTTAACAAAAGCACGCAACAAGTGACCTAACTCGTTCTTGCAGCTACAATGATAGTACAATACCTTATTTTGGTTCTACAAACTGTTTACGTGCGACGGCAGAAGCAGACGACTTCCCAGAATCCAAACATGCCGTGACGCACGACTTCCTGGGATGAACTCCGGAAGTTCTCTTTCTACCAATGAGAGTCTCCGAAAACTGCTACTGCTCGTAGCCACGATCCACTTTAGAATACTCGACTTAGGGCGGTCGTCGAAGTGTTCGTGCAAGCCACTTAACCGCAACCCTAAACTTAGTGCACTAACGCGTTAGTGCAACACTTGCCAAGTGTTACACTTAGGATTGTTTCGTGCAAGCGGGCCCAGGTCTCCCGTGCAAAGCGAGCGTAGGGACTGCGGTGTCGACCGCATTATGTTAATCTGTTTCAGTTTTTCATATGCATAAATTGACGTGCTTCATGACAAAGGAATTAATTTTGTCTTCTGGTTATCTCATACTGTGCCAGTTCAACTCAGAAAAGTAGGCAAAAAAGTTTCCGTCGTCAGAGTTTGTTTACAAACGTGAGTCGAACGAACGAAGGATGCATTTTAGAATCTAAGAAGGCGAAGAGGGATTTGTTACTCAAGAAGAGTGACTTAGCATTTGTTTTGGAATGTGGATTAGTAGTCTGCAAGGTAATGCCATTTTTGAGTTTCTCCTCCGATAGTCCCGTAGTATGTGAGTGCTGCAAATGAACAAAAGCTCCGTTGGAAGTGTAGCGTCTCTAGGAATTAGAGAGTTTTGTCCGAACTTTGAGGCACAAGTAATCATAAAAAATTGTGGTGAACAAGTTAACGTACACATGGGCATTTGCAAGAACTCAAGAGAACACGCCTTTGTTTCGTTTGGTGATGACAAATCGTGCTCATATGACGTGACGTTTGTAGAACTCTTACTGCATGTCAAAGGCTTACGTGAACGATACATATATTTTGAAAACCCGTGGCACACACGTGTATATCTGACACTTTGTCTTCACTTAACACCATACATGTGCAATTACTTACCATGCCATATGCTGCGCGGCGAAAATCTGAGTGCTGCAAACATGCTCTCGCACGTGAAGTATTCTTTTTCTGCACTGCTCTTGGTATTCACGTACAACTTGGTTGATACTTTTATCTTTGCAAGTCATTCGTTGATACGTGTGCGCCACCAGACAGAAGCTTTCTCTCACAGAGAACACCCATAGTGGATGCTTGTCTACGGTGCATTAGTACAGTGATGTTGTTTACTTTGCATGAAGTTTGAAAATGCATACATGTCAGCAAGACAAAGAAATGCCGGTTCCTTGTTCTGTATTCCGATAAGGTTGATATTAAGATGAAACCACGGCGACACAGTCGATCATGAAAGCCGTGCGATGGGTAAACACATATGAGAATTTCGTTCCGTTCTTCTTGATTAGGAAATGATGAAAAGAAACCGTGGCGTATTTCCAACATGCTGAGAAGAAATTCGTACTGCAACATTCCTGCTTTCGATTTCGTACATTCTTTGTTGCCAGCATTCTGTCCGTAAGCAAGAGAAACGTGTACCGCTGTACTACTTCCCTGCCCCGACGCGATCTCGAACCTGCACTCGCAGCTTTTCTAAATCGCAGACAGGTGGCTACGGCTTCGCTGGAGTCGCGAACTTCGCTCAAGCCACAGAAAGTCCACAAAAACTCTTCACATCGTACGCAGGATGGTGTTAATTGGGCTTCAGTACATCCTGTTGCACGTGCCATTCTGGTCAGGGGCACCATGCGGATTGGTGTATTCCTGTTAAAACACTGATACAAATGGGTGTAAAAAGGTGTTTTTAACACTGCACACCATTTCAAATGGTGTTCATTGCAGAATACACCATTTAGAAGAGGTGTTTCTCGTAGAAAACACCATTTCAAAAAGGTGTACTCCAACACTCTCATTTGAGAGGTGTACAAAAAGGAGTGCGCCCTGGAACATGTCATTTACACTTAGAAGGGTGTTTTCGGATTTACTGTGTTCTCACCCGATTTTCGTGCACCCAGACCTTTCCACCGTCACCCATGACTTTCTTCGCCACGACGCCATCCGCCGACCACTCCAGCCTCCTTACGACGGCCCCTCCCTGGTACACTCGAGGCAAGACAAGACAGTGACCCTCAAATTTCCGGATCGCCTCGAGGTCGTATCCATAAACCGCGTCAAGCCGGCGTTCCTGGACTTTTCCCCAGCACCAACCTCTCGGCGCCTGCCTCCTCGCCCTTCACTCCCGCAGGCTGCCCTACCAGCTCCGCGATGCGTCAATTGGGCTCCAGACTCTCCGCAAGGTCGCATCCTTCCCGCTTCCTTCCTATCAGGGAATCCGCGGTGACAACCCCGCCTTTTCGCAGCCGTGCCGACTTCCGCCACGTCTTCCAGCCCTGCCTTCGTCAACCTCCGGTCTAGGGGGGGGGGGGGGGGTCAATAAACAACGCTACTTCGCAGGCTGTAGCAAGGGAAACAGGTATGGGTAGCGGACTCATAGCTATTAACCATGGATATACAGACTACGTAACTAAATGATGACGTCTTCGATATCACGTTTATATCCAGAGTTATTACTAAATGAAATGAAAGATATGGACAATTTGGCGTCTGCGAGTGCTGTGGCGACTTCGTTGGACCAGATATTTTGGTGCAGAACTAAATACATTCAGAATCAAAGGGGTGTATATTCCCAAATCCCAGCAGTCGGTAGGAATACACAAGGTTACCGACACACGAGGCGGTGAAGAAGTAGAGAACACTGAGTGGATTTTATTTGAGTGTATTTACAATACTGTTTACCCATACTTGTAGGTATAGTCGCAGGTGGATAGGTCACACGGCAGTTTACAACAACACAAGAACAGACAATTACAACAGATATATTGCAGTTTCTAACTTAAAGTCCCATCTCAGATTTTGCCTTTCGCAGGTAGGAAAATTTGATTGGCTGAAGTATGGGAAACGAAAATCAGTGACGAAACCAAAATAACACGACAATGAGCTTTTTGCTGTGGGTTCATTTTGAAAAGCGCTCGATGGTTTGTTATCGCATCTCTAAATGACAATGCACGTCTGCCGCCCCCCGCCTGGAAAGGAAACATTTCCGTGACGTGATCCAGCGGGTGAAGGTATTTCTACCGAGGCGATATTCGTCCCTTACAACTACAAATGTAGGGTGCATCGGATGCACCGTACGGATCTTGTTGTATTCAGTTATTTTCTTTTATTGCGTGTTAGCGCCGCGAAGTAACTGTGGCTATGAGCGGCGTACAGACGTCGACAGATGTCTGTTGTATTCAGTAGTAAAGTTATGCGTGGAAAATGTAAGCCAATCCCAGCCTATAGCTTTCAACTTGATCTCGAATGTTTATTGTAGATTTCCAATAACCAGTTGTATGGATCCATGGTATGAAGATTGGCATTGAGTATAGCCTGTATAGGGGAGTAGAAACTCGAACAGGGTAGAATATCGCCGGTGGCGATTAGACACCCCAACGTCAAAAATAAAGTTGTTCATTAGCAGATTTGGAGATAACGCTAAAGGAGTGCTACGCGCCCTCGAGTACATTATTTATTTCTCGCTTAAGGTGAAGGAATGCTTAGATCAGGATAATCAGGGCTCTTACACACGCGGGCCGCATGTGCATGGCTTGCGGTCAGCTATTCTGTGCCCCGAGGGCTCTTGACCACTAAATAGAATAAAGCTGCTCCCCCCCCCCCCCCCAATAATGAAGAATTCGGAATGAAAACAGGTTTTCAGGCATTGTTGTTACCCTTGCTCGATCTAGTGCTGCTCCTGTCGACGTTAGGAAGTACGTACATTCACATTCGAGCAGTTCTTGTGACTCATGAACCTCAACAAGTAGTTATAGCGATCTGGTCTGAACGTGCATTTTGATAAACTACACTGTAAGTAATGTGATAATTAAGAAGTAATAGTGGAAACAAGTGCAGAGAATGGCATCATCTTAATTGTTACACTAAGTTTATGGGCTTGCAGCATAGCAGCAGCCTCTCCGGATATCATGCGCCAAAAACTATACGGAGCACAGAGAGGCGCAGAGAAAAAAAGGGGGGGAAAGAGATGGAGTAGTTAAGTACGAGGGTCATTGTGTGAAATTTTTTTAATTATTTCTCTTTCCCCGATTTTTTTTTCTTTTTCACGTTGAAAATGCAAGCAGAATCAACAATACAGTGTGTAAACCGACAATTTGTGCTCCTGAACGTTGGGATAATCGTTCGTGAAGAACTATGTACGAAGAACTTGAAACGCCTTTCGAATTTTCAGAGTCTCATTTGGAAAAGAAGCTCATTTGTTTCTGTTCGTGTGTCAAGTGAAGTTTTTCATTGATGAATTGTATATGCGAATGCTAAATAACTATACCGCTCAGCTGTTTACGCTAATGTACTTTGCTAGAATTGCAGTCTTTTCCAAGGGTTTCATTACCCCCACCCCCCAGGGAGGTGTACACTCCCGCTGGATTTTTCCAACCCCCCCCCCCCTCCGTGATTCATGAGATTTCCTGATACAGCTTTGCCACCAATGCATATACCCATATATATGCGTATCCATAAAGATATACCCCCTATGGTTCGCTCCACTCGAAATCACGCAGACATCTTATCACGCCGGGTACCGCATCTTGACTTCTATGCGTATTGATGATAGTGCCAGCAACAACAACAATGACAAGGAAGAAATTGTCGTTGTTCTTCGGTGCTGATAGAGTTGCGCAACGGACTAAAAGCTCCGGCAGTGCGAACATTTACACGGAAGCAGACACTTACGGGCACTGGTGCTGAAGTCTGAGGAAAAGACGTCATAGATGAAAATACATATCCGTTACGAAGCCGTTTGAATTTCACTGTTCATGGTAATCAACCAATTTTTCTCGAAGTGCAGCACGCATAGAGAAGTCTATGATTCGCTTACACGTGTACCTGCAAGAAATGACCCACAGGCTCCTTCTGAAACATCGCATCACTTGAACTTCTTTCAGAAAAGTAAAAAGTAACCTTTCTGCAACCCCGATGATGGCAGGGGTATCCAAGGAATACACCACAAAGAGTCACTGGTGTATTCTGCATAGCGAAGCCATTATCAACAACTTATACTGTAGGCCCTTGTACTGGGAACAGCGGTGACCGCAAAATTTGAAAAAGGCGCCGGCAGTGCCCTTTAAAACGGGCAAAACCCTTTGAATCATGGTGCCAAAGGCATATTCGAGACGGCTACGGCTTATGCTATTGCCCTGCCCACTGGGATTGTAACGGAGGCGACCGCAAAATCCGTAAAAGACCGCAGCTGAGCCCTTTAGAACTGGCGAAACTTCTCTAATCATGGTTCCAAACAGATATTATCAACGGCTTATGATGCTCTTCTACTGGGATTGCAACAGAAGCGACCACAAAACTCGGAAACAGCAGAGTCCTTTAAAACGTACGAAACCCCTTGTATCATGGTACCAAAGGCATATTCATGACGGCTTATGCTATGCCTTTCTACCGGGATTGCGCAAGAGAGGACCGCAAAATTCGAATACGGCGGCAGCAAGACCTTTTAATACGGGTAACACTCCATGTATCATGGAGCGAAAGAAAGAAAGTTATCAGTGGCTTGTGCAATGCTATTCTGATGGAGTTAGAACACAGGCGATCGCCAAATTCGGAAGACGTGGCAGCAGAGCCCTCTTAAACGGGCAAAACCCCTTGTATCATGCTGCCAAAGACTTATTATCAACAACTTATACTATGCCATTCTACCGAGATCATAACACAGGCGACCGCAAATATTGGAAAAGGATGCAGCATAGCCCTTCAAAACGGGCGATACCCCTTGGATCATGCTGCCAATGACATGTCATCAATGGCTTGTGCTATGCCCTTCTACTGGGATTGTAACAGAGGCTACCGCAAAATACGGAAAATGCGGCAGCAGAGCGCTTTAAAACGGTCGATACCCCTTGTATCATAGTTCCAAAGTCATATACGTATCCGCAACGGCTTATGCTATTGCCATTCTACTGGAATTATAACTAGGGTTCGTGGTTTTCGGCATTCTCCGAGAAATGCCGGAAAACACCCCCCGAATGATTTTTTTCAGATTCGGAATATTCCGAAAAAATCCGAATTTCTCGTATCCTGACAGCTGCCATTCGCGGAACCGTTAAAGGAAATGCCCTTGGAATCTCCCTTTGTCGACTATTTCTCGAGCTTGGCATTATCTGTACAAAGGGGGTCAGACCTCGTCAAGCTGCAGTTTTTGCAGCTTTTTGTCTGTATCCCCCCACCAAGTGTCATTGGTGAAATAAATTATTATTATTATTATTATCTTCGGGCTGTGCCCTTGTTTCGTTGTGCTTAAGCGCCTATAGGAGGATGACCTCAGCTCTGTTGTGCGGTCGGTGACCGCCTTTTGGCAGGACACGTACTTAGTGGCACACCTCTCTTTAGTGAATTTACTATTCAGAACCTTTGTGGTCTGTTGTTGTCGGGTTAAAAAGAGATCACGAGTGTACGGAGCTCCCAAACGGTTTCAAAAGCCGATCGCTGATCCCCTGCCCTAGCCTTCTAGTTCATTTCTGTGTTCTTTATATTCCTCTATCTACCCCCCTCCAGTTACGACTTGGAGTGACCCTTGTTTCCGTTCATGAGGCACTCCAAGGCACTTCGAGGCACTTCACTGTATGAGGACTTATTCTTATTTGTTCTACGAAATGAATCTCGTATGGATGATATAAAGCGCGAGTTTTTCGAATATGCTGCATGCCCTGCCCCTCAGGTAGATATATCTCCTATTCAGTTTAGGACGACCCGTTCCAGCACATGGCCTTTGTTATCGCAGTGCACCTTAAGCATACTGGCTATTCCTGTTTCTAGTGCTAATGTTGAGCGCGCGTTCTCTAAACTGTGTGTTATTAATCGCAAGGAGCGAGCCGCTATGACAGATGCGAGCATGATGATGTACGCTTGCATCTATTACAACAAGAGGTAGTCTCCTTGTTTGCTGGTTTGGCACAGGCAATAAAAGACATTGTTAATGAAGCCATGAATCGCTTCACTTCTTTTCGGTTCCTTGTTACTTGGCACAAAATAGGATTTCCTTCATGCGAAATAAATAGATGCCCGTATTCGGGCATTTATTTCTTGGGCGGAATATAGATGCCGAAAAAATCCGATTTATAGTCCCCCATATAAATGCCGATAAACACCCCCCGAATTGGGTTGAAAATAAATGCCGAAAACCACAAACCCTAATTATAACGGACGCGGCCGGAAACTCCATAAAAGGCTGCAGCAGAGCCCTTTAATCACGGTGGCAGACATTTTACACACATATAAAGACGCGATGGCTTATGTTATGCCCCTCTCCTGTGATTGCATCGGAAACCCCCGCAAAATTTGGAAAAGGCGGCTGCAGGGCCCTTTACAATGACTCAAATGAGTTGTATCATGGTGCTAAAAAGATACTATGAACGGCTTGTACTAGGATTGTAACAGAGGCTACCGCAACGTTCGGCAGCAGATCGAACCCTTGAAAACGTGCGAAGCCCCTTTAAGAAACCCGCTTAAGAAAAACCTCTTAAGAAAAAGCCGCTTTTCAAGAAACTGCTTCCAAAACAACACTCGCGAAGGCAAAAAAAAGAAGAAATAAAATGCTATCAAATCTGGGGCTTAACATGAGTTCATATAAAAATAAAATAAAACATGCCTTAAGGTGGTTTTATAGAATGTATACATGAAATCCAGATTTCGGAGTTTGAGCCCCGTACCTTGTTCCCCTGTTGCACCCTGAGAGGTCGAGTTTGACAAAATCGCTTCCAAAACGGCACTCGAAATGGCCAATTTCATCAACTTCGGGACTTAATATCATTTAATATAACAATAATATTGAAGATATCCTAAGCTGATTTTGTAATATGTATATGTGAAAGTAAGATCACGGGGTTTGAAGCCCGTACCTTGTACCCCTGTTGCACCCTGAGAGGTTGCGTTCGACAAAATCGCTTCCAAAACGGCACTCGAAATGACCAAATGGCCAATTCCATCAACTTCGGGACTTAGTATCATATGATATAACAATAACATTAATGATGGCCTAAGCTGATTTTGTAATATGTATATGTGAAAGTAAGATCACGGGGTTTGAAGCCCGTACCTTGTTCCCCTGTTGCACCCTGAGATGTCGCGTTTGACAAAATCGCTTCCAAAACGGCACTCGAAATGGCCAAATGGCCAATTTCATCAACTTCGGGACTTAGTATCATATGATATAACAATAACATTAACGATGGCCTAAGCTGATTTTGTAATATGTATATGTGAAAGTAAGATCACGGGGTTTGAAGCCCGTACCTTGTTCCCCTGTTGCACCCTGAGAGGTTGCGTTCGGCAAAATCGCTTCCAAAAACGGCACTCGAAATGGCCAAGTGGCCAATTTCATCAACTTCGGGGCTTGATATCATTTGATATAACAGTAATACTAAAGATGTCCTAAGCTGATTTTGTAATATGTATATTTGGAAGTAAGATCACTGGGTTTGAACCCCGTACCTTGTTCCCCTGTTGCACCCTGAGAGGTCGCGTTTGGCAAAATCGCCTCCAAAACGGCACTCGAAATGGACAATTTTATCAAGTTTAATATAAAAGCGATATAAAATACAAAACAGTATCATTTGTGTATTACTCACTCAACGCAAAGCTGTCTATTCTGTTGGAGATCCGGAAAAAAATGACCGTCCGCCTTTCGAACTCCTTCAGACCGCACACGCTTAGATCGCTTTCGTTTATGTCCAACAAATCGAACGCTTTGCATCTTACTCCCTGCGGGCTCACAATGGTTCAGCTTCATTTCAATGGCAGCGGTTCTTACCTCCTGAATAGAATACTGTCACTGATTGAATATCACGTTTTATGGCATAAAATGCCATGAAAGAACCGGAGAGAAAGCAAGAAATATGTGTACGTGAGTGAAAAGCGAATTAAAAGCAACTTGCTTTGGCAAAGTCACCTGAAAAAGAAACGAGTTCCCCTGAAAGTTACCACGTCCCAAGAGTACCGAGTTAAGTCACAAGTTATCAAAAAAGGGAACTTAGTTACAGTAACGAGTTACCTCGAACTCTGATACAAGGTATTAAGAGCGATAAAAAAAACCATGCCGGGAAACAAACAGAAGGACGACACAACACACAGCACAGACTGACGAACAAGGTTTTCATTGACAGACCTGCTTCTTAAATAACCTGAGCCAGCTACGCCCTCTTCTGCAAGGTTCTCGGTAATCTTTTCGAAAGCACAGTACTTATCAAGAGTCCCTCCTGTCAGCAACTCCTAAGTCCAGGCAGGCTTGAGGGTGTGAAAGGGTAACCTTGCAGAAGAGGGCGTTGCTGGCTCAGGTTATTTGAGGGTCCGTTCCAAAACAAACCCTCGAGTCGAGTAGGTCACATGACCGAGTTGTACCATGTGACCGCAGAGTACGCGCCCGGTCGAGTAGCTTTGGGAACGCATGGGGGACTCCGACCGAGTTAAGATGGAGGCCGGTGTCGTCACCGCTCTCATCTCGCGCGCGTCAGAGTTATTTTACAGAGACGACGATAACGATGACTGGGAATGTATTGTGAGCTGTCTACAGGAGTCACCATGCCCCGTCGGACATAGTTGAACTCTGTCTTGTCGGCCCAGCGGGCATTTGGCTTTTTCAGCACTTTGTGTATGTAGTTACCAGGAATGGGCAGTATTTAAATACATTGTATTTAAAATATAAATACATGCATTTAAAATACGTATTTGAATACACGCAAGAAAAATGTATTTATATTTATATTTAAATGCCGTTTTAGGCGTATTTATATTTAAAATACACTTAAATACACATATCTCATCCTCCCGTATTTGTGGGCTTTTCTCGAGTTCCACATTGTTAGCCACCTGCAATGAAGGGTATCTTGGTTAGAGGCTGCAGGTCACTCATCCCCCATGTCCGGGGATTTCCGTCCTTCTAGAAAACACCACAATGTGCGAATGAGGGCATCGTCACTCCCGTTGCTTCAGTCTTGGAAGCGGGGAGAGAAATGAGAACTCCAATTTGGGAAAAATGCAATTCATGACCCTCTTGTGATACCTGACAAAGCCTGGTGTCTAAAGGAGACCCCTAAAATGCAACCGTTAGCGGCAATTCTACTCTGTCATTCACTGAGAACTCCGGGTAATTACTGCAGCGCGCCAGACAATTTTTGACGGGGAGTTTGCTCCTAATATAGTTTTGAACGTTTCACATAGAGCTGTGCCTTTACAAGGACCACGTGGCTACGAGGCAGTGAAACAAATAAACATTGCAGGGCAGCTGTTAGTGAACATATACTAAATAGATAATGGAAAAGCAACGTACATGAAGACAATACAGAAAAGCGCACCAGCGAGAGTCACTTTGTTCTGGGAAATGTATCCGGCTCACATGTCTTTGGGCGTTCGCCTGGTCCTCAAAAACATGTCGCACAATCCGCATCGGAAGAGTGTTCGACAACAACACGTTCAGCTGGTTTCGATACCGCGCTTTCGGGGAAAAGAGCAGACGACAAAAGCATGACGTCATTACTCGAGCGAACCTTCCCTGACCGGCCTTCCGAGGAGAGTTGAATCGAGTTAACTCTCTGGTTACTCCACCTTGTTTTGGAACGCGGGTAGTGACGTCATCGAGTTACTCGACCCGGTTTTGGAACGGCGCTTCAAGTAGAGAGCTACTCCCGAGTTGACTCGAGTAGGTTTTGGAACGCACCCTAAGAAGCAGGTCTGTCAATAAAAATCTCGTTTGTCAGTCTGTGCTGTGTGCTGTGTCGTCCTTTTGTTTGTTTCCCGGCACGGGGTTTTTATCGCTTTTAAAGGAGCATGGTAATCATTTGGAACACATATTTTTGCACCGCTTGATATGAACATACTACCTTCATAAACTGTCACGCAAAATATTTCCTTCGAAAAGCGCGAATTTCCTGAGAAAATTAGTTAGCAAGAATGCGCTCCGCGGCGACAGTCTCCCCCAAGCCGAGTCTGGCGTGGGTGACGTCAGGCGGCCGATCACTTGATTGGCTGCCGGAAGCGTCCGCTCCCCGCCAGAATCGTCTGCTAGCTCCGGAATCGTGGCGACTTACCGACTGAGATCGGGGGGTGGGGGGGGCTGTTTGACATTCACTTGCGTTCTTACATGATTTGTCTCGTACGTTTTGCATAAAACAAGACTGCGGGCAATGTAAAAGGTGTGGCTAGGCCTCTGTGTTGCCGTGACGGCCCGGGTTGAGGGGGTCGTACGCGGTTGTGGTTTCTGTTCCGATTGTGCTGAGGTGTCGTTAATTAGTGAACAGTATTGTGCCTGTGTGTGCAGCATATATATCATACGACTAAATACATTCCTGTCAGTTGGAGGTTTATTCCATGTGCCATTGTTGTATGCTGCGTATGACCATTCAAAAAAGAAAATGCTTATTTGGCCATGTGTTTTGGGGTTTCCCATAGATCGCTAGCAGATGAACTCTACTGACTTTATTTTGGTATCTATGTTGTTGTGCTTGTGGAGACGTTGCACTCCTGGTATCAGTAAGATATGGTAAGCCCAATGTTACACAGCTATGGATTCATCGGTCCGCTCTTTCGCCTCAAAGATGCCAGTGTCCATGCGGTTCAGAGCCCATAGTGTTGACTACAACACGGAGAAGTCATGATGGTCGACGACCTCTTCAAGTGAAAACACTGGTCACTGCACCGCGTCTTCATGACTATGCATTTGTATCCAAGAGGAAGCACTATACTATTTCAATCCGAATGTTCGTTCACACTTTGGAGCATCACTTACCAGCCTCCGGTACATTCGTGTGGCGAAATCGAAGCTGGCAGAGCTTAGGCTCCAACTCCATAAAACGTTTCGTCACGTTTCGTCAAGAAGAGCAGACGTGTCGCCCAAAGAGTGTTCAGTTCATCACCTGTCCTTTCCACGACGTCCGATGCACAACAACGCTTCCTGCTCGGTCGGCTTGCCGGCGCCGCGACGCCGGAGAAATCGCAAAAAAGAAAGAAAAAGACGGCGCGGCCATATGACGTCAGCGGCTGGCAGCCGAGTGAGGGGGCATTTCTGCCGCGAGATTCAAAGCTCCCTCGCCTCCAGGATTGCGCGCTACGCTCAAACTTTTTGTGCGAATATGTATCACAGGGCTCAGAATCGTAATTTCTACTTCTCCCGTCATATTTTATTCCGATCATTTCCATGCTCGTTTAAAGTATGAAATACCGAACAGCCCGATTTTTAACCATCTTCTATAAAAGACAACGTGCGATGCGCGAGTACCATAAGCATCCACAAAACGACTGGGTGCTTCATAGGTGGACGTCGCTTTCTGTATATCCGCCGGATGTCGCGTGTCGGCAGTTTCAAAAATGTTCCTAGTCTTGACGGAATTCTCTGATGGAATGGAGTGTTGCGAGAGAGAAAAAAAACGCACGATTTCACTACAGAAGATCGATTCTCGATGGATCTACAGAGTCTCTAAACCAAAATGAGTAAAAAACACAGACGTTGTGGTAGTCTTGAGTTAATACCCCAATCCATTCCTTACTTCAATGTTGCGTGTGAGTAAATTAAATAAATGGAGACACCTCACCCCTTCTGTTTAACCGCGGCAGCAAACAGGGCTATCGGATTCGCAAAATCACGGAGAACAAGCTATAAGCATAGTATATATGTGCTGTCTGCATCCACTGCCAATGCATCAAAGGAAATGGACATTGCCATCCTAAGTGAGGGTTTGGTCCTTCAGCTCTGGAGAGCGTTTATGTTATTTTATCTTTTACTTTTTCTGTTCACTTCTTGAAATGCTGCGCGTATTGTATATTTTGAAAAGTCTTGGAAACGAAGGCAAGAATTCACGCAAGAGAAATTAAATTCTGTTATGACAGGAGTCGGAAAAAAGACAGAAAGAAACAGTTTTTCTTACTTTTTTTTTACTTTTGTGGCGCTCCCAGCAGGCCATTAGACCCTTAGGACCTAATGGTCCCATCAAACCGCTAACCCGTTAGTCCTATTGGAGATGTCGGAAATTACGATAGGTCTATTGCCCTAGTGGTTCCATTAGGATTGGCTCTGATGGATTTTTCGATCGGGCTACGTACTTACGTACCTACGCACTACCGAGGATAGCCGCGGCTCTTCAGATGGTGCCGTAACGACTTCCTCCAACCAAGCTGCTGTCCCAACTGAATGCCCTCAGGGAAGAAAAGGGCGACGTTAGGAGTCCAGCTGGGAGCTCTCATATGATACCGACAAAGAAAAGGCGTTCCGTGCAATTTGCCGCGTTGCTTCGGAGATGAACGTACTACCTCTTCCGAATACTTCAAGAGACAAGAATTCTACACGGACTTTTGTGGTAAATGGGTTCAGCAACTGGAAGAAAGCTCTCGAGAGATTTCAGGCCACATGAAGAGACAAATTTTCACAGGACTGCATCGAATGCTAGTAATGCACTAGTAACGACACCATCGTCTCTGCCTCTGCAGTATCTAGCTTGCCAAGAGTTGGCAATACGCGGCCGTGACGACAAAGAGAACAATCCGCAACAGCTCTTAGAACTTCGCGCAAATCATGTACCGGAGGTGCAGTCGTGGTTTCGCCGCACGAAATTCAAGTGGATTTCGCACGACATTTTAAACGAACAGTTGGAAATGATGACTCATGATGTACTTCGTTCCCTGACAAATATGAAATCCGTGAAGTGGGGCATTATGCCGCGATCATGGATGAGACGACAGACATATCCGTCAAGGAACAAATGTCAATATGCTTCCGAACAGTGCAAGCAAACTTAAAAGTTGAGGAGTCGTTCTGCGTCTTTTTAGTACAGCAGACACCAGAGCGACAACCCTCTTCGTCAACTTGAAACAAATCCTACGTCGATTCAATCTTCCTATTGACAAGTGTCGTAGACAGTGCTACGACGGCGTGGCAAACATGAAAAGGCAGCACAGTGGACGTCAAGCTCTGGTACGACATGAAGAGCCCCGAGCGATATACGTGCACTGTGTCGCGCATGTTCTTAACGCATCAGGACATGAGCCAGCGATTGGACATGTGTCGTGATTTCTTGGGCGTCATAACGAACTCGATAAACTTCGTCATGTCCTCTCCAAAGCGAAACACCCCATTTCATCGTCGTCATCTATTGTTGTTGTTGCTGCAGAGCGCCTCCATGCGTTCCAAGAGTATGAACAATAGGACGGAAACACAAGCTTACGAAAATTTTGCCCACACGCTGAAGGCGTTCAGAATTACAGCCACTGATGACATTTCTTGATGAGATTGCATCACAGGAACGAAATGAGGCCGAAGCGAAATCAAGTGGGTCCGCGAAGGTATTATCAAGATTCGAGACGTTTTTTATGCTCAGGCTCCTGACCCTCGTGTTCTCAAGACTAGAGACCGTGAGCTCAGCTTTCCAGAAACCGGGATTGAGATTTGACAGAGCAGAACAAATGGTGGAAAACGTCAAAGGGAGTATTATTGAACTTAGGCACGGCTTCTCGAACGAAACGGGGCAAACGGAGGCGAAACATCGTCAAGTTCTTGAGTATGTATTTGAAGATTTTTCTCCGGGACACTGGTCTCCTCTCTACCCTATGATCTGCCTGCGTACCTGTGTGCTGTGTGTGTGTTTTTGTGTGCTGTGGTTTTGCCTACCGTTCTGATGTCTTACTGACTCCACTGACTATCCCTATTTAGCATCGTTCATCACCTCATCATCAGGACACATCACATCCTGCCCCATTGTGCCTTGGGGTAGTGGGCCGCACCTTACGTGGCGAATTTCCCCATTCATTATCATTAACTTATTTGTTGTTGTTGGAGGCGAAAAAGTTATTCAGAATATTCTATTAACATAATTATCTAATTACACAAGTAACTACCCAGAAGTTTGCCATTGAAGAGCCATGTGTTCCGGTTTCAAGGCAAACAAAGGTGCCCCGGCGGTATGATGAGGGATCGAACGCTCACGCGTTCCAGTCAGTGGAAGACATGTATCGACAGCGGGTCGACAGTGTGCAATCATCGGTAGTTGATAGATCCCCACCAATTATGTGGCAGCATATGGCACATAGAGAGTTTCGTCACAGGGAGAAGCAACAGCACGTACATCTCTAATTTTTACGGTGCCGATTTTGATGAGGGACGTCTTGAGTTACACCTGGACATGGCGATCAATATTGCTAAGCAGCGTTGCGTCATGCCCTTGAAAGCATTTCAAGATGTTGTAGAACTCCTCTCGGGCGATGACGGCAGCCGTATGCGAGACACCTTTTACCGGAAATGACAGAACTCTTACAAGTCGCACTGACCATTCCACTGACGTCTTGCACGTCAGAAAAATCGTTTTCCTGCCTCCGTCGCATCAAAACATATTTGAGATAAACAATGTCCCAAGCCCGACTGAACCACACGACGCTTCTGTACGGCCACAAAGAGCTCGCCCGCGAATTAAACCTTGATACCATTGCAGACGAGTTCATGGGATGGTACGCAGTGCGAAGGAACGCATTTTTCACCACGGCGTAGGAATTGTTCCAAATCTCATTTCGTTTCACTCGTGATTTCAGTGTAGAAATCGAATAAAAATTGCGAGACGCACATGCAACAATCTTTAGTCGTTCTGGGGAGAGTTTCCACAACCTACCTACAACAACTACATCTGTTCTTTCTGGCCCATGTCAATAGGACACAGATCACTGCGAGTTTTGGAATGAGTGTACTCAAAGCGCGTAACAGAAATACCACAAAACGTATCCAAGAAAATTTTGCCTGCGCAGAAGTTAGGAACTCCGTGTGCGGCAATAGTAAACGCGTAAAAGTCGCCGTGCAAGAGGGAAGTCCGGTGATGCCCCTTCGGCGCCGTATATGCACGCATAACATGGAGGAGCTCATCGGGGAAACCGTGCTCTTGTCACCCCCCGCCACCCCCACGCGCACACACGCACATACATTTACGCACTTTGCGTTCGCTCTTGGACCGAAGCCCGCAACGCCTCCCCCCCTCCCCCCCCCCCCCCGACAAAATGAAAGCTTCGTGCCTATGGATGTGCACACATGGAATGATGATGTGATGAACCATTCATCGCTTCTATGGCGCTTCACTGGCCCTTTGCAGAAGGGGTGAGAGCAGGAGTAGGTGCGGAAGGCCTGCATCTGTTGTACGGGGCTCAACTACCTAGCCCATGAATACCAGCCTCCGATACCAGACTCACATTGATGACTGGTCATAGAAAGCCATGTTACGAAACGGGTAAGGGAGGTATCATTTTCAAGCACGTGCAATAAGAAAATAGCGTGGTTATGGAATGAAAACGAGAACCGCACATGTGCCTACGCTCCCACACAAACACACAGAAAGAAAACGCACACGACAAAGCGCAAAATTTTTTTTACATGACCCCCATCAACTTGAAATTGTCACTTTAAAAATCCAGCCAAGTAGAGTATGCATCATTTGCATGGGACCCCGACCATTCAGTACTCATCGACTGACTTGAAAGTGTCCAAGACTGTGCCCATTCGCTTCATATTATCCAACTTCAGTCGAATCGCAAGCGTCACATCAATGAAATCTACATTATCAGTAGAACCATTATCCATTAGCTCGTACAAAAGAAATCCTTCTCATCGTACATATAATCTCGTGTCGACCATCAACACAAAGTACGCATTCCACCCCATTGTAGGACAGACGCATTCTTGAAATCATTTTTGCGAAAAACAAGTACGGACTGGAGCCATCTTACCACCTTCACTTCTATGTATTAATACTGATAATTTTCGGAACATTATCAACACTCCCCTCTGTAATGCTCGCTTTCAGAGCATCAATCAGTAAGTCAATCAATCAATAAACAGATACTGATAGAAAGGAAATCCACGAGACTGAGGAACACATATGGACGACACAACAGTTGTGTACATCTGTCTCAGTGTTTTCGTTTCTATATTATTTTTCACGAGCTACCCTGCATTTTGTGTCTTCTCCAAACAGATAGCTGAATATGTGTGTGTGTGTGTGGAATTTCTACCCGAGGTGGACTAGTATAAAGCGTGCAATCAGTACCTGGAAAAACTGGTAAAGTTGGCTGGGAAACACACTCACCAGTGCGGTGCGGTCTTCAAAGGTCCGAAATTTTTCCACGAAGAACTCTGCTGCATCGACATCGGGAATGTTGAGATCTTGACACGTTGATTTCACTACTTTATCCTCGACAACGACGGCCATTTTCCTCTAGGCGCAGAAGATGGCAAGTGAAGGCTAGCTTGTCAGAAGCACTCGTGTGAAACAGAAGATGCCGCTATAAGGTTGCAGAAGTTCATGTGGAAATTGGGTGCAACAAAAGATCCGGGGGTTGGGTTTACTGTGGGTGACTGCAATAAAACATTGCAAATAGTAGCATGACGTGGGTGTATCTGCCGTCGAAGCCTTCCTCTGTTAAGTGAGATAACGTCGGCAAACAGATAGAGCGTGACTGCACGCGTTTACAGTAGCAAATAAGGCGATATCTTCTGAATTTGTCGCTTGAAGCCCATTTTAGTATGTGGGCAATTTTGTCTCAGTCACGGCATCAATGATTATCACTTTTTCCGGCCATAATTCTACGGCCGATCAAATCACGTCTAATGTGGCGTAAATCTGTTGACACATCCAATCCCTGGAACAATGAGCAGAGGTGATCCAGGAATGATGTAATCATATTCCTACGACCCCAAGGCAGGGCAACCGCGTTTGGGGTGCTGTCAGTCAAGAAATCAAGCTTTACTTCGCCAATACGTGATGTCGTTATTTTATTTATTTCATTTTCACGTAAAAGCACGAATCATTACGGCCGATGTCTCTCCCCCCCCCCCCCCCCCCAGTTCGGCCGAAGATGTCTCACCAAATGTAGTCTCATTTCGGCAAAAAAAGAAAAAGGAAAAAAAATCAGGCGTATTACAAATCACTCTGTTGTATGCTCCCCAAAAGTGTTATGTGTTCATGTTCAAGTGTTGTAATACTACGTGACAGTGTTTCATGTATCCCTTGTGAAAAATCTCTTATTTCGATACTGTGTCATACGATATTTGTATCTGTTACATTCTCCCAATATTCAAGCAACATGCTACTCATTCCCCAACGGTTAGCCTGGATGCCCAGCACCCCCAGACGTTTTCGCCTCCCTTGCGCCAGACCGATACGGATGTCGTCCAGAGGGCCGCTGCGGTTCCACAAATTGGTGCACATACAAGCACACCGCTCCCTCCGCGAATGAGGCAGTCTGAGCAGTCTATGCGGCAGTCAAGTTGTTTTTATTGAAGTACCGGACTCCCATTTTGGCCATCTGTGAAGCATACGTGAAGCCAGACTTCCGAATTTGGTCAGCAGGGGGTGTCATCTTGGAGGATAGTGCTATGTGTGCGACAAGACTTGGCTGTGACGCAAGTACACACGGCGAGTCAGTTGCCTTTCGACTGTGTCCCCTGCAAGATTCTTCTTGGGAAATTTTCACTGGCTGTTCTCAGCGTGTACGTGCCGCCGTCAGTCCAGACGACAGCCCATGACCTAACACTAGCCCTGGCAGGGGTGGGTGATCACTTCCTTGTTGTTGGGGATATCAACGCTCATCACCCCTTGTGGGGGAGTCGCAGACGAGACAGCAAGGGGTCCCTGTGGTGCGATATGATTGAAGACCTGGATCTTTGTGTCTTAAATGACAGGTCTCCAACATTCCTCCGCCGGGACTACTCAACAGACGTATTAGATATTTCGCTTTGTTCGAGGGACGTTTTTCCGTACCTGACCTGGTCCACGGATCTGGACGGAAGAGGTAGTGACCACGTTCCCATATTTGTCTCCTACTCCAAGTACGCATCCGGGGCAAGCCGCAGAACCGTACGGTTAACAAATTGGCAGTCCTTTCGTGAACTGTGCAAAAAGGACGTGCGCGTGGGAATGACCGCAGGCGAATTTACCGGCCATATTGTGAACTCTCTGACGTCTTCCACCATGACTGCAAAGATCAGCGCTGGCCACGCAGGTACGGATCCGGAGGTGGAGCGTTTGCGTGCCATTCGGAGACGGGCAGAGCGGAAGGCTCGGTGATCCGGCCAACTTGCAGATGCACAAGTCGCGCGTTGTGCGAATGCATCGGTACAGAAAACCTTGGAGGCTGTTGACAAAAAAAAGATGGCGTCAGTTTTGCGCGTCTCTGACTCCGTTTTCCAGCCCTGCGAAGGTCTGGCGGATTGCGCGGAGTCTCCGCGAAACTCCTCCCGCGAGGAACCCCCTCAGATTTCTGGCACTCTCAGTATCTAGGCCTGAGAAGGAAGTTGCCCACGACTTCTGCAAAATTCTGGCAGCAAGGTCCGAGGCAGCTAAATGTGCAGCCTTTCGGAGCCATGCATTGGAGCTGCAGTATGCTATTAGTCAAGTCCCGTCAGTGTCTCACCCTGGCATAGACGCAGACCTCACGTTTGCCGAGCTCAAGGCTGCGCTGGCACTCTCCCACAAGAAGTCGTCGCCGGGTCCAGACAAGGTCACATACGTGGCGCTCCGCAATTTGGACGACGCATCCCTTTTGGCGCTCTTAGAGGTTTATAACACGTCATGGAGGGATGGGCAGGTCCCTGCTGCGTGGAAGGAGGCACGTGTAGTCCCCATCCTGAAACCGGGGAACAACCCTCTGATCTGGCGTCTTTCCGACCCGTGAGCCTCACCAGCTGCTTAGGCAAGGTCCTTGAACGTATGATACTGCACAGGCTCGAGTGGTGGCTGGAGCGAAGATCTGTTTTTCTTCAGGAAATGGCGGGTTTCCGCAGGCACCGTAACTCCATGGATTCGGTGCTCGATTTAGTCTCTTCGGTCGAAGAAGCGAAGGCGCGAAGAAAAATAGCGATGGCTGTCTTCCTGGACATCAATCGGGCGTACGATTCCGTAAGCCATCCTTGTGTTATTCTTGGGTTGTTGCAAGCCCAGGTGCCTCATAGGGCGCTGACGTGGCTCTCCGACTTCCTCCGTCAACGGAAGATTTTCGTCACTACAGGCGAGGGGGACACGGAAAAGATCACTGTGCCACAGGGAGTTCCTCAGGGAAGTGTCCTTAGCCACCTGTTATTCAACATTGTCTTGATGGGCCTCAAGGGGTGCCTTCCTCGGAGGGTGCATCTGTCCATCTATCCTGACGATATTTGCGTCTGGACGGTTGGCAAGTCCCGCCCTGCAATTCAGCGTCGGCTCCAGAGCTCACTTGATGCCATACATGCCTACTTCCTGAACGCAGGGATGGACATCTCCACTGAGAAAAGTGCTACCCTTCCGTTTACCCGGAAAGAGATGCGCCGGTTCCAAGTACACATCGGGGGATCCCCGTTAAGGCAGGTCAGGCACCACAGGTTCCTCGGTGTTGTATTGGACCGCAAGCTGTCGTGGGCAAGACACATTGACTATCTCACTTCAAAGGCGCAACGTTGGGGAAATGTGATACGTCACTTTGCCGGCTTGCGCTGGGGATGTAGTGAGCGGGACCTTCTTGCACTCCACAAAGCGCTTGTTCGTGGCTCAGTAGTCTACAGCCTTCCTGTGTTGCACGGACTATCACGGACGTCCGAACGCAAGCTCCGCTGCGTCTTGGCGGGCAGCTTGCGGACCTGTCCTGGCGTTCCGCGTTGCACTGAGACGAGGATGGTGGTAGCCGAAGCCAGGAAACTCCCAATTGGCGTCCTCCGCAAGAGAGAAACTTTCCGCCACTATTTGCGATTGCGCTCACCATCGTCGCCACCCACTGGTACAGAAGCTTCGTAAGCGGAACCGCAGCAAAATCGCGCAGTGTGCGCAAGAACTAACGGACCATATACCTGCCTTCACTGTTGCCCCAACCGCTTCTTCAGTAGCACCATGGACACTGCCGAAACCATCCATCTCGTCTCACATCCCGGGGATCAAGGGGCCGAAGAGCCAAACCCCTGCTCCAGTCCTCAAGCAGGCTACTCTGGAGTGGATGGACGCTGCATACGGAAACCAAACCGCCGTATATACGGACGGTTCCTCCATTACTGGCGGCTCATCTGCGGCATTTGTAGTTCCACAGGAGTCAATTTCACGTGGGTTCCGCCTATCGCACCGCACCTCGGCCACCTCTGCGGAGTTGTATGCCATCCTGCTATTCCTAAAGTCTATTTTGGATGACCACCCCAGCCTCTGGGTGGTTTACACAGATTCGCAGGCAGCGCTGCAGTGCATAGACAACATGGGCATCCGTGGCTCCTTGGCTCCGGTGGTAGTGAGCATCCTGACGACGCTCAAGGTTTTAGAAGACAGGGGTCACCGGCTCACCCTCCAATGGGTCCCTAGCCACATTGGAATAAGAGGCAATGAAGTAGCGGATCGGGCAGCTGCTGCGGCTCACCATCGCCGCTCAGCAGTCCACATCATGCTTTCGAATGGGGATAGGCGCTCCCTCTTGTCCGCGTTGACGTCGCCTTGGGCCCATCAGGAATGGTGTCATGACATCACCCGGTGGTCGCTTCTGTATGCTGTTGACCCAACGCTTTTATTTGAAATGCCAGGCGGTTTCCCTCGCCTCTTTATGTCTCTCGTGCGTCGTTTACGACTTAGCGTCGCATTCACCCCTGCACTCCGGTATAGGCTGGGCCACAGCAACACGGCGCTGTGTACAACTTGTGGTTTCCCGGCAACAATCCAACACATTCTCGAAGGCTGCAGCCAGTACGTACGCGAGCGACGGGCCTTTAAATGTCAACTTGAAATGCTGGATCAGAGGCCATTCAACATCTGCAAAGTTCTCGGCCCATGGAGTAACCCTGGACATCAGTGCCGTGCACTTGGCGCTTTTCTTTTCTTTCTGAGGGCCACCGGCCTCCTTCACGAACTGTAGGGATTTCCTTTCCTCGTCATCCTTTCATATGAACCTTTTTGGAATGGAGTAGGGTCCTGCACTCAACGCAGGGAAACATCCCACATCATCATCATCATCCATTCATCTATGTTGTTGTTGTTGTTGTCATTTTGTGACCAAATTCTTGTTGTGCATTCCGAGAAAATTACTCCACAGGGGCATATGCCAGGAGCTGACTTCTATAGTTTATGTCCTTCTGAAATAGCTAAAAAAAATACATAGGGTGTTGTACAAAATGACATACGCTTTTGTTTGGCCATGATGATAAGCCATGTCACCAACCAGACATTTTTATTGATTATAGGTAGACATATTCGAGACAATGATTTTTTTAAATATGAATAACCATTCAAGGACAGTTATGTCATACTGATGCAGTAGCGTAGCCAGAAAAATATTTCTGGAGGGGTTCTGTGAGTACTCTATATGAGAGAGAAAGATTCCCCCTCATTTCCCACTCCAAAATGCACTCCCAAAGGTATCATTTCGGGGGGAGAGAGGGTTGAACCGCAAAACCCCCTTCTGGCTATACCATTGCACTGATGTCACAACGTTGTAAGCGTGTGTCATCTTGTGCATTCGGAATTGCCTTAAGCAACAAGATGTAAATTCAGAATCTCTATGTTACAAGGGAAAGTTGCAAAAGTTACCTGCAGGCTTCACGTGGAAACGTGTGTGCTCAGAACACTTGCGCAGTGGTGGGCGACGTCGTTGGTTTAAGCACACACGCAGGACAGGTGCGGGCACATGGAACACCAGCCGCAACTTGAAAACGATACATTTTTCTATGTGAAACATCAAAAACGTCCTTTTTCAACCGCTATGCCTTCCCACATGTTTGGTTTTGTCTTTCGTAGGAAGCGCTATGAGGACCATCATGACACTTATTTGGTCACATGTAAGCCACAACGCGACAGGTACCGATACCCCGGTTACGCAAAAAAAAAAAAAAAAGAAGAAGAAAAAAACTAGAACCATGCACATCCATCAGCATCGCGAGGCACCATGCATCCACGTATGACTACAGTGTAGTGTGAAATGATGTGCAGGAATGAAAAAAGTTGCCAACATACCTGTTATTCAGTGTCTCATAAGTTTACTTCGATCTCCTGGCATGGAATGCAATGCGCCATCCGCAAGTTGCGTTTCGCGTTGCTGTGGCTGCGTTCCAGAACTCACCCGGGTCGACCCGAGAGTAGGGGGTAGCTACTCTCCGCGTTCCAAAACCTACTCGATGGGTGCGTTCCACAACTAACCCTCGAGTAGGAGTTGGTCACGTGACAGAGTTGTACCACGTGACCATGGGAGTAGGGTAACCCTCGGGTAGGTTGTGGAACAGGCTCGAGTACGATTCTCAACATGGCGACAGCAGACGACATTGACATTTGGGCCCCGCGACATAAGAACCGCTATCCGCGTCTTTGCTTTAGTGTGACGCTGTTGACTTCGGTATGGGGACATCTGCGTGGATTCGTAAAGCATTCACGCCACGAATTAGGGATACTTACCGCACGTTCCGAGAAAGGGTAGCGCTGTTCTCGTCCGCAGCTAGCTCTGAAACGCACATAAACAGGTTTCGACCTTCACATGCAACGATCTGATGTGTGTTGTATGTATGGTTCCGTTGATGTTGCTCCGAAGAAAACATCAGGTTGCAAAGTCCCTATTGGACCTTTCCTGGGTCCTCTATGATGCTGCCGAGACGAGCAGCAGCAAAAGCAGACGACCGTAGCTTTCAATGCACACGACAGCTCTGACGTCACTACTCTTACCTACACCTGTCTGATAGGAAGTAGAGCGAGTTGATCTCGAATAGCTACTCTCGAGTAGGCTACCCGCTTTTGGAACGGGAGTCGCGCATCCAGTAGGTTTCGGAACGCGGAGAGTAGCTACCCCCTACTCTCGGGTCGACCCGGGTGTGTTCTGGAATGGAGCCGATGACGTCGTAAAGAAATCAGGAAATGACCACGGAAAAGTTACTTCATGTGCTATCAAAGCTCTCCTGCGATATCGGTATCTCGAAGGCTCTCAAGTGGATGTACAGTCAACCCTCGATTTATGAACCTTCGATTTATGAATTCCCTCGTTTTATGAACACGAGCACGAGAAACCAAACTTTTTACATGCATTCTTCCCTCGTTTTATGAACCTCGATATCCGAATAATGAATGGAATTTCTGGGAACCAACTAGGAGTTGCCCACCGTTTTTGCCCTCAATTTATGAACAGATCGTTCCGAGGCCAACAGAAACCTTCAAAGGGATTATTCCGTGGTCTTATGAATGACGCCTGAATGGACAAAACGTTTTCCAGGTATTGCACCCTCGGTTCTTAACCCCTCGGAATCCGAACAACAAACGGGTTTTCCGGGGTCGCACAAGGGGCGACGAAGTGTTCCTGATTGGAATAAGATGGCCGCTGTCACCCGGAGATTAGAGTCCGAGACCAGTCGAATGCGAATGTGCCGACATCTCTTCTTTACAAGATTGACACAGCGGAAGGTCCAAAGCAAAATTAAACAATTTAGTATTGCATAATAAACAGAGTGTGAATGTGCTAAAGTCTGTTCTTTGTGACATTGATACAGCAGAAGGCGTGGTCGAAAGCAACACTACACAATATATTACATTATAAACACAATCCCAACTCGGAAATACTGTTCTATTTGCTCGATAGTACTCACGTCACGGATTTTTCGGTTTATGAATCCCTCGATTTATGAACAATTTTTCGGGGAACCGCGGGTTGACTGTACTAGCGGCGGTACATTAGGCTATAAACATTGCTTGCACACCGCGCTTACAATGCCGAACTGGAAAATCTAGTGCTCGAAACAGTATTTTATTCCTGCACTCGCCTACATGCAATTTACCTTGATAATACCTCTATTATTCATGCAAAAATGACATTTTGGGATATATAGTTCTGGTATGTAGGTATTACGAGATATCTGAATTCATTTTCAAGGCGTTGGTGCAAAATACTTTACAAAATTTCTGTCGCAAAATACACTGCTTATTATTACCCGGAAATTTCAGTAATATATTTTACAGACTCCTTTCCCCCGTGTTTTTCCTTCTTTTTCTTTCACATTACACGAGCCCCGAAAAATGACGTCAGAGGGGAAGTCCCAGTAAGAGAGACCTTCCTTTTTGATTGATTTTAAAAGAAAAAAATGGAGATGGTAGTCTCGAGCCACTCGGGACTGGCTACTCCAGGGCGCGTTATTAATAAAAGAAAGGGAAACTACACTAACCTCGACGCTTTGAAACGCTTTGAACGCTTTGTTTTGACTTATCCTCCTACTTAGTGACTCTAATCGTCCCCGTTTACCAAGCCGTACAAATAAAGGGGGATTGGGGTGGGGGGGAGGATAAAGGCTTTGGGTCGACACACACGAAACCAGCCAAGGTCGAACGGCGGGGCCTCGCAGCGGGAGTCGCGATATTTCCAACAGAGGTTGTTTCTTTTGGACATCAAGAGGAACGATGCGACAAATAATAAAAGGACATAGGGTAAAAAAAAAAAAGAAATAATAATAACGGTCGCTTGACAACATAACACGATGTGTCAGTGTAGGAAACAATGCAGTTCGTATTTCATGTGAAAAAATGAATTTGTGCTTTTTTCTTTTTTTTTGGAGAACTCTGAAGCGTAAATTAAATAATACATTGTTAAAATTTGTCCACGTTCGACGCGAATAATTCATTCAAAAATATCATTTATTTATTTATTTGATTTATTTATTTGTCAAAAATGTTGATTATTTGACAATTGACATCAATTATTATTTGACAAAGTGTTGGGGGACTAGGGGTGAATGGCATGTATGCCATGTTTAGTCACTATCTGTCAGAGAGGAAAAACTTATCAAGTTGTCGGATCGCCTTCTGGATGTGAAAAAGGTGGATTAGGATGAGGAATGTGTTTATGGGCAAGCGGATTACACGGAGTGAAATATTCCTTAGGATAACAGCATTTAGAACTGAAGTTTTCTTTTGTTGTTTTATTCTTCTTTTTTGTTTCATCAACGCTCCAAGCGAACCAATTAAAAAATCGATCAGACGACCGCTGCCGTTTCGATCAAACGGTGTTCGATCAAATGGCTTTCGATCAAATGTCCCGCGTTCGACCAAACGACGTTCGATCAAATGTCTTGAATGGAATGAAAGGAACTTGACGCGAAGGTCTCGGAGCACAAATTCCGCCTCATTACGCGCTGAGTATTGCCCGGAAACTTCAGTACTATATTTTTAGACACTCCCTGGTTTTCACAGGGTAGTTCACATTACACCAAACCTTTCGTTCAGTGTTGTGTCATTAGTTCAGCGGATAATCCCCAGTGACCCCGAGCTTTTCCTTACCTTCGTCAGTAGACCTCACTTTGTCCTCGGTGCAAAGACAGACGGGTAAAGGTTTTGGGTCATCCCACGCGCAACCAGCAAGCAGTGTCGAAAGATGGAACCGGTAACCGGTATCGAAAAATTGGGTGTACCTCAAAATAAAGTTATCGAAATCCCCGTTGAAAAATAAACTACTGTAAATAAAATACATGTGATCATGCTTATTTAGTGAATGGGTCTGAATTTCACGCATGCACTCACACACATTTGGGGACGATTGATGTGGCGGGCGCGCTGAGGGTCCTGCACGAGCATCAGTTAGGCTAGGTGCTGGGACATATTTCGTTCTCGTGAGGGTCCGACACGAGGGTCAGTGAGGTTAAGTGTTCTGGCATATCTCGTTTTTGTGAGAGTCTGGAAAGAGGGTCGGTTAGGTTAGGTGTTCTGACATATATTTCGTTCGCGTGAGAGTTTCAGAAAGGGGAACTAACACCGGAGCATGTGCAATAGAGCGGCGATGAGTCCCTCTTGAATCGCAATGTACATAGGCCGCTGTGCGCTGCGTTCCCAAGCAAGCAAGCACCAAGCACAGAGCGGCTTGCCGGCAGAGAAACACAGCCGCTGCTGCATTCGAGTGCACCTCCTGACTCTCCACCAATTAGCTGTGTCCTTTTCCTTGCTGCGCTGTGCTCTTTAGTAAATGTAAATACGCCACCGAACCACGAGAACAGATAGAACAGAGGCGGGCTGGGACCGGGCCTGAGCATGGAAACAGTCGGGTACGGGCTGGGCCCGGGCCGACGGAGTCGGGCTCGAGCCGGGCCCGGGCTGGAAATATATAGAAGACGTCGGGCCCGGGCCGGGTGCGGGCCGTAGGAGCCGGGACTCGGCCGGGCACGGGCCTGAAAATTAGGCCCGTGCAGTGCTCTAGTATGAGGTCAGTAGTAAACATATTCATGAGTGACATTCGGATATCGGGTCATTTAACCGCGTAGTGTACCAGTTCATCGACTGCCCGCGCAAGTCCAGCCTCATCTCAGATTACAATTTTTCCAAAATAGTTTTTCTCTCTCCCTCAAGGAACACATCTGCCCATCAAATGATTAGACCGTTGGCCATCTTTCAAATTACTAATTCAGGTGAGTTGATGAGAAAAGAAGAAAATGGAGAAATAGGCACTCATTACACAAATTACTAATCCATAATGATAGGCATGTTGCCTAGAAACGATTTTGAAAAATGAAAAGAATTAACAAATTACTAATTCTTTTCATCTTTCAAAATCGTTTCTAGGCAACATGCATATCGTCATGGAAACCCAAGGTAGAACGGTACTGTCGTCTGTGGGGCCACGCTGAGTCGTCACTGGGGTTTGCCAGGCGGCGATAATTCGCGACCTGGCACCGGACGACATATACAAGATACCTGAAACAGTATTTAAAATAAGATAGCAAATACTGCCGCAAAATTGTAATTAAGATAGAGTATAAATACTTGAAAATTAAAGTAATTAAGTTAGAGTAGCAAATAATTCCAAAATTATTTAAGATACACTTAAGATACTTTGGTAGGCGGATGAGAAAAAAACGTGAACGTGATTTGACACACGTTTGAGTTTGAAACACGTGACTTTGATGAGAACGGAGAACGACTGTAGAACGACGACGAACGTGCAGAATGACTTCTTTGCGCCCCTAGATACAAAAGCCCCAGCAGGGCCTGCGGCAGTCACTGACCGATCTGACATACATTACAAAGATAAAGTGTAGAAGCTTGCCAAGCAGGGGTATCCTCGAGGGCCAGAACAGAGCCAGATGAGATATTTAGGTTAGAACTCTGTGGCAGCTGCAGGGCACACTCATCATAAAACCCTTGCTCTTGAATTCGGATTTTCCAGAAAGGTCAACAATAGGGGGTTGAATGGACGCGGGAATGGAAATTCCTGAACAGCAAGCATGCCAATGCAAAAAAAAAAAAAAAAAAAAGGAAGAGAGAGAGAGAGAAAATCGAAAACTGAGAGGCGATCCAAAAAGTTGTTAGAGTATTGAGTAGAAGATACCACAAAATATATTTGAAATAGAGTACAAATACTCCCCCGGAAAAGTATTGAGTAAGATACCAAGATGTCAATAATAGTATTTAAAATACAGTACCTTAAATACAATACTCTAAATACGTAGAAGTCTGCGCGGACGATGCCTCTCGCACCACGTATACCGGTACGCGATACATCATGGAATGTCGCGTCATATAGCCTTACATTTTGCGATGCTCCTCGGTTACCCACCAGCGGCGCATTTACGAAGGACACGCGTCCTCACCGACCATGGCAACCGGTTGTAGAATGTCCTGCGGATTTTCATGTCACCAGCATAGCTCGGCGTTTCGGGCCTTCGAAACCCACAATCACAATAATCGAATAAGGCGTGATAACATCACACCTGCTCTGTTCACAAGTGTGATGTTATCCGGTGAGTGCACTAATATGCGGCGTGATCGAGCTAACCGATACGCCATTTCGACCTTCACGTGAGTTCGTAGCAGGATTGTGAGTTTCGAAGGCCAGAAACGCCGAGCTATGGTCACCAGCTGGCCTTGAGCACAGCTCGCACATACCTTCCACCCGGTCTTTCGTATCGGTCCCACTCTTCCGCTTCAGACAGCAGCCATTCAACTTTGGATTCAGTCATTAGACATCAAGATCTCTATCCTTCTGGAGGCAGACAGGGAGAGAAGGCGATATCAGTTCCTGGCCCTCTGTTGCCTTGATGGGTTTGCCGCTGGGATTTCTGTCTCTTGGACAACTCCTTGACTTCATTGCTGCTGTATTTACATACTCTGGCCGTGTCAGCCTTCAAGGTGGTGTCCGGACAAGAAACGCAGTTGAACTGACGGTGCGGTCGGAATAGTGGGTGCCTGAAAGATATGTAACCGGAATATTTCGTTTTGAAACGATCGGAAACATTAGAAAATGAATTTAATCGAATTATGCTGCCCGCTCTTCGCCGCAAGCGGAATTAAGGCAACACTGTGCAGGCCTGCGTCATTGGCGTTTTGTTGTGGTCACATGGTTGAACACGCATTGCTGGACAGTTTTCAATTAGCCGATCGCTTGAAGTTTGTTTTTGGCCTCGGGAAAGCTCGCGGAGCTTTTGAAGCCCGGTGCCGTTCTTGTCCACATGCATGAGCCGGCTGCTTCAGAAGAAAACGCGGAGCTCGCGAAAAGAAGACGAGAAGAGGTGAGCTGGAAAAGTATGCTCTGCTTTTGTGTTAACTGAGTCACTGTCTGTGCAGCTGGTGGAGGAGGCCCTCGCGGATGAATCGCATGCCCCCAACGTGGACGTGTTTGAAGAGCTAGCTCGGACAGGTAAGGTTCTATACGCTGTCCGGTTGCACGGGCAATGCGCAGCTTTTGTCGTGAATGCAGTGCATAGCCTATATGTGTACCATGCAAAAATCTGATGACGAGCAGAGTTAAATCAGAAATGTGGAGCAGTAGCGTAACGTACAGTGCGTGGCACACAAGCTAGTGATTGAGAGGACTATATGGCATCATTGGCAACTGCCACAAAATGACCTGAAGCTAGCGTAGTTTGGTAAGCGAATGTGATGGAAGAAAAAGACTCACATTCGAACCTTGAGCGCATTATGTAAGTTGGTTGGATATGGCCCCTGCCCTAGACCCTATGGCATGGCGTTCCATGTACAGAAGCACGCTTGCCTCATGCTATTTAACTCGTTCATTTTGGTGTGCACTACAGTATGGGTTTTGATCAGTAAATTGAATGCAGATATTCATGTAGAGGTGTGGCATTTCTTTCTGTACCTTGTTTCAGACAAAACAGTGTTTTGACTAAAACAAATCTGAATTAAAACTGGAGCACGAAACACGGACGAAGAAACATACAAGGCGACACATGCTCCATGTGCAAGCTTGTTGCACTGGGCAAGTGTCGTCTTGTGTGTTTCTTCGTCCATGTTTCGTGCTCCAGTTTTAATTCAGTCATGTACCAACAGGCCCACTCTGCCATTTGATGACTAAAATAAGGCTATCATATGCTACATATGTACCTCGAAATGTTGCAAATATTATACATATATGTATTTATCACAATTTTGTGCTCGACAGAACCCACCCAGCCGCTTGGGTCTAACAACGTGACACAAAGAGACAGTTAACCTTCCCTATTCCACTGTGTGACGCCGCCTATGGGACAACTACAGCCAACAAAGCCTTCCGATGCTTCTCCAATAGCAGATCCAGCGCAAGTGCTCCATTGAGTGTGCTACTCAGTGTAGTTTCTGGTTGTTCCCTCAGGTGGCTGCGACTACACAGGTCCCACCGCAGAAGTACACGTGTGACAAGTGAACTCAAACCTCTTTCAAGACAAGAAGCAAAGGTGAGTGTACCATAGTGCTTTATCATCATGGCATTCATTTTTAGAGTGTTTGCATTTTTCATCTTGTGAAACTGGTCAATACGAGAGACAATTGATGTTCTGAGTCTGGAACACACAGAAGGGACAAATACATTAGCTTAGCTCAGTTGGTAGAGCCCTGGACCGGTAATCCAGATGGTGTGGGTTCGAGTCCTACAGCTGGCTAACCTTTTCAGTGATTTCATAATTTCATGGTCAATACAGATTGTCGTTATCTCAAGGGATCTGCACTGTGCATTGGCAGCATTTCTTCACCAAAACTGTTTTTTTTTCGCTCTCTCTTTCTCTCTGGCACATTATTGTGCTGTGGCAGCCTCATCTGCATCGCATCGGAACTCAGGCACGCGCCCGTTCCACCGAGGTTTCATATAGTGTTCTGGTTCATAACAATAAAGCTGCTGCTTGTACCGGTCGCCTCCGAGTCGTTGCCTACAAGTGGTGACCCGGACGTGATGAACGATCAGCATCCGCCCTCGGCCACCGGCGATCCCCAAGCAACTCCCGTAGCTAGAGCGGTCCCCCCAGCATCAGCCGGAGCCAGCCACAACGACTCTGTCACCGTTCCTCTGCACCTGCCACCGTTCAGGACCAGCGATCCCGTGCTTTGGTTCGGCCAAGTTGAAGCACAATTTACGGCACGGTACGTCACCAGCCAGGCCACCAAATTTTGTCATGTTCTTGCCGCCCTACCACCGGACGTGGCACTTGAAATTCGTGACTTAATTATTTCGCAACCTCCGGAACGACCTTACGACGTAGTGAAGTAGGAGCTCATCCTCCGCACCTCGACGTCGGAACAACGCCGACTACAACAACTGCTTCATGATGAACACCTCGGGGACCGGAAACCACCACAACTACACCGCAGGATGCGCAAGCTGCTGGATAATCATACTGCTGACACTCCGCTTCTGAAGCAGTTATTCCTGCAGCGTCTGCCAACGCAAGTTCAGATTGTCCTCACAGCTCCTGGTAACATCACTCTCGAGGAGCAGGCTCGACTTGCCGATAAGATTGTGGACCTTTCGGCTCATGCCAGCCTTCCGTTGGCTGTTCCGGCTACCTCTTTACCTCCAGTTGTCGCGGCTACTCAGCATACCATGACACAGTACGAGCCCTTGCCCCGCCCGCTGGACCTGTGCTTGCCAGTGTTGCAACACTCTCTGCGAGCGTACATCAGCTTCAATCTTCCATCAACAGGCTCACTCAGCTGATGGCCGCCCTCGTCGCTCGTGACCGCCCCCGTTCTCCGAGTCCACTTCGTCGCCGCCGTCAAACCCCGCGGCGTTACTCAAGCCCTCGGCGTCTCTCCTCTCGTCGGTCACAGCCTGCTGGCCCATACTGCTGGTATCATCAGACCTTAGCGCCAGTGCTCGAAATTGCAGGACGCCTTGTACCTGGTCGGGAAACCCGCCTCCCGGCGACCAATGACGGTCAATGCCGCCGGGACACAGCCCAGCCGTCTGTTTTTCATTGCTGATCGGACTACAGGTGTGCGATAACTAATCGGTACCGGAGCTGAAGTCAGTATTCTTCCACCGACTCCAGCTGATCGCAACCACACAAAACCAACTCATCAACTCCAGGCCGTCAACTCATCTCCCATAGCTTGCTATGGTCAGCGTGCCCACGCCGTTCGCCTTGGATTGCGACGTCAATTCACTTGGGTTTTCATCATCGCGGACGTGGGCCCATGCTATATTGGGCATAGACTTCCTACGGTACTACGATCTCCTCATTGACTCCCACCGTCGCCGCCTCATTGATTGTATTACAAGAATCTCGGTAAACGGTGTCAAGACGTCAATTTCATCCACTGGTATTTGTGCCGCCAGCCCTCCCCCGTGACCTTTCTCGCGCGTCATCAAGGACTTTCCCGAGATCACTCAACCCCTCAACCCGGAAGCTCCAGTTTCCCATCCCACATCCACCTGTGCACGCCCGCGCCCGACGATTACCATCTGACCGCATTGCCATAGCTCGCAAGGAATTCGAGTACATGCTGAAGCTTGGCATTGTGCGCCCGTCCTCTAGTGAATGGGCTTCGCTCTTGCACATGGTCCCAAAAGAAGAGCCTGGAGACTGGAGGCCATGTGGCGATTATCGTGCTCTCAACAACAACACCGTTCTTGACCGCTACCCCATTCCCCACTACCACGATTTTACAGCGCATCTCCATGGAGCCACCTATTTCTCCAAAGTCGGCTTGGTGAAAGCCTATCATCAGATTCCGCTCGACCGAGCCAGCATTCCAAAGACGGCCATCATCACACCTTTCGGCCTGTTCGAATTCACCCGTATGCCGTTCGGGCTCAGGAATGCTGCGCAGACCCTTCAAAGCTTTATTGACTCTGTCCTCCGTGGTCTCTGTTTCACGTACATCGACGACATCTTCGTAGCGAGCCGAAAGCCTGAGGAACACGAGGACCACCTACGCCAACTCTTTCAACGACTACGTGAACATGGGATCGTTGTCAACGCCGCTAAGTGCGAGTTTGGCGTTACCAGGTTAGAGTTCCTTGGACACATCAATGACAGCAATGGCATCACGCCTCTCCCTTCCAAAGCCCTAGCCGTTCAAGACTTTCCCCAGCCTGTTTCTCACAGAAAGTTGCGGGAATTCCTCGGCCTCGTAAATTTCTACAGGCGATTTATCCCTCATTGCGCGGAGACGTTGGTGCCATTAAACAACCTCCTGGCCAGTCCGCAATCAAACCCCCATCCTTTGTCTTGGACGCCTGACGCCACAGCTGCCTTCACCGACATCAAGAGAGCCATCGCACAAGCAACGCTCCTCGCTCATCCTATACTAGACGCCCCACTCTTCCTCATGACGGATGCTTCAAGTACTGCCGTTGGTGCAGCTCTCCATTAGCGCACATCGGGGAATACATCCACTCCTCTGGGTTTCTTTTCCCGCTATAGCTGTCGACTGCCGAAACACTTTACAGCACTTTTAGACGTGGATTACTTGCCATCTACCTGGCATTCCGCCATTTCTTGAATGTCGCCCATTCACGGTCTTCACAGATCACAAACCCCTCATCCACGCCATTCATGTTGCTTCGCAGAACCACTCTCCCCGTGAATTGCGCCACCTCAGTTTTATCAGCGAGTTCACCTCGGACGTTACATCTCGTTACAACAGTACATCTCGGGAGCCCAGAACGCGGTTGCTGCCGTTTTGTCTCGTCCGACTGTCAGCGAGCTTTTGGCGTCATGCTCACCGAATGTCACCAATCTCGACCCCGCCGATCTCGCCGCTGCCCAACGTGCTGACGAAGAGCTTCACCACATCACCACCACCAAGCCCTCCCTTGTGCTCCACGACCTGGAGCGAGCATACCCCTCACATGCGACGTTTCCACCGGTACACCTCGTCCTTTCGTGCCCACGGCTTACCGACCCACCGTATTCCGCTTGCTGCATAACTTATGGCATCCCGGAATACATGCCACGCAACGTCTCATTACATCCCGTTATGCATGGCCGAGTATGAATGTCGACATTCGACGTTGGTGCAAGAACTGGATACCCTGCCAACGATCGAAGGTTACTCGCCACACTGTCGCACCATTGGCTCCATTTGCTCCGCCCATCCTGAGATTCCAGCAAGTCCACATCGACATTGTCGGACCCCTTCCTCCTTCCCGCAACAAGATCTTGCTACTCACGTGCATTGATCGTTTCACTCGTTGGCCCGAAGTGTGCCCTCTGCCTCATGCCTCTGCTGAGATGGTAGCTCGTGCGTTTCTCGAAGTTTGGCTCGCCCGTTTTGGACCGCCTGAAACTATCACCACGGATCGGGGCCGCTAATTCGCATCCCACCTCTTCCGTCACATCTGCGCAACCCTTGGCACGAAACACATCCAAACAACTGCATATCATCCTCAAGCAAACGGGATGATAGAGCGATTTCATCGTTAATTGAAAGCTGCATTGCGAGCTACTGAAGATCCTACGCACTGGTGTGACCGTCTGCCGCTTATTCCCCTTGGCATCAGAACCGCCTACAAGCAAGATTTGACGTGTTCTGCTGCAGAGCTGGTTTATGGCACTTCACTCCGCATCTCCGGGCGGTTCTTCGCCCCATGTTCCCCTGTTCCGCCAGACGACCCCACTGCATACGTCACCAGACTTCCGCCATGACAGCCGTGCGCCGCCCTCTTCATCAACCTACGACGCCGTCATCAACCCTATACTACGTCTTTCCTGCGCCACTCAGACTTGTACAATGGACCCGACCGCTCGCCGTTACACGGATTTTCTAGTCCACACCCAGACCTCCACCCACCTTGTCACCACCTGGTCAACACCTGGTCTGCAACCTGCGTTTTCCGAGGAGAGGGAACCATGTGGCAGCCTCGTCTGCATCGCATCGGAATTCGGGCTCGTGCCCGTTCCACCGAGGTTTCATGTAGCGTTCTAGTTCATAACAATAAAGCTGCCGCTTGTACCGGTCGCCTCCGAGTCGTTGCCTACAGTGCCAATAAGTTGTGTAGTCAGTTGCACATAGTGAAAGTATTTTATATTCTTAGTTTGTTCATGCATATGTTTCAGGTGTAGAGAGTAAGCCGCGTAGACACCACAAAAAATACAGACATCCGACATTCCAGTTGTCTATGTACCCCGATTCTCAACACCTGTCCCAGGGAATGAGTCGCTCGTGCGGGGTCACGATGACATTACAACACAGTATGCGTTGCTTTTATGGAACTGATCGAACTTCGGAGCAAAAACATTCTCTTTATGAACAGTTCGAACTTATTGTCATATACTTCACTTCAGAATACAGGAACCTCATGATACCACACATGAACCGAACCAAACAGATCTGAATACGTATGTCGAGCTCTTGGTTTTGAGTTTGGGTTACCTATGTTGAAAAATTTATTGTGTTCCATGTTACAGGACCACAGGTATTTTAATGTGTGACGAATCGTTACGGGAACAACATAAGGTGGACGAGTAAGTATTGCTGCACTGCAGGTTTCTTTACGTTGACTACACCTTACTTCACACATGCGCTGCCGCAGAGTGATGGCTGCAGGCAGCAGCGCTCCGGATACATTGCCTAGCCACGATGCAGGTGCCAGTGAACAGTCTAGCAGAAATGAGGGGTATGATTCTGTCACTACCGCGCTAAATTTGGTGATTACATTATTGTTACCAATATCCCTAATTGCAGGTTCGAGTGTACACAAGGTGGTTCCAGTAGGCTGCGCGAGAACATGTACATGGTCTCAGTCATGCCTCCTGGAGCTGCTAAAAATTTGTCCTGAATGCTTGTCACCAAAGACAGTGACAGATTTTAACTGTAAAAGATAATGTCTGCGTGCATCCGTCACATGCCAGAATGGTCACACCAGGATCTGGTACAACCAGCCCTCATACGGTGAAAAGCCAATTGGAAATATCCTGATCAGTGCAGTAATACTGTTTTCTGGGTGCAGTCCCACAAAAGTACTCAGGATGTTTCAGTTTCTCGGGCTTGCAAGCATCAAAAAGGCCGTATTTTAAACTGCAGCAGTGCTACCTCTTCCCTGCAGGTAATCAAGTAAAGCATATGCGTTGACATGTCCCAATCTTGAAGGAGGCTGCTGGTATATTGTGTGTGTATGTGTGTTTGTAGTTGTCACATGTGTGGTATTTCCCAGTGTGACCGAAGAAGAGGTTAGTGGAAAAGGCAGTGAAGTTTGAGTGCAGAATAGCATTTGTTTTGTATTTATTAGAGAGAAAAAATTAGATATTGTGTTCCTCAGTTGACGTCAACTAGAAATATCTGGCATTTGGAAATTACTGGAAATTATTACATGGGTATTGCAATATGAGCCCCGAGTGTTATGTTTTCTCAACTGGTCTTTCAAGGCATGGAAATCCGAGCAAGCATCTCTTCTGAGCACCATCAAGGAGAAGGCTTTGAACGTCTCAAGGGATGCTCGATGCGATTCTCCAGGTCATTGCGCACTAATGGGAACATACACACTTCTGGAGACAACACTGAATAAAGTGCTTCATTTTGAGCAGATAATGGTAATTCATAGCGTCATCTTCATGTATTTTGTCAATAAGATGTGAATATGTGTTTTACACCAGGATTATCTACTTTGCAGTCACCTGAAGTTGGGTCCAGCAGCCAAATGAAGAGAACAGGCCTTGAACGAGCATTAGACTACCTTGAGCAACAAGACATGACAATTGATATGCTCATAACGGACACACACACAGGCGTAAAGGTGTACATGAAGACAGAGAGCCTAAAACATCGATTTGATGTGTGGCACGTTGCTAGAGGTAGGTGTGGCACGTTGAAATGTGGCATAATATGAGTGATATGTCTGTATTGATCTACCAAGGCATCAAGAAGAAGATCAGTGCTGCAGCACAAACTATGGCGCACCACATACTAGGCCTGGGGTGTGCTAAAACAAGTTCAGACAATGGGGACGAGCTTCTAGCAAAATGGACATCTGTCATGCGGCACGTCATTGATATCCACTACACCCGACGTGATTTCATGGTGGCCTAGGGGAGAGGGCTGTGGCTGCAAGAAGGTAAGCCAACATGTTTCTAGCAGAGGTGGGATTACGGTGGCGACCCTGGCAATTAGCCGCTTCAAAATATAGAGTCAATTCTGTCCACAACGTGACATTTTCATCTGCTATGTCCATGACACACCATGAAACTGCCAGCTCTCCCTGTCGGGGTTGATAGAGACGGTTACAGACAATAGTTTGTAACGCGTTACTCCCCACCTCTGGTGTCTAGCTGATGCAATTAGTGCGTCATGGATTACAATATTTTGTGCATGCATTATATATTTCTGGTTTTCTATAACCAACTGACTTATTTTCCTTTCGTCATTTTTTTCTTTTCCCTACGGGCTTCTCTTTGCAGATATATGTTTTCATTGTTATGTAACCTATGCTCTAATTTGGTTGTCTAGTTCACTGTTATCGCCTTCTTCGCTTTACATGTGACACATGCTGACTTGATTTGTTTCCCATCGAGTTCAGGTTCCCATTGGCTATGTAAACAACATTCACACAATTGCTAGGGGAAGCAAAGTAAAACACGTAAAAGGGTTTCGGCATATGACGTAACGCAGCAATGAAGCTCCTGCTATGTGCAGCAGCAAGGTACTCCTTGCTTTCATCTAAGCTTTTTCCACCACAACTGTAGGCGCAGAAATCTACATGAAGCTCCAGAGCATACTGTTGTCCAAGCATCTGTTAGCAGACATTCCAAGGCTATCCCCAAGAGACTTGTGGGACTATATGACTATAGGACTTATGGACTGGAAGGTTATCACAGTCTACTCATACACTTTGCCCCAAAGTGTAACAGCTACACCTACAAAGGAATGCAAGCAAGGTGCTGAAAGTTTGATGTTATGACATCATACTTCATGAAAACATTGACTAATGCATGTTGTTTTGCGGCATTTGCTCTTCACTGTTCCCTTCACTATAAACATATGAAGCAATAATGTAGAAATTTCACCAGCCCACAGAACAGAGATTGCTGCCTTGCACTCTAACCACAACAGCGCAAGGATCATACTCAAAAATGATGATGGATCTGACAAATACATCTTCAAGGGATCGAAACCGAAGAAACAGTGGGTGATCATCCCGCTAAAAGAAAGCACGTCATATAGTAACTATATGAACTCATTTACTTACTGCACATTCCTTATTGAAAAGTTCCATAGCACATTCCATACTTTTCAGGTTACGTACACAAGCAAGCCCAAGATTCGCAGACAAAAACTTAAAGCGTGCTTCGCCTGCGTTACACCCATTGACGCAATGCATAAGAAACGTATAATTTCATTTTGGCGGAAAACGTCGACATTTTTCTCTGGTTCTACACTGGATCCTGTGAGGTCTATATACAAGAAATTACGCCGAAAAAGAATTATCCGTATATCTATAAAGGCTTTTGTTCCCCCGGCATTTGAAATCTTGCACATTGTACTCAATGGGGCAGAAGTAGCATTCGCGCTTCATCGTGATTTCACAGTCCCATACATGAAAAGTTATCCGCTTTAGGTAACTTTCCACCGCAGTTTCACCATTAGGGGTACCATGTTAGGAACCTAAAGTTGAATGTCTTGATTATGTAGCGAGCCAGTTTTGTTCCCGAGGGCATGAAAGTGCGACTAAAACGTAGGGGCAGAAGTAGCATTCGCGCTTCATCGTGATTTCACAGTCCCATACAAGAAAAGTTATCCGCTTTAGGTAACTTTCCACCGCAGTTTCACCATTAGGGGGACCATGTTAGGAACCTAAAGTTGAATGTCTTGATTATGTAGCGAGCCAGTTTTGTTCCCGAGGGCATGAAAGTGCGACTAAAACGTAGGGGCAGAAGTAGCATTCGCGCTTCATCGTGATTTCACAGTCCCATACATGAAAAGTTATCCGCTTTAGGTAACTTTCCACCGCAGTTTCACCATTAGGGGGACCATGTTAGGAACCTAAAGTTGAATGTCTTGATTATGTAGCGAGCCAGTTTTGTTCCCGAGGGCATGAAATGCGACTAAAACGTGAGACGTCGCACATAAAGAGGGCTTAGCCGAACGACACTTCCGCATGTAGGAAAGCGACTGTGCTTTTGGGCACGTGTAAATGAGAGGGGGAATGAAACTCGAAAGGGAGGGGAATTATCAGAGTTCACCACGCATTCTCCTCTGATAAGCAGCACCGCAAGACGGGTTTGATAAAATCATGTACAAAAGAAAGGTGTGCTTTCACGGCCAAAAAGACTGAGAACATTTCTGGTGACTTCTGCTTTAAAAACAGAAAATACAACGCCGCAGATACTGCGTTCCCCTGAGGTTCGCGTTTTGGGAAATCGAACGCTCTCTTCTTCTTAGTATCAATTTTTTAAACTCTTTCTGACGTTGTAATTATGGCGGTAAAAAGATGTAAAAAAATTCTGTTGGCTGTAGTGTACAGTTATTGCCATGTGATCTGTCCGCCGATAATTCCCTTTTAATCGTTACCATATCTGCGACGGTCATGTTTTTGCATGTATACAATGTATGCTTATTTTTATGTTTCACACTTTTCTTAATTTTTCCTGGCAGCACCACGGGGAAGCTTGGTTGCCACCTGTATGAAATTTGATGGGTACCTTAATGGCTGTGAGCTTTTTTGTCTAACGACGTCGTATACCTCTATTTAAGAGAAGCGAAAGCAAGGCAATTTTTGTTTTTCTTTTCTTCATGCGTACACTTGTCTCGGCGACAACATTGTGCATCGCCGAGCCGTTGCGCCTGCGCTGTCCGGCAGCGTTATTCACGAACAAAATGTAAATGTCATCTAAGTAAGACATATGCCTCTATGTTCAACTCACTTAAATGTATCGAATACAACTGGGACTGGCGCATATAATCGTGTTGTGCCAATGTTTTCTTGACTTCAAGCCGAACATGGCCACGTACCTGTGCAGAAGCTTGACAATACATTGCCACAAGTGCGCTTTCTGATCCTTCTTTAAAGCAAATGCTCGCAGATATGCATCGTCCTGTGCAACTGCCTGCTTATTTTAGCGGCATGTTTTGCGCATGAAATAGTGCACCCTGGGCGATTTTTGCTAAACTCGAGGTGACGTTGTACTTCGCCTTCGACAAAGTACTGCCAATAACCAATAAGATAACGTTACCCCATTATTCCCATCACCATGGCGATATCCGATCATCCTTTGATGTTTCCTATTTTTGGGGCACATCAGGGGTGCCGAACTAATTCGCGTCCGCGGGCCGCATTGAGCCATGAAGGAACTACGCGGGCCGCATACGACTTCTTTGGGGTAGCCTGCTTCACTCGGGAGATCACCCACCCTACTGGTCCGTTTCTGGTAGCTTGGAAGGCACTAATATACGTATTACAAATCGGACATGCAGGGTTTGCTCAGAAATTTGGTAGGAATGTACTAGCAATACCAATCGAGTAAAAATCTGACGCAGGGACAGGTTTAGAGAGTCATCAGCCAAGATGCCGAAAGCAACGCCCAGAGACAGACAGGAAATGTCGAACTTTCAAATTTGTATCATATGTTTAGTGGTTGAAATCACTTTTTCTGCGCAACGCAGAACGAAGAAATCGTTTGATTGTGAATGGGTTTTGTGTGTTGGAATCGTTTTGATCAGGCAAACGGAAAGATTCCCTGATATCGCATTTGTGAGATCCCCTGACGATACCTGTGTACAAATAAACGACGCTAACATGAACCGGTGCACCGTATTGCAAATCAGTGCGGTTTTCAGAAACTCCCTGATCAAACAGCTCGCCTGAGGTGAAGTAATTGTGTGCTTCCAGTGACTTGTATGCTTGCACAGTATCAGCAGTGAACTGGCTCGGCGAAAATGTTGGATAAAATACTATGCGATTGTGATCGGCGGCATGTTTTGTGGCTGGGCTGTCCAGTTGTCGATGTATAGCGCAAAGAGATCGTCAGGTTGTATACTGTTCATAAACAACTTGGTCTTGTAGCGACACTTGTCAGATTCCTTCATAGCTCTAAATTATTCGGGTGTTGTGGAAGGAAACAGCTGAGAGCGGTGTAGCAGTGCCACACAGCTGATGTCGCGCTTGCGGAAAGCATTCGCACGGCTGCGTTCAGTGTCTTTTGCCCACTCCAACAGTGTGTTTTGCAGAGTGTAACTCTGCGCATGCGCAGATGGCGCCTCTTGTTTTTAAACAGTAAAGTGGTTTATACATTTTGAACGAACGAACAGATCACTTCACAGATCCGTGCGGGTCTTGTGCGGCTGTCGGGCGGTATTTCGAAACTTCAGGCGCGCTTTTTTGAAACCGGAAAAAGCACTGAGAGGAGGTAGATAATCACGGCCCTCCCTGTCCCCCATTCCTCCCTGCTGCACTCTCTCCATCTGTCCACGTCTGTACCGCGCTTCGTGGCACTAACTCGGCATTAAAAAAAAGCAATTACGGATAAGACAAGACCCCCTTCCTCCTCTACAACTCCGCCATTGACAGGTATGCTATATTCCCTGTAGTTAAAAGGATTTTCAATTAACGAACCAATTATTTTCAATTAACGAATTAATTAACAAACGAGGAAAAAAAGTAGACGGAGTATCTCTGGACCCTTACTAACGCACTACTTACGCACTAAGTCTCGTTCAAATGCAATGCACCATTTTTATAACAAAAAAGTTTGACTCATTTTAAATGAAACGCCCTGCAATAATAGTGAAAACAAAGTGTCGGAGGTATCCCAAGCAGCCAAATGTACTGAAAGTCGAGTGCAATAGGGGTGGACGGTATGTGTCTTATCAATGTTCTTGAGTATCACGAGTCTGTTCAGGGTCTTCCACCTACCCGTCCACCCCTATTGCACTCGACTTTCAGTACATTGTGCTGCTTGGGATGATGGCATTGGGAATGCCATTCGTACCAGCGATACTCGTCTAAAAAGAAGTCTGGCATTTGAAAGCGATGAAGCCAAGGTAAATATAGATGGTAGCGAAGCTTCCATTGGCCACCACGTCTTCAAGGGCGGCCATGATAAAGATCGTCAGCGCCATCCATCCGTTGCGGGGCAAACTACAAATTCCGTCATAATGACGTCACCTGGTACGTCACCATTACGTACAGCGCGGGGCGGGCGCTCGCGCTGCGCGTGCGTTCCATCGCGATGTCGAGCCGCGAAATGTCAGAACCGCTGTTGAAAGCAAATCCAAGAGCAAGAGAGAAGAATCAACACTAGCGACATGCGTGCAACAAAGGACACAGGAAACCAGGTGGGGGCTTGCTTTCTTTTATCACAGGTAAATTCGCCATACCGTTGTAAACAGTATAAATACTCACATGAGACAGTTGATGTTCTGAGGCTGGAATACAGTGACGTTTCAGTAACTTCCATCTTTCATCATAAATACCCACGACAGAATAATGTGCAAAATAACCAGTATGACAATCCATGTACTGAATAAGCACGAAAGGATAATGTACAAATTCCAGCAAACACAGGTGGGGCCCAGGACCTTAATGTCCAATGCATGCTGCTATAGCTGTCCTCATGTAGATCTTGAACTTTCCACATATCTCTCGTACAAAGAAGGTGGAAGTGAACAGATTTGCACTTGAAGATCACATTATATGATATTTGCATACTGTGTGGTGATATGTCTGCCCACCGTTTTTGGCACTGTAACGAATGCTATGGGGGAATAAGAAGGCACAAGTCCATTAGGCCATTTTAGAAGTCTGTGATACTTTATCTTGCAAAGCAGCCACGACAGTATCAGCTTCCAGCAATGACAACCTTGTTCAGTATGTACTACCCTGCTGATGACTACTTCTACTTTGATTACAACAGCATTTTTGTATTAAAGGAATGTCAAAGCATCGACAATGTTCTATGCTTTTGCTATTTTGTGCACATTTTGCCATGTGGTGTAGATTTGCAAGCTGCACAAGGTGCTTAGCCCTGCACATACCCAAGCAGCACAATGTACTGAAAGTCGGGTGCAACAGGGGTGGACGGTATGTGTCTTATCAGTTTTCTTTAGTCTCACGAGTTTGTTCAAGGCCTTCCACCTACCCGTCCACCCCTATTGCACTCGACTTTCAGTGCATTTTGCTGCTTGGGTAACTGCTCCTACATACTTGCACACAACTACTGAACTCAGCGCAGGATTCAAAATATAAAATTACGTGCTAGGGATCTATGTACACAGGTATACACTTAATACGTATCAAAGAATAGGCAAACTGCTGAAGATTCAAAATAGAAAATGTATGCTAGGTATCTCTGTACACAGGTGTACAAACACTAAACATATATATAATTGTCACAGACTACTGAACTCTGCATGGCTGTCAAAATACAAGTAATACAGTAAGGAGCTATGTGCAAAAGTGCACTTTGACAAATCGTATGCTTCACAGGAATGAAAGAATTACAAGAGATCATGTGTAATCTAGGTTACAACTGAAAGCACTGGATAGACAACAGAACCATGCATATCCCTTTGCATGGAGAGAAAACTTCTGGTTACATCACAACAACGTGCAGAGATTAGAATTTAGTCTCGCTGCCTGCTGCAATGCCTTCTGACGTAACGTACTACTTCGTACTTCCTCATTCCTTTCTCGTGCAAACCAGAACAGTCGTACCCTCAGAAAAAAAGTGAAATAGATCATCATACACGGATGAAAAACACAAACTCAATGTATTTGGCACAAGTATGTCCAACGCTTCACACAGCTTGGACCTGACCCCTTGGGAGGTGAGGAATGTCTTAACGTTGGCTTTGAAGGCTTCCTCACACGCACCCACAAACGTCACAAAGGCAGGAAGAGGAACCGACAGCCCCAAAGTCAGTACTGTGCACATTCTTGACACTCAAATAAAGCAACAGCTGGCTACTGTCCTGAAATGTGGCATTCCCCCGACGAATGTCCTAAGTTGGACTTGAAATTGAAAAGACGACGATGAAGAAGAAAACGGCTATGAACAGTCACAAAGTGCGCAGTCAACGTACAGCAAACTCGTAGCTAACAACATGGAGAGCGACAGGAACCGGAAGAGTACTCGGCTCTGTCTATAATCCTACGTATTACTGGCAGACCGCGCGAATTGCTACATTAAAAACATGCATATTGTATTAGTACATACATTATTCGCGCCTCTGATTACATTATTTTTGTTTACCTTCGTAGTTTGCCCCTCAACAACCACGCTCGCATGTGTACCATGAAGGGCGCAGGGTTGCTAACACCAGATTTCGTATTTTTTCCCGCCTTCGCTACCATTTACATTTACCTTGATGAAGCAGTTTGAAGAATCCTTATCAAGCTTGTGACGCAGTGCCCGTTATCACCAATCAAAAGCAAGTGAACCATGATAAGTGTTCGCTCTCCTGTCCTTCTCCTTCCTTTCGGGTTTCATGCCTCCTCTCACCGATACACGTGTACAAACGTAAAGTTGTCTTACTTACACAACACGTGCTATTAGGGTAATCATACTTTAGGGAGACGCGTTCGCGAATCTTTGGCATGGTCTTCACGGAGATTGTCAAATGCCTTGACAAATGGCCTACTTTTGAGGATGCCGATAGAGGAAACCTGCGAGTGACACGGTCAACACTAAGCAGCTTCTATGGAGAGAAGCCGAACATGACCGAATCAAGACAACGCCATTGGAGCCGGTTCCTAGTATCAGCAGTAGCACATGCAGAGAACGGATGTCAGAGCTAGATGGATTGCTACATATCTGTGTGCTACATAAGGTTTTTGCCTGGGGTTATATAGGCGTGGATAAACTAAGCAGTCAGAGGACATCACACAATTAATGCACACGCAAAAGAAGCTCCTGGGTAACAGTGATCAGGCTACAGGTTATTAGGGCAGGGGGTACACGTAATGAAGGTGTGATGTGTTGTAATCAGTGTTGGGGGTAACTTATTGCTGTATAACTAAGCTACATTTTGGGGAACTCATTTCTTCTACCCAACCTAGGAAAGCACATCATGGTACAGCTTCTTTCATCATATCGAATATTGGTATTATGACAAAAGTAGTGAGAAATTCCTTGGACCACCCATTGCAACATCAATATCTGTGTTGTAGAAAGGTATGTAGGTTTTAGTACTAAAAAGTGTCCATGAGGTTGAAAGTAACTTGATAATAACTGCACTTGTAACAAGTTTCTTTTCTCAAGTAACTTCCACATCTCTGGTTGTGGTTATCTGATTTGCAGTGAAAGGACATTCAGTTCTGATGGTAATCTACAATGATTAGAGCCTGATGTGTTAAGGCTTAACCCGATTCTTCCCCGAATTGAAGGCTGCCTGTTCAGGGTGAAACCAGATTTTTACCCGGTAAATTGCTCTCGGTAAGACATCTGTAGGAATGCACACTAACTTTTTTCGCAGCAAATGCAGTACCGTATGCACCAAATCAGTACAGTTAGATTGAGTAACTGAGCCCGTTATTTCTTCCCGAATTAAGCATACTGGAAGTTTTTCTACCCGAATTTGCATGCATTTAGAGCGCATGTTTAGTTACCCGATATTTACCACCTCAATTTAGAAAAAAATATTTCCCGAAAACTTCAGACTCTAACAATGATCATTGGATGTCAAACAAGCGATGCACTTGGACACAGCAGGGGAGGAGTTGGGTGTTCGCACTGCAGCTGTGTAATGTCCATCTAACCATATCTAAACTGAGTAAATGTAGAAGTGCTCCCAGATCTGAATGTTACTGCTTTAGCCATGTGTAAATATTATCTGAAGGAGCTCATGCAGACTAGTTGACTTTAATTAATTAACATTCTCCACCCTCCATCCTGTACACTAATATTTGTAGCATTCTTGGCAAGAGAGATCACCTTGAATATCTTGTCTTATCCACTTGTTCCGATATTGTTGTTCTCACCGAAACATGGTTGAATTCCGACGAAAATGACTCCGAGATAATGCCATCTTTGACTAATTTCACTTACTATCGCAAAGACAGGGGTGGGACAAAGGGTGTGGGAGTGTTCATTGCCGTAAGAAACACTTTTTCTTCATATCTGATACCAGTCTTGTCTGTTCTTGAGATTGTCTGGGTGTGTGTGCAGTGCGGGGGGTCCCCGAAATCCACCATTAAGAATAAACGTTTAAGAATAAAACATTCAAGGATAATCCGCTTAAAAAATACACGGTTAAAAATATATCTCCTAAAATAAACCGCTTACTATCCCCGCTTATAGATCACCGTTTAATAATCCACCATTAAAAATAAACTGTTTCAAAATCCCCTCACCATCTAGCACGGAGGCGGACTGATTGCAATTTGCGCCGGGTTAGATCATGTTATGTTAGGTTAGTTTAGTTTGCAATCAGTCCGCCTCCGTGCTAGATGGTGAGGGGATTTTGAAACAGTTTATTTTTAATGGTGGATTATTAAACGGTGATCTCTAAGCGGGGATAGTAAACGGTTTATTTTAGGAGATATATTTTTAACCGTGTATTTTTTAAGCGGATTATTCTTAATTGAATGTTTTATTCTTAAACGTTTATTCTTAATGATGGATATCGGGGACCCCCCGTTTAGGCTAGTTTGGTCCTGTGAGGTTAGTTTAAGCCCCTTGCTTGCAGTTCACCTTGATTTGGGCCATACCACATGACTCTAGCAATTGTAGGGCGGATTTGGGGGGATTCTGAAACGATTTATTTTTAGCGATATATTCTTAATCGTGGATTCCTTAGCGTTTTAATTTAAAGGGGGATATTTCGACGATTATTTTTGTGCGTTGATTTTTAAGCGTATATTCTGGGAGATATATTTTTAACAGTGGGTACTTACGCGTTTATTTTTGCAAGATTATTTACAGTGCGGGCCCACAAATGTACTGTTGGGAGTATGTTACCGCCCGCCGGATTATGTCACAGATTTTGTAACTGAACTGTCTCTTGTTATATCTGATATTGCTATGCGCTTTCCTAAACACAAACTCGTGCTTCTTGGAGATTTTAACATTACTGGTATCGACTGGAATATACCTTGTGTCATGCCCGGTTGTTCCACCCTTGCTTGAGATTTTCTCAGTTTGTGTTTGGATTTTCATCTCCACCACATCATATCGTCCCCAACCAGGGTCACAGACAGCACTGCAAATATTTTAGATTTGGTGTTGTCCCCAGTACCAGATATTGTTAGTTCCGTTACATGCATGACCGGCATCAGCGACCACAATGTCATTCACTTTAATATACGTTCTGAAACACCCAAGTGCTGTACCACCAAGAAGGTGATTCGATTAGACGACCGTGCCAACTTCAGTGCCATAAACGATGCCCTTTCTTCATCTCTTCAGCCATTTCTTCTAAGCCAGCCATTTCGCTCTGTCGAAGAGAATTGGCTCTTCTATAAGTCACTGTTGTCCAGCCTTGTCGAGAGGTACGTGTCGTCTATGTCGATTATAACTTCTTCCCGCGCCCCATGGTACAACAAGTCCATCAAAACATTACTGAATAAGAAAAAATAATTGTTCAGGAGAGCGAAAACTAGCAATCCCGCCGTGTTGTGGGAAAGGTATGTTTCATGTGCCGAGTCCTACAAGCACGCAGTCAGAGATGCGAAACGCAAGTTGTTTTCCTGCAACCTTCCGAAGCTCCTTGTTCAGAACCCCAAAAATCCAGCTATAAATCCAGCCAGAGCTAACAATAATGAGATATTACTTCACGAAGGAAGTGGCCCTGTCCCGCCTGACCAGTGCGCAAAACTGCTTGGCTATACTTTCGCGCAGGCCTTTTCAACAGAAAGTCCGTCTGACATACCAAGCTGTCCACCTTTGTTTTGTCCCCCCATGGAGACGATCGTCATATCTGAAAGCGGTATCCTAAAGCTAATCGATTCCATTCGCATTTCTTCGTCATGTGGTTTCGACGACATCAACAGTAAAATCTTAAAGGGCACTATCATCTCCTCTTCCTATCTAGTTGCTATCTTCCGGCAGTCATTATCTTCTGCTGTCGTCCCGGAGGACTGGCGGGTGGTAATATCATCCCTATCTACAAGAAAGGTGACAAGCACGACGCTAACAATTATCGTCCAATATCACTAACGAGTGTGCCAGCTAAAATTCTCGAACATATAATACATTCAAACATAATGTCCTTTCTCGAGTCTAATGGCCTCATTTCGCCCTGTCAACATGGCTTCCGCAAACATTTTTCCTGCGAAACCCAACTCGCCTCGTTCATTCACGATATTCATACTAATCTGGACAACAAACTTCAGACAGTCGTCATATTCCTTGATTTCTCTCGTGCCTTCGACAGGGTTCCTCATGGCCGACTAATGACAGAACCTGCGGAGCTTCCACGACGTTATCTTGGATTTCTGCATTCCTGAGTTCCCGTTCGCAGTCTGTCTTCGCCAATAACGTACTCTCAGATGCCCACCCAGTCTCTTACGGTGTACCACAGGGTACCGTGTTAGAACCTCTCCTGTTTCTCCTGTTCATTAATTACCTGCCTTTGTCCATACAGTCAAACATACGTCTCTTTGCCGATGACTGTGTCCTTTATCGCTGCATCTCCTCTCCCGACGACCATCTCATCCTTCAAGATGACCTCACCGTCATCGATCACTGGTGCAGTAAGTGGCTAATGTCACTCAATATTGATAAATGTTGCCACGTCCCATTTTGTAGGAAAACTCCAAAATTCAACCACTCTTACTCCCTTAATGGTTCTGCAACTTCGTCCGCTACATCATATAAGTATCTGGGTGTTAATATGCAAAACGATCTTTCTTGGAACATCCACGTAAGCTCCATCGTTAACAAAGCTAACCACACCTTAGGATATTGGAAACGGCATCTCTCGTCTACTCCCCCTAATATTAAACACCTGGCTTACATCACATTAGTCCGGCCTCAGCTGGAGTATGCCTCTGCCGTATGGGATCCATTTACTGCTTACCTTGTGCGCGACCTCGAAGCCGTTCAAAACCGCGCAACCACGTTCATCACTAGTAACTACTCACCATATACAAGTATCTCTTCATTAAAACAACACATCAACCTGGCCGAACTGCATGTCCGTAGGAGGGCCGCACGCTTATCACTGTTTCACAAGTTCTGCCATTCTCCTGCCATCAGGTCATCCTATCAATCCTCCTCACAGAATATAATCTCGCATCGACCACGCATTAACTCAAAGTCGCCCGCTTAAAACGTAACACTCACTCATTCTCAAATTCCTTTTCCCCCAAGACTGCCATTGATTGGAATAACCTCCCGCCCCACATCGTTACCATAACTGACCCGTCTCAATTTCGTAATTGTATTTCAAGTTAGTAAATCTTGCGTCAGTTATGATAACGTTGTTGTTGTTGTTGTGCCGGAAATGCGCATCTATTTCCACCGTCCGTTCACGATGTCGCGTCGGGCGTCGCAAAAGTGAGAACTGGCCGTTACTATGAACACCTCAAAAACGCATACGCGTGTCGTGTGTCGTCCACGTTAGTAGCCTGCACCGGCTAATTCTCGTTTAGCTCGATGATTGGTAAGTTGACCATAAATTGTGGTGGTTTTATGACACTGCTTGGCTACGTTGGTGTGTAACCCAGCCAACGGCATATTGCGATAGATTTCGCTGGATTGTATCTGACAACGTATCGGCAAGAACACTCCTCTGACTGAATGAGACATTAACTGAATGGCTAGCAAAGTTGCTAGTCGAAGTGACGGGCAAATTAGTGATCATAGCGATGCAGTGATCACTGTGAAGCGTGAACTGAAGCAGCGCTTAGTGCTGCACTGTGTTTATACTTGCACTCTGTTTATACCGATAACCAAGAACCCAAGACCTGCAGACAAAACGCAGACATGGACAGAACAGCGTTCAACTGGCACCTGAAGTTTATTTTCAGCATCATTTATTTTCAGCATTTATTTTTCGAAATGTAACTAGTTACCCCCAAAAGTATCTAGTTCCAGTTACAAGTTAAAAGTAACTTAGTTACTACCCAAGACTGCTCTGGTATACCGTTTAAGTTGGCATCCTCCCTCTTCGTTTTTGTGCATGACGGATGCAGGACCGGCGAGAAGAGGGAGCAGTCGGGGATGGAGGCTCGGTGCTCGGGCCTCTTCAGGGAACCGTCCGACCCAAGGCACGACGGCTGCTAGCACCAGGAACTAAGCCAATACATGCGGTTCCCTGTGACTTGATGGACGCACGTAATCACATAAACAAGAAATACTTAGGCAGTGTTATCGAGACGTGAGGAGGAGGACCCGGGCAGGACTCGTCCCTGGGGCCTGTAATTTCTCACACTAGCCCTGGACGCAAGTGTAGGCACTAACTTTCGTGTTTTCTTTGAGTGTATTCTAAACGATGACCCCCTCACTCACCATCGTTTAAATAAAGTTGTGGTTGTTCTAAACGATAAGTGCGATTTCCCTTGTCACTACCTTTTCCTAAAGCCATGACATGTTTTTCACTTCTTGGTGGAGTCTATACCCCTTTCGATAAATATCACTGCAGTTGCTGGGCTCTTGAGCTCTCACTACTCACATGCATGTGAGTAGTACTCACTATGGTAATCCTCAGAGACAAGTTCAAAGTCGCGGGACAACCCCACCCACAATCACAAATCGGAAGTCGCCGGCCATCGGCGCTCGCTCGCATTAGAGCTATGACCAAAAATATATTACACGCCCTTCCATTACACTCCCCGTTGCGCACTGGCGATGTTTCGAAATGAAGTGTCGCTAACGACGTACATGGAGAAGGAGTGTGTTTATTTAAAAACCGCATTATATACTCGCGGAAAGAAAACACGTGACTTAGCTTCCACGTATCCGAACTCTTGCTGGCGTGCTACAACAAAGAACGCTCCGTCGTTCATTATGCATTGCTCGTTCTGTACGTGAGGTTGGGCATGAAAATAAAACGTCTTCACAGCATCCTCTCGTTCCGCCAAGACAATTTTTTACGAACCTTCGTGCAGAGAAACGTCGCGTTGAGCAATGCCGCGACCACGAAATTCGAACGTCTGCTGTACAAAACCATGCTATAGCCTACGACGAAGAAAGCGCACTCCGAAAAGCTAGTTCCGTCGACTGTCAGCATTTTCACATTCTGAGTGACAAGTGCCATCTTGTACGGGATGACACAGCGTCGCATCAAATGCACGCACCCCCTTTACTTGGGCTTTGCCATTTTAGAGATATCCAAAGTCCGAATGTACAGCTTCATCTACGAGTCGCTCTTTTCTCGCTTGTCGCGTCCAGGGCAATTGATCTGTAGCGATACGGACAGTATATTTTTTTCTCTCACGTGCGAAAGCCTGGAAGAGCAGCTGATGAAAATAGAGGACGAGTTAGATCTGTCCTCCTATCCACCGGGCCACCCGCTTTTCAACGACGAGCGCGCGAATCAGATGGGGTTCTTCAAAGATGAGACAGGAGGTGGAGTTATTCAGGAAGTCGTAGCCATCCGAGCTAAAATGTACAGCGTTCTCTTGGCTGGGACACACAAACAGATCACGAGAGCGACGGGCGCTAAGAAAGACGTGGTAAGGACAGACTTACTGCACGAGGTGTACCGAGACTCTCTGTTCAATTAAAGGACAGTCTCTCAGAAGCAGTGCACCATCCAGAGTATAAAGCAAACAATTAATACACCATTTCGAGACTCAAGAAGAGCTTGGTCCCCTACGACGACAAACGCTATCTCGTGGATGCCGTACACTCCTTCCCTTACGAAAGCTAAGAATACGGTAAGCTTTGCTGGCGTTTTGACGCATATCGCATTACGATAGTACTCTCTCTTTGTGCATCATCGGAAAACCCGGAAGTGAGCCCGAGAACGTCGTCGGTGATCGAGTGACCGTGGAACAAAGAGCAAGTCCTTCGTGCACGCGCATATAATCGAGAATACAAATAAAAACTTCTAGTCGGGATATGATCTCTCTCTCTCTCTCTCAGACAGGGGAAGCACGGGTCACCGTGGCAGTGTGGTAGCGGAATGGGTGGATGAAAAGAATGACCATTCCGCCATCGTACTGGTGCCGTCACCCGCGCAATGACGACACTGCGATGAAGATTCCCCATACCTTTTTTGTCACGCCTGATTTTCTCGTAGTGTTCTGTTCATGAGATCAGACAAGTCAGGGAGGGTGCAGGCATCTATCGACAACTTAAGAGACGTCTTTGTATGTTTACATTCAGTAAAGATGTTTCCATGAGGCAGAAAAAGAAAGAGTTATTCACACTGATTAATGCTTTGCATTTCGATAACCAAACAGTATTTCAATAAATAAGTGATCAAGTTTACGATGTAGACTGCTTGCAAAGCTAGCTGTTTCCGCAGTGCGTACTTAGTATGAGCAACAACACAAGTGAGAAGGATGCCTGCAGAGATGTAGTTGAATTCGGTGTTGGACGAGCTCACAAATTCGCTCATCTGTCCCAAGGGTCCATTCGGAACCGTCATGGAGACATTCTTGTAACGGGCGTAGATCCGACTCACCATTTCCTGCAGTGGACCCGGAGAAATCTCTCCTATATTGCCAAAGCCCACCATGTCTATGACGTAGCGAAAACCAGTGATGACGAGCTCGTTCCGGGGACTCTCCTTGTGGAAACATTCATTCTCTCTTCTTCCCAAGAAGCGTGGATGTCGAGACAAGTTTGTAAAGCGTGGTAGCTGAACGTTTCACCGTATTGGTCAGAATGATTACGCGAGCGCAGTGCGCACTCCCTTTCTAGAGTGCTTTCAAATAAACATGCGCAAAGATATGAGAGTGAAACCGAAACGGAGAAGCAATCCGTTCGCCGCTAGGAGCGTGCACAGAGAAAGGAGAGAGCGAAACCGAAACTCGGCGCCGCAGGAAGCGCGCCAGAGACGGGATGACCGCTGGCAGCAGGCCGCGTCGGCAGAGGGGGCGCTAGCAGCGCGCGCATGCGTAGCACTCGCAGAGAGGCGGCACTTTTGTCAGTCGAGCGTTGGCTCTCGTAGTGAGAAGACGTGTGGTCGGCCACTACGCCGTCGCCACGCCATGTCGCATGGCTGTCGACGGGAATGGACGGTCCGTCGCCGCGATGGAAAGGTGAGTGATTTGCCGTAGCAGTTAGGCCTTTACCAGGTCCCGTGGCATAGTGTTTAGGAAGATCGCTTTCCACGCTGAGACTGCGAGGTGACACGGGTTCGAATCCTGTTACCGGCTGTGCTGTCTGAGGTTCTCCCTGGGTTTTCCGACGAATTTCCAGACGAATGTCGGCACAGTTGCCCCTGAAGTCGGCGCAGGACGCATACTAACCCCCCTGTTCCCCACTCCTTCCTGTTGTCCTCTCTCCATCGGTCCACGTCTGTACGCCGCTCATAGCCACAGTTGCTTCGCGGCGCTAACACGGAATGAAAAAAGTTAGGCCTTTTTCCCGATGTTTGCGCATTTTTACCGCACTCGTTAAGCCTTTTCTCGCGCATGACTGGACTTGTTTAACATTGGCTTCCACGCCTTGTTGAGTTTGGTAGCGTTGTATTATTGGGGACACGGTTGTCTAAAATCTCCAGCCCGTAGCCGAGCAATCCGCTATCGGCGATGTCGCGCACGAAGGAACTGTGGTGGGCTAGAAGGACTGGTGAGCCGTTCGGCGGTTGTCATATGTACCCGCCGATGTTCCTGCCGAGAGATGGCGCCAAGCGTATCTCGGCGCTATGCGATCTAATCGCCTCTCGCGGCTCATTCCAGTACTATTCGTCACGTGATTACACACCTGCCGTTAACCCATGAGCGCGCCTTTTCTTTGCTCTGCATGCAAAATGCCCCTTGAGTGTCACCTGCAGGAGCAAACGAATGGCACCACCCAGATATCAGTGCTGACATTCGTCGGCACGTCCCTATCAACCCTCGGGTCTGGGACACGTGTACTTTGATAACGATAAAGACGTGTTCGAGCAGCCGGTTCTGCCTTTGGGTAGTGATATTCGTAATATGTGCTCATCGTTCCCTTCATCTGAGCGACCTTTCCCAAGCAGCAAAATGTACTAAAAGTCGAGTGCAATAGGGGTGGACGGGTAGGTGGAAGACCTTGAACAGACTCGTGAAACTAAAAAACATTGATAAGACACATACCGTCCACCCCTATTGCACTCGACTTTCGGTACATTGTGCTGCTTGGGTTACCTTCCAGTTTGCGAGGTCCGGTGACGGGGGATAGTGATAGAAGTATTTAAGTCGGTGGTGGGCTATAAGCGTGAGATATACGTTAACTGCAGCTAACCAACGGAAGCGATAGAATTGCTGATTACAGTCTGCATATGAGCACTCAGTAGAGGGAAGTAATCCGGAAGAAAAAGGGGACGACACGAAAATATAACGATTTGTACATTTATTTCAGAATACTGGTCCCAGAAGGAACCTGGGAAGGACTAGGGAACGTACATTAATTATATAATATATACACATAATACACTCGTATAATGGCGACAATTCGAAAGAAACCCGCAAAAGAGACGCAGCAAAGGGGTCCCAAGTTACCTTCGCGAACGTGACGATCGGTAACACGAGTGTTCTATATGCCGGTAGTCTGACCTAAGCCGTAGCATAATGAAGTGTTCTTCTGAGATAGAAGAGGCTTTCTCTTGACTGTGATGCCTATTATGCGCACGTGAAAATTCCATCTAAAATCGGACGGGACGGCGACCCCAAGATATTTGTACTAAGCTCCCTTGCAAGTATACTATGATGTTGGCAAAGCCTTTGTTCTACATATAACAGCATAGACACAGTTTTGTCGGTGTTCAAATTGATTTGCAAATTGTAACACCACTCGTTGATGCGTTCTAAACTGCTTTGCAAAGGTGCGTAATATAAGGCGAGCAAGATGAGCCATAAGCAAAGCACACAGAAAAAAAAATAAAGAAAAATAGAGAGAGAGAACGATCGGCATATTGAGGACGCACGTTCAGACATCCCTATGTTTTTCGGAATATATCGCGCGATATGTTACGCAGTCATCAGCGAATAAACATGCTTTACAATTAATGTTACTTAACATATCGTGCATATAGACAAGAACCAGCAAAAGTCTCAAGACTGACTCCTGTCGTATACCCCAGGTGTATGGGGTTCGATCAGACAGGGAATCAGTCCCGAAGCCAATCCATGATCTTGGTATTATGTGTCAGCTTTCTATAGGGTACGTACACGGTTAAATGCCTTGGAGAGATGCAAAACCAATACGTATTTCAATTTGTAGGTTATTATATAAAGCAAATGCAAAGTCCTGGATGAAATCAAACAGGGCCACGACAGCGGAGTAGCCCCCACGAAAGATATGCTGCAAGGAATGCTGTTACTTGATCATGATGTTAATTGTTTGGAAAAGATGTGCTTTAGCAATTCACAAAAGCTGGAAAGAAGAGAAAATTCGAAACCAAAGTCGGGACTCCTGCCTTACGTATCGGTTTTATACGAGCGCATTTCCATTCGTTCGGGACAGTCCCTTCGTCCAGCGATATCTGGAAAATAATTTTGAGGAATTGCGCAGCTTACTCGGTGTACCTTCTAAGAAAATCATTCGGAATATTGTCTTGCCACAATATCGCGTCCTGAAGTAATCAGTCCCGAGACTTTTTGGACTAGCATATCCACTTTTTTCCTTTGCCAATCTACCGCAGAAGACTTCTTCATATTTACCTCCCACAGTGGCGTAATAAGAAATAGAGATACAAGTGCTGCTTTAAAGTAATGTCACACTAATAATAATTCGGGAGTTTAAGTTGTGCGACAACGGTGATAGATCTATTAGGAGTTTCCCACATCTTCTATATAATCTGTTCTCTGCTGTGCGTCATTTTGTTCCTCTTTTGCTCGATACTTTGAGGACTGCAGCAGTCATATGCCAAATTTGCCAAATGAGGTTTGAGCAGTCATATGCCAAATTTGCTGAAAGTACGCAACAAAGACGTAGCTATAATATTTCCTTTTAGTCTCACTTAATTTCCTCATTTCCTCCTTCAGTGCCTTCGTCAAACCTGAAACCAGGGTTAGTTTCCATCGCCGTCTAATTTTGTTTATGCGACGTTTAAGATGCTAAGCTTCGCGTGTCAGCCATGGTCTTTGAGTGTAAACCTTGTCTTTTTCGTTTTCCCCGTCTTTTCCTTTATCTTTCCTTCCTTCTCTTTTTCGTTTTTCCCGTTTTTTTTAATAGCAAGCTGGCTCTTTGCCTGGCTAGCCTTTCCTTCTTTTTTTCTTAAGAAACATATACCCCCCTCCCCCTGTAAGGCTTCTTGGACACGAACTTTCTTGTGGACATGTGTACAGTGGCCTTGAAAAAATTTCAGGCCGTATTAACATTTCTCGAGATGCTACAGATCCAGTTAAAATTTGTACAAGGATCTGCCCAAGGAATATCGTGGAATATCTGGATTTTAGGTCTGTCATGCTTAAATTTGATATGGTGCACCTCAAGAACCATCTTGTGATCTGAATGTCAACCAAGTACTTGGCAGTCCCATTTCCAGTGAAGGGTGTTAGGCACCAGGAACAGATCACATATTGAAGCAGAAGACTCTTGACTTCTAGTGTACGTCATAGCAAAAGGCAATATCAAGTAGTGCATTTTCACTTATGAAGTCTCAAACTCCGGCTGGGGTTTCCTAATTTACACTTCAACATGGGACCATATACTGAACAATCATGACATTATATCCTTAACCGTGTTCAGTGTCAATAAGTTTCATTTGTAACTATGTTACACCCTTTTTAATAAACCTGACCTAAACATGATGTTCTAGGAACCCTTTGTATAACATCCGTTCCATTCAAGCATTTTCGGTTAATAATACAAGTGTGGCATTTTTTCTTCTCTCTCTCTCTATATATATATATATGTATATATATAACTGCAACAAAATAAGCAGCAAGGAAATAAGGAATATATCTTTCGCGCTATATATATATGACTCGGTCGTTCTACTGGTCAACAGTAAAACCGTGCGTGCAGAGAGAATACTACTGCGGTGCTAATATTTCGTTTTTTATGGCCGATACCATGTTCCTTTATAGTTACATAGGGAGCAAAATAATTACATAACAACTAAGATGTGCGGCGAGGTACACTGTATAGAAAGCGCCATAGTTTAGATAAATGACAATTTAGTTGAACAATCTACCATCGGCCTATGTTCCGTGACAAAGTGTTCCCAGCTTCCTGTACACAGATAATCTAGGCTGAAAAGAAAGAGTAAGAAAAAAACCATCAAGGAGGCGAGCTCTCGGACGCAGTAGCCGCTCTTTATTTTGTTTTTCGATCCGTCTGTCATCATCCAACGAAGATAAGACATGCGGTCACGTGCTTCGCAACATTCCGATATCTTTCGCTTGCAGGGATCGTCGGCTAGGCAGACGTGACGGTAGCAAATGTCACGTGGTTTAGTTACAAAGCACTGCGGATGCTAGTAAACAGTCAGTGCGGCAAACCAACGTAGTGCTGGTCCAAATATGTTCACTATAAAAATAGTCAAGCACACATACACCGTCACACACGGCACATGTTGGACTAGTTCAACGAGAACCCGCTTGGTTCGCAGCGAGCGCATAGCGCCGGAGCTCAGGAGCTTGGCTTCAAAACAGGGGCATCGCGCATTCCATGTATTGAATATGGCGGTAAGCACACCAGTCTTTCTAGCCCACCATAAAGGAACTATACCATTACAGTCTCCGAGGTAAGGCCACGCAGCGCCACCTGTCGGGAGAGAGTACCATTGCATTCTCAGCGTCGTCTGCTAGGGAGAGTAGTCCAGCGCGGCCTCCCCTCGGGGAGGGTATTGGGTATAGATCCCACCCTCCTGTGGAATCAAAGTGTATGTCATAGCAATGCCTGTCCACTGTTGAGAAAAACTATTGGACGCGAGGAGAGTCGATCCCCGTTCCTCACACATAGGAACCGAGCACTGTGCCCACTCCGCTACCGACCCCCGCCCTCGTGTGGAATCAAAGTGTATGTCATAGCAATGCCTGTCCACTGTCGAGAAAAAAAGTATTGGACGCGAGGGGAGTCGATCCCAGTGCCTCCCACACAGAAACCGAGCACTGTGCCCACTTTTTTTTTCCCCTCTTTATTGCACAATATAAAACAAGTAAAGTACATACAGCACACCCTCGTGTGCCTTCGTATTAAAACACGGGCTTACATAGACCCTTCTCAAGACATTCCTCTAACTTTGAGGATGCGGCCGAATGTCGCACAATCTAACCAGTTTACTATCGGAGATAGTTTTTCCCATTGTTTTTCTCCACGGAGCTTCTTGCTTCCGATTAACGATAATGTCCACAAAAGCTTCGCCTTCAGGTAGCTGACGACAGACCTTGCTCTGACGTCTCGTTCCACACGGGCCGTTCGTGCGTTCCACAAAGCATGAAGTCCCGCCATCGTTATAACACTGAGCACGTCACGATGCTTGGAAGCTGCGAAATTTAGAAACTTCAGGGTTTCATAGGTTAGCTCCTCGTTTACATGCAGTGTAGCACGCAAGTCACTCCAGAAAAGCACCGCATTCCTGCATTCGTAGAACACATGGCGAATGTTCTCAGCTTGACCACACACTTCACACTTGTCATCCAGGGGAACAAAGAAACCTTTGCCCTTCAGCCATTGCTTCGTCGGGAGTACCTCTAAGTGGAAGCGTACAAAAAAGTCCTTTGTTCCTGTTGGCACTGGCAGTTTGCGGATCCTTTGAAGTACGTCCTTCCGTTAGATCCCGAGGTACATCTGACGGTAGAGTGGCGGTGGTAAGGTGCTGGTGACTGTGTCCCAATAGAGAGTCTTGCTCTTTACGGTTGCTAGATATTCCCAGGAAAATCTGTCAAGGAAGAACCTAATGCTCTGTGCAATTTCCTGGTAGAATTTCAGAGCAGAGGAATTCTTTACGCCAGGTTGAGTCGTTACGATCCACTGCAAGAGGTGACAGGTTCCCAACGATTGCAATGCTGCCCTTAGTTCTGGCGCCCGTTGCTCCCGAAAATAAATGAAACGCTGTACCTTGATCTTGATTTCGAGATTCACTACATTCAGACCACCAGCGTTCAGGGGCCAAAAAAGGTTTGATCTGCGCATACGCTCAAATGGAGACTGCCACAAAAACGTAGCGCAAAGTCTGTGGTAGCGTTGCACAGTGGTGGCATCGATGGGAATCGCTTGGGCGGTATACAACAATGCTGGGTACAGCACCGCGTTGCAAACGACACTTCGGTGCAAAATCGATAGCTCCCTGCCCTTGTAAGGCTGAAGTTTTCCATGAAACATATTCAGCTTCCGTTGCCACACATCTGCGTTTACTGCTTCCGGGTCCAACTTGGCTCCCAAATATTTACCGAGTTCTTCCGAACATTCAATACCCTTGAAGTTACAAGGCTTGTTTTGCCATTCACCCAACCAGCATCCTTTCGACTTCTTCGTGTTTATCTCTGCTCCCGACGCCGCGCAGAAAGTTTGGAAGGACGCGATAGCTGTCCCCACCTGTTTTTCACTACTGCAGATAACAGCCAGATCGTCTGCAAAAGCCAAAATCTTAATCTCTTCTTGACCGAGCTCTAGCCCGCTGATGTTGTCATCCATATCAATTAGTCGGCACAGCGGCTCCACGAAGATAGAGAACAATGTGGGGGACATAGGGCAACCCTGCCGGACAGATCTTGTAATGCCGTACCTCGGACCCAAAGACCCATTCACGACCAGCTGCGACGAGATGCCTCTGTAGCAGGTCTGAATCCAGTTTTCCAAGTCTTTTCCGATGTTAATCCACCTTAACAGTTCCAGCAAAAACTTATGAGATACCCTGTCGAACGCCTGTCGCAAGTCCACTTGGAAGACAGCCAGTTGGCGGCCCGCTGCTCTGGCCATTTCACATGCAGTACGCATAACATGAAGATTGGTCGAGATAGATCTTCCTTTAATGCCGTATCGTTGATGCTTCCCGATCACCTTCCACAACAAGCTGTCCAGACGTCTCGTGATCACTTTCGCTAATATTTTATAGTCCGAACACAGCAAGCTGATGGGGCGAAGATCTGACACAGCTGGAGCTTCTTCTTGCACCAATTTTTTTTGAATTAATACCGTATGGCTTCTCCTCATGGATGGCGGCATCAGCCCTCTTTTCTGGATGTCGTCGAAGACACGCCCCAGGACGGGGCACAGCTGATCTTGAAAAGTCTTGTAGAAGGCGGAACCTAGTCCGTCTGGACCCGGAGCCTTGTTTCGTGGGAGCTTCCTAACCACCCACATGATCTCCCGAGCACTGTGCCCACTCCGCTATCCGACCCCCACCCTCCTGTGGAATCAAAGTGTATGTCATAGCAATGCCTGTCCACTGTTGAGAAAAAAATGTTGGACGCGAGGGGAGTCGATCCTAGTGCCTCACACATAGGAACCGAGCACTGTGCCCACTCCGCTATCCGACCCCCGCCCTCCTGTGGAATCGAAGTGTATGTCATAGCAATGCCTGTCCACTGTTGAGAAAAAAATGTTGGACGCGAGGGGAGTCGATCCTAGTGCCTCACACATAGGAACCGAGCACTGTGCCCACTTTTTTTTTATTTTTTATTATTATTATTATTAAAATCTTACATCGAAAAGTCTATACATATAAAACACTTCAACATGACTGCCTTGTCATGCGACTCTCATGTTGCTCTGTACCGCCTCCGTACGACGCAGCCAAACGTTTTTGGGTCCATGTTCTCAATTACTGTGGCTAACCTCTTCCATTCGGGCTCTTCCCTCAACCTGTTCTGTCCAACGAGGGACAACGTCCACATCAATTCCGAGCACTGTGCCCACTCCGCTATCCGACCCCCACTCTCCTGTGGAATCAAAGTGTATGTCATAGCAATGCCTGTCCACTGTTGAGAAAAAAATGTTGGACGCGAGGGGAGTCGATCCTAGTGCCTCACACATAGGAACCGAGCACTGTGCCCACTCCGCTATCCGACCCCCGCCCTCCTGTGGAATCAAAGTGTATGTCATAGCAATGCCTGTCCACTGTTGAGAAAAAAAAAGTATTCGACGCGAGTCGATCCCCGTGCCTCTCGCATGGAAACCGAGCACTGTGTCCACTCCGCTACCGACCCCCAGCCTCCTGTGGAATCAAAGTGTATGTCATAGCAATGCCTGTCCACTGTTGAGAAAAAAAAATATTTGACGCGAGGGTAGTCGATCCCAGTGCCTCACACATAGAAACCGAGCACTGTTCCCACTCCGCTACCGACCCCCACCCTCCTGTGGAATCAAAGTGTATGTCATAGCAATGCCTGTCCACTGTTGAGAAAAAAATGTTGGACGCGAGGGGAGTCGATCCTAGTGCCTCAAACTGTTGAGAAAAAAAAGAAATGTTGGACGCGAGGGGAGTCGATCCCCGGGCTTCACACATAGGAACCGAGCACTGTACCCACTCCCATAGCGGCCCCCAACCGCCTGCGGAACCAAAGTGTATGTCATAGCAATGCCTGTCCACTGTTGAGAAAAAAAATATTGGACGCGAGGGGAGTCGATCCCAGTGCCTCACACATAGAAACCGAGCACTGTGCCCACTCCGCTATCCAACCCCCACCCTCCTGTGGAATCAAAGTGTATGTCATAGCAATGCCTGTCCACTGTTGAGAAAAAAATGTTGGACGCGAGGGGAGTCGATCCTAGTGCCTCAAACTGTTGAGAAAAAAAAGAAATGTTGGACGCGAGGGGAGTCGATCCCCGGGCTTCACACATAGGAACCGAGCACTGTACCCACTCCCATAGCGGCCCCCAACCGCCTGCGGAACCAAAGTGTATGTCATAGCAATGCCTGTCCACTGTTGAGAAAAAAAATATTGGACGCGAGGGGAGTCGATCCCAGTGCCTCACACATAGAAACCGAGCACTGTGCCCACTCCGCTATCCGACCCCCGCCCTCCTGTGGAATCAAAGTGTATGTCATAGCAATGCCTGTCCACTGTTGAGAAAAAAGAAATGTTGGACGCGAGGGGAGTCGATCCCCGGGCTTCACACATAGGAACCGAGCACTGTACCCACTCCCATAGCGGCCCCCAACCGCCTGCGGAACCAAAGTGTATGTCATAGCAATGCCTGTCCACTGTTGAGAAAAAAAATATTGGACGCGAGGGGAGTCGATCCCAGTGCCTCACACATAGAAACCGAGCACTGTGCCCACTCCGCTATCCGACCCCCGCCCTCCTGTGGAATCAAAGCGTATGTCATAGCAATGCCTGTCCACTGTTGAGAAAAAAAAGAAATGTTGGACGCGAGGGGAGTCGATCCCCGGGCTTCACACATAGGAACCGAGCACTGTACCCACTCCCATAGCGGCCCCCAACCGCCTGCGGAACCAAAGTGTATGTCATAGCAATGCCTGTCCACTGTTGAGAAAAAAAATATTGGACGCGAGGGGAGTCGATCCCAGTGCCTCACACATAGAAACCGAGCACTGTGCCCACTCCGCTATCCGACCCCCGCCCTCCTGTGGAATCAAAGTGTATGTCATAGCAATGCCTGTCCACTGTTGAGAAAAAAAAAGAAATGTTGGACGCGAGGGGAGTCGATCCCCGGGCTTCACACATAGGAACCGAGCACTGTACCCACTCCCATAGCGGCCCCCAACCGCCTGCGGAACCAAAGTGTATGTCATAGCAATGCCTGTCCACTGTTGAGAAAAAAAATATTTGACGCGAGGGGAGTCGATCCCAGTGCCTCACACATAGAAACCGAGCACTGTGCCCACTCCGCTACCGACACTTTTTTTTTTTTTCCTGATTTTGCAGATTTATTTATGATTATGGCATATTTACAGTGATATTACATGAGCTTCACGCGCGTAACATTTCACCAAAAGCCTCCCGACTTGGGAGTAATTTTGCTACATATACACGTAACCACTCCGGTATCAACTCCGCTACCGACACCCACCCTCCTGTGGAATGAAAGTGTATGTCATAGCAATGCCTGTCCACTGTTGAGAAAAAAAAGAAATGTTGGACGCGAGGGGAGTCGATCCCCGGGCTTCACACATAGGAACCGAGCACTGTACCCACTCCCATAGCGGCCCCCAACCGCCTGCGGAACCAAAGTGTATGTCATAGCAATGCCTGTCCACTGTTGAGAAAAAAAATATTGGACGCGAGGGGAGTCGATCCCAGTGCCTCACACATAGAAACCGAGCACTGTGCCCACTCCGCTATCCGACCCCCGCCCTCCTGTGGAATCAAAGTGTATGTCATAGCAATGCCTGTCCACTGTTGAGAAAAAAGAAATGTTGGACGCGAGGGGAGTCGATCCCCGGGCTTCACACATAGGAACCGAGCACTGTACCCACTCCCATAGCGGCCCCCAACCGCCTGCGGAACCAAAGTGTATGTCATAGCAATGCCTGTCCACTGTTGAGAAAAAAAATATTGGACGCGAGGGGAGTCGATCCCAGTGCCTCACACATAGAAACCGAGCACTGTGCCCACTCCGCTATCCGACCCCCGCCCTCCTGTGGAATCAAAGCGTATGTCATAGCAATGCCTGTCCACTGTTGAGAAAAAAAAAGAAATGTTGGACGCGAGGGGAGTCGATCCCCGGGCTTCACACATAGGAACCGAGCACTGTACCCACTCCCATAGCGGCCCCCAACCGCCTGCGGAACCAAAGTGTATGTCATAGCAATGCCTGTCCACTGTTGAGAAAAAAAATACTGGACGCGAGGGGAGTCGATCCCAGTGCCTCACACATAGAAACCGAGCACTGTGCCCACTCCGCTATCCGACCCCCGCCCTCCTGTGGAATCAAAGCGTATGTCATAGCAATGCCTGTCCACTGTTGAGAAAAAAAAGAAATGTTGGACGCGAGGGGAGTCGATCCCCGGGCTTCACACATAGGAACCGAGCACTGTACCCACTCCCATAGCGGCCCCCAACCGCCTGCGGAACCAAAGTGTATGTCATAGCAATGCCTGTCCACTGTTGAGAAAAAAAATATTGGACGCGAGGGGAGTCGATCCCAGTGCCTCACACATAGAAACCGAGCACTGTGCCCACTCCGCTATCCGACCCCCGCCCTCCTGTGGAATCAAAGTGTATGTCATAGCAATGCCTGTCCACTGTTGAGAAAAAAGAAATGTTGGACGCGAGGGGAGTCGATCCCCGGGCTTCACACATAGGAACCGAGCACTGTGCCCACTCCCATAGCGGCCCCCAACCGCCTGCGGAACCAAAGTGTATGTCATAGCAATGCCTGTCCACTGTTGAGAAAAAAAATATTGGACGCGAGGGGAGTCGATCCCAGTGCCTCACACATAGAAACCGAGCACTGTGCCCACTCCGCTATCCGACCCCCGCCCTCCTGTGGAATCAAAGCGTATGTCATAGCAATGCCTGTCCACTGTTGAGAAAAAAAAGAAATGTTGGACGCGAGGGGAGTCGATCCCCGGGCTTCACACATAGGAACCGAGCACTGTACCCACTCCCATAGCGGCCCCCAACCGCCTGCGGAACCAAAGTGTATGTCATAGCAATGCCTGTCCACTGTTGAGAAAAAAAATATTGGACGCGAGGGGAGTCGATCCCAGTGCCTCACACATAGAAACCGAGCACTGTGCCCACTCCGCTATCCGACCCCCGCCCTCCTGTGGAATCAAAGTGTATGTCATAGCAATGCCTGTCCACTGTTGAGAAAAAAAAAAGAAATGTTGGACGCGAGGGGAGTCGATCCCCGGGCTTCACACATAGGAACCGAGCACTGTACCCACTCCCATAGCGGCCCCCAACCGCCTGCGGAACCAAAGTGTATGTCATAGCAATGCCTGTCCACTGTTGAGAAAAAAAATATTTGACGCGAGGGGAGTCGATCCCAGTGCCTCACACATAGAAACCGAGCACTGTGCCCACTCCGCTACCGACACTTTTTTTTTTCCTGATTTTGCAGATTTATTTATGATTATGGCATATTTACAGTGATATTACATGAGCTTCACGCGCGTAACATTTCACCAAAAGCCTCCCGACTTGGGAGTAATTTTGCTACATATACACGTAACCACTCCGGTATCAACTCCGCTACCGACACCCACCCTCCTGTGGAATGAAAGTGTATGTCATAGCAATGCCTGTCCACTGTTGAGAAAAAAAAGAAATGTTGGACGCGAGGGGAGTCGATCCCCGGGCTTCACACATAGGAACCGAGCACTGTACCCACTCCCATAGCGGCCCCCAACCGCCTGCGGAACCAAAGTGTATGTCATAGCAATGCCTGTCCACTGTTGAGAAAAAAAATATTGGACGCGAGGGGAGTCGATCCCAGTGCCTCACACATAGAAACCGAGCACTGTGCCCACTCCGCTATCCGACCCCCGCCCTCCTGTGGAATCAAAGTGTATGTCATAGCAATGCCTGTCCACTGTTGAGAAAAAAAAGAAATGTTGGACGCGAGGGGAGTCGATCCCCGGGCTTCACACATAGGAACCGAGCACTGTACCCACTCCCATAGCGGCCCCCAACCGCCTGCGGAACCAAAGTGTATGTCATAGCAATGCCTGTCCACTGTTGAGAAAAAAAATATTGGACGCGAGGGGAGTCGATCCCAGTGCCTCACACATAGAAACCGAGCACTGTGCCCACTCCGCTATCCGACCCCCGCCCTCCTGTGGAATCAAAGTGTATGTCATAGCAATGCCTGTCCACTGTTGAGAAAAAAAAGAAATGTTGGACGCGAGGGGAGTCGATCCCCGGGCTTCACACATAGGAACCGAGCACTGTACCCACTCCCATAGCGGCCCCCAACCGCCTGCGGAACCAAAGTGTATGTCATAGCAATGCCTGTCCACTGTTGAGAAAAAAAATATTGGACGCGAGGGGAGTCGATCCCAGTGCCTCACACATAGAAACCGAGCACTGTGCCCACTCCGCTATCCGACCCCCGCCCTCCTGTGGAATCAAAGTGTATGTCATAGCAATGCCTGTCCACTGTTGAGAAAAAAAAGAAATGTTGGACGCGAGGGGAGTCGATCCCCGGGCTTCACACATAGGAACCGAGCACTGTACCCACTCCCATAGCGGCCCCCAACCGCCTGTGGAACCAAAGTGTATGTCATAGCAATGCCTGTCCACTGTTGAGAAAAAAAAATATTGGACGCGAGGGGAGTCGATCCCAGTGCCTCACACATAGAAACCGAGCACTGTGCCCACTCCGCTATCCGACCCCCGCCCTCCTGTGGAATCAAAGTGTATGTCATAGCAATGCCTGTCCACTGTTGAGAAAAAAAGAAATGTTGGACGCAAGGGGAGTCGATCCCCGGGCTTCACACATAGGAACCGAGCACTGTACCCACTCCCATAGCGGCCCCCAACCGCCTGCGGAACCAAAGTGTATGTCATAGCAATGCCTGTCCACTGTTGAGAAAAAAAATATTGGACGCGAGGGGAGTCGATCCCAGTGCCTCACACATAGAAACCGAGCACTGTGCCCACTCCGCTATCCGACCCCCGCCCTCCTGTGGAATCAAAGTGTATGTCATAGCAATGCCTGTCCACTGTTGAGAAAAAAAAGAAATGTTGGACGCGAGGGGAGTCGATCCCCGGGCTTCACACATAGGAACCGAGCACTGTACCCACTCCCATAGCGGCCCCCAACCGCCTGCGGAACCAAAGTGTATGTCATAGCAATGCCTGTCCACTGTTGAGAAAAAAAATATTGGACGCGAGGGGAGTCGATCCCAGTGCCTCACACATAGAAACCGAGCACTGTGCCCACTCCGCTATCCGACCCCCGCCCTCTTGTGGAATCAAAGTGTATGTCATAGCAATGCCTGTCCACTGTTGAGAAAAAAAAGAAATGTTGGACGCGAGGGGAGTCGATCCCCGGGCTTCACACATAGGAACCGAGCACTGTACCCACTCCCATAGCGGCCCCCAACCGCCTGCGGAACCAAAGTGTATGTCATAGCAATGCCTGTCCACTGTTGAGAAAAAAAATATTGGACGCGAGGGGAGTCGATCCCAGTGCCTCACACATAGAAACCGAGCACTGTGCCCACTCCGCTATCCGACCCCCGCCCTCCTGTGGAATCAAAGTGTATGTCATAGCAATGCCTGTCCACTGTTGAGAAAAAAAAGAAATGTTGGACGCGAGGGGAGTCGATCCCCGGGCTTCACACATAGGAACCGAGCACTGTACCCACTCCCATAGCGGCCCCCAACCGCCTGCCGAACCAAAGTGTATGTCATAGCAATGCCTGTCCACTGTTGAGAAAAAAAATATTGGACGCGAGGGGAGTCGATCCCAGTGCCTCACACATAGAAACCGAGCACTGTGCCCACTCCGCTATCCGACCCCCGCCCTCCTGTGGAATCAAAGTGTATGTCATAGCAATGCCTGTCCACTGTTGAGAAAAAAATGTTGGACGCGAGGGGAGTCGATCCCAGTGCCTCACACATAGGAACCGAGCACTGTGCCCACTCCGCTATCCGACCCCCTTTTTTTTTTAACCTTTTTATTTCAGAGGTGACATGCAACAATGATTAAAAGTACATATCTCTTTAAAAGACTGAGCTCCGGCTTGGAGCCAATTGACAACAAAATTCTTCTAACCACCTGGGCACCTGGCCCTTGAACTCAGAATAGCGTTTCATCTCTAACAGTTCTTGCGTTAAGTAAATCATCGGAGCATTGACCGACTCTTCGTTTCTTAAGGCAACCACAACTTTCCACAAACAGAACATTGCTACTACACATAGAACGTCGTATCGTGGGCCTGTTTCTTCCTCTAGTGGCAAATAACGAATGGTGTGCGGATTTAGCTTCAGTCGTTTCCTGATTGCTCTGCCTATATCGTCCCAGAAAAACTGGGCCTCCGTACAGTACATAAACACATGTTCGATGGTCTCAGGTTCTTTGCAATACCTACAGTTGACGGACCATGGGACAAATATGCCTTTTGATTGCAACCATGTTTTTACGGGCAAGGTGTTCGTGTGGACTTTGAAGAAAAACGTTTCAATCCTTGGCTTGATTGCCATCTTCTTTACCCGGCATAAGATGTCAGCTCCTGGACTATTCGCAGCTATTTGTCTGTAGATGGGCTCGGGAAACACACACTCAATCAGATCCGCTCGAAGCTTAGTCTTCTTCACACTGAAAAGGTAGTCTGCCGAAAACCTTGCCAACAAAAAACGTATACTTCCCACAACTTCCTTATAAAACCCATTTAGTGCAAAGACCCGCCTGTTTGTAGCAACAACAATTTCTGGTAGGTACAAGTATCCTATGCTCTGCAACATTGTTCGTATCACTGGGTGTCTGCATTTGCGGTAGAAGAACAGTCTCATAATCACTTGCGTGACAAACAGATGTCGCAGTCCAACTCCTCCTTGAGATACAGCCCTAAACAAATTGTCCCTTCGCATCGCTTCGAAGTTCGACTTCCATATCATTGTTGCAAAGACTCTATGAAATTGCTGGATCTGTTTCCTCGAACACTGTAGCACCTGAAGCCAATACATCAGTTTTGCCACCAAAAACACATTGCATACACTGGTACGCTGAAAAATAGACAGTTCCCTTCCTTTACATATATTCGCATGTGTTCTTACTTTTCTACACAATTCTGTCCATATCCTGTTGGTGTTTCTAGATTCTTGCAGTGGGACCCCCAAATAAACGGTTGGTTTGCATTGCCACTTTATGCCCATAAACTCTTCCGGTGTTGTTCCCCATTGACCGGCCCATATTCCTATCGACTTTTCTTTGTTTAGGGATGCTCCTGATAATTCACAGTATTCTTCAATTTCCTTGACCACGTGTTGAACACTGTTCTTATCTGAAACTACAAACGTCAGGTCATCCGCGTACCCTAGGACTTTCACTTCACAGTTTTCCAAATTAAAGCCTCTGATGTTCGTATTATGTAGAACGTTGCGACATAACGGCTCTATATAAAGGTCAAAGAGTAGGGGTGATAACGGACATCCCTGGCGAACAGATGAACGCAGCTGAATCGCGCGTGTACACATATTATTGATCACCAACTTTGTTGCCACTTCTTTGTAGCACAATCTAACACGATCAATGAAACGTCTCCCAATGTTCATTTGGTGAAGCGTATTAAACAGAAAATCATGTCTGACCCTGTCGAAAGCTTTCATAAGGTCGGCCTGCAACACTGCTGCTTGATCTCCTTCTTGCGTACATATGTCCAACACTGTTCGCATAACATGAATGTTTGCTTGAATATTTCTGCCTTTGATCGCGCACGTCTGGTGGTCCCCAACAAGGTTTGGGATAACCTTCTGCAACCTAGCTGCCAGCACTTTCGCGTAGATTTTATAGTCCGCATTGCACAACGTAATTGGCCTATAATCTGTGACTTGTGGCACCGCTCCTTCTGAAATCTTCTTAGGTATTAGTATAGTATGCGAATGTCTAAACGATCTGGGGAGCACCCCTTCTTCTTCAGCTTCCTTGAAAACTTGCAGAAGTACAGGAGATAAAAAATCGCCGAACATCTGGTAAAATTCACCACCTAGTCCGTCTGGGCCTGGTGTCTTGTTTCTTCCTAGGGACACCACAGCTTCCTTTATTTCTTCCAGATCAAGCGGCCTGTCTAATGTCTGTTGGTCTTCCCCTGTCAGTTGTGGCAGATTACACTTTCTTTTGCTTGCTGCTTTGGGTAGCATTTTATTTTCCTTGCCTATTAAGTCCGCATAATATTCTTCGAAGCATTTATGTATCTCCGATTCCTCATGTAGAACAATTCCATTTTTTTGGATTTCCTGTATTGGCTTTCTTTTCACGTGGTCCAATTCCTGTCGAAAATATGCTTTGTTCGGTACCTCATCCGGCAAATACTGCTGAGATCTAGACCGTATTCGTGCTCCTTCGTACTTTGTATGGTTTACAATTTCCAGTTCATACTTGAAATCTTCCATCTCCTTATAGTACGTGCCGGGATTTTCACACTCCAATTTCATGACGTTGCTTAGCTGCTTCTTTAATTCGTTCTCTCTCCTTTTTTCATGATATGCTAGCACACTGCTTCTTTCTGTCGCAATAAACCGAACACGTTGTTTAAACTGTTCCCAAGATGAAACCCAAGACTCCTTGCTTGATATTAGCTCTGCTATCTCGTCTTTAACTGCGCCAATAAATGGTTGGTCTTCTAACAGCTTGACGTTCAACTTCCACAACGTCCATCCTTGCCGCTTGGATGTTGAATGGTCTTGATTTCCTAGAGTTACCTTTACTAAACAATGATCCGTGAAATATGCCGCGTGCACTTCATACTTCGTCACAGTCTTCGTAGATTTCGCTGTTGTGTACACCCGGTCCAACCTAGCATATGTGCCCTTTTGGAAATGCGTATATCGTTGGGCCTTGCTTCCGCTATCCGACCCCCGCCCTCCTGTGGAATCAAAGTGTATGTCATAGCAATGCCTGTCCACTGTTGAGAAAAAAAATATTGGACGCGAGGGGAGTCGATCCCAGTGCCTCACACATAGAAACCGAGCACTGTGCCCACTCCGCTATCCGACCCCCACCCTCCTGTGGAATCAAAGTGTATGTCATAGCAATGCCTGTCCACTGTTGAAAAAAAAATGTTGGACGCGAGGGGAGTCGATCCTAGTGCCTCACACATAGGAACCGAGCACTGTGCCCACTGCGCTACCGACCCCCGTCCTCCTGTGGAATCAAAGTGTATGTCATAGCAATGCCTGTCCACTGTTGAGAAAAGCTATTCGACGCGAGGAGAGTCGATCCCCGTGCCTCACACATAGAAACCGAGCACTGTGCCCACTCCCCTACCGACCCCCACGCTCCTGTGAAATCAAAGTGTATTTCATAGCAATGCCTGTCCACTGTTGAGAAAAACTATTGGACGCGAGGAGAGTCGATCCCCGTGCCTCACACATAGGAACCGAGCACTGTGCCCACTCCGCTACCGACCCCACCCTCCTGTGGAATCAAAGTGTATTTCATAGCAATGCCTGTCCACTGTTGAGAAAAACTATTGGACGCGAGGAGAGTCGATCCCCGTGCCTCACACATAGGAACCGAGCACTGTGCCCACTCCGCTACCGACCCCCACCCTCTTGTGGAATCAAAGTGTATGTCATAGCAATGCCTGTCCACTGTTGAGAAAAAAATATTGGACGCGAGGGGAGTCGATCCCAGTGCCTCACGCATAGGAACCGAGCACTGTGCCCACTCCGCTACCGACCCTACCCTCCTGTGGAATCAAGGTGTATGTCATAGCAATGCCTGTCCACTGTTGAGAAAAAAATATTGGACGCGAGGGGAGTCGATCCCCGGGCTTCACACATAGGAACCGAGCACTGTATCCACTCCCATAGCGGCCCCCAACCGCCTGTGGAATCAAAGTGTATGTCATAGCAATGCCTGTCCACTGTTGAGAAAAAAATATTGGACGCGAGGGGAGTCGATCCCAGTGCCTCACACATAGGAACCGAGCACTGTGCCCACTCCGCTACCGACCCTTTTTTTTCTTTTTTTTTTATTGCGTTTCTATAAAACCACTATTTCGTACATCCGTTCATCACTAAAATCACCGCCTCGTTCATGCTTGCCCACATTCCGTCCTGTCTGTTCCACTGTCGGCCTTACAGTTTTATTTTGCACCCGAATGTCCTTGGTTCAAGTCGCTTTATCGTAGGGGCTAGCTCAGTCCATTTTTCCTCGTCTCGCAAGTTATTTGTCCCAATTAGGGATATCGTCCACATGAGCGTATGTTTGAGGTATTCCACGGATGACTTCGGGCGAACATCGCATTGAACGCGTGCTGTTCTTGCTTTCCAAAGAGCTTGTAGCCCCGCCATTGCTATCACACTTAGCGTTTCAATGTGGTTGGTGTCTGCAAAGACAAGGAACTTCAGGCTTTGGTACGTAAAAACTTCATTCACACGCAGAGTTGCCCTCAAGTCGCTCCAAAAAAGTATGGCGTTCCTGCATTCATAAATTATGTGGCGAATGGTCTCCTCTTGGCCACATACATCGCATATTGCGTTCTGAGGCACGAAGAAGCCTTTGTCCCTAAGCCACTGGTTTGCTGGGAGCACTTCAATGTGAAACCGGATATAAAAATCCTTGGTTCCGGTGGGAACAGGCAATTTCCGGACCCTCTTTAGCACATCTTGCTGACTGAGCGCTGTATACTGCGTCCTGTAGAGAGGTGGCGGGAAGGAACTGGTAACAGTGTCCCAATAGAGCGTCTTCTTTTTAACCGTTGCAAGGTATTCCCACGAAAATTTCTCCAGGAAGAAGTCTATGCTGTGCTCGATGTCCTTGTAGAACGTCAGACCGCCTGCTACTCCTATAGAAGCTTCGGTGGTTGCAATCCACTTTATCAGGTTCCGCGTGCCCAGCTTTTGTAGCCCAGCTCGCAGCTCCGGTGCGCGCTGATCGCGGAAGTATATAAAGCGCTGAACTTTCAGTTTTATCTCCAAGTTCACCAAATTAAGTCCTCCAGCCTGCAGGGGCAGGAACAGATTCGTCCTACGCATGCGCTCGAAAGTAGATTTCCATAGATATGTGGCGCAGATTCTGTGGTAGCGCTGCACAGTCTTCGTATCGACATGAACAACCTGGGCCGTGTACAGCACAGTAGGATAAAGGACTGTGTTGCATATATGGCTTCGGTGTAGCAGGGATAACTCTCTTCCATTGTAAGACTGCAATTTCCCGTGTAGCGCGTTGAGCTTTACTGGCCATGGTCCAGAATCCTCATTTGTCGTGTCCATGTTCACTCCCAGGTACTTTCCCAGCTCCGGTGAGCACTCGATACCCATGATGTTTGTGGGCTTGCTTTGCCATACTCCCAGCAGGGAGACTTTCGACTTCGCAGTGTTGATTTTAGCTCCTGATGCTTCACAGAAGGATAGCAACGTTTGCAGCGCAGACTTCACATGTTGTTCATCCATGCAGATGATAGCCACGTCGTCTGCGTACGCCAGGATCTTGATCTCCTGTTGGGCTAGATTGAGTCCGCTGATTTCTTTGTTGTTCATAATCAAGCGACAGAGTGGCTCGAGGTAAAGTGAAAACAAGGCCGGTGACATTGGACAACCTTGCCGAACGGAACTCTTGACGGCGAACCTTCGCCCTATGTTCCCGTTTACAATCAGCTGTGCTGAGATCTCTGTGTAGCAGATTCGAATCCACTGCTCCAGGTTTCCTCCTACGCCGATCCACTGTAAGAGGTGGAACAAAAACTCGTGGCACACTCGGTCGAATGCCTGACTTAAGTCTACTTGGAAGGCAGCCAACGGGCAACCCGTCACTCTTGCTATTTCGCATGCCGTTCTCATGATATGGAGGTTGACCGCGATTGTTCGAGCCTTGACTCCGTAGCTCTGATGTCCACCGATGATCTTGTCGAGCAGACTGTCAAGTCGTCGAGCGAGCACCCTAGTCAGGATTTTATAATCTGTGCACAGTAAGCTTATAGGGCGCAGATCTGACGCTGAGAAGGCGCCGTCCGGAGTCGACTTCTTCGGTATTAGCACGGTATGGCTCTTCCGCATGGACGGTGGCATTAACTGCCGGCATTTAATGTCCTCGAAGACTGTTTCGAGGATCGGCGTTAGATCTTCCTGGAAAGCCTTGTAGAACGCTGAGCCTAGGCCGTCAGGACCCGGAGCTTTGTTTCTTGGAAGCTTTTTGATCACACGGCTGATCTCACTTTGCGTTATTCCCCCGTCCACTTTTTCTCTGTCAGCATCGGTGAGCTTTGGCATGTGCTTGAAGAATTCTGCATTCAATCCTGGTGCGTTATCCTGCTTCTCGAGCAGGTCTTTGTAGTGGTTGTACAGTGCTACCTCCACCGCCTCATTGCCCTTCAATAGTCCACCTTCTGTCTTTAAGCTTTTTATCTCATTCTTCATAACTCTTTCCCGTTCACGTGCGTGAAATACTTTACTTGGTGCTTCATCGCGTTGAATGACTTCCACACGGCTTCGTATCTGTGCTCCGACGTAGCGCTCCCGCATCCGCTCCAGTATGCGCTTCTTTATTTCTTTAATATCTGCTGTAAATCTTCCAGGACATGCCTCCTCTTCTTTTAATATCGTCATCAGGCTTCCATATAATGTTTTCATTTCGCTTCTGCTTTCAAAAGCTGTTGCTTCTGAGCGCTCAATGGCCTTCAGCCGCACTTGCTCCTTGAAGATTTCCCAGGAAGCGGCGTTCACTCCATCCCCCTTCATACTGTTAATCAGGTCCCTCATCTCCTTCTTGAACTTTTCATCTTCGAGAATTTTTTCGTTTAGCTTCCAGGGTAAGTTGCGGTGCCGATTGCCCTTGTTGTCCCATTTAAGATCAGCGATTACTAATCCGTGATCTGTGAAAGCCATTGGTACGACTCTGTACATGGTTGTGCGCAGCTTAATTTCACCGGAGAGGTAGATACGGTCCAGCCTGGCATGTGAGCTGCCTTGCCAGTGCGTAAATTTTGCCGCGGCATCTTCATTTCCAATTGCTACATCTTGAAGGGCATGTTCCTGCGGCAACCTTTTCAGCTCTTTCACGCTGTTCTGCTTCTTCAGATTTTTGTAGGTGCAATCTTGAGGTCGGCAGACACAGTTGAAGTCTCCGGCTATTATCAGTTTACTTCTTGTGTCTAGAAAATGAGACACGCTGGTTTCGAAGAAAAGTTTTCGTTCGTTATCTTCATTCGGGGCATAGATGCTTATCACGCGTATGATCTCTTCATTCCAGACGCAGTCCACACACACCACACGCCCGTTCTGCTCTAATTCATAATCGATGACGGTGACACCGCTTCTCTTTTTGATCATGATCCCTGTCCCTGCGCTTCCATTTACAGCCGATGCATGCGACACGATGAATTGCTGTTTAAAATATTCTACGAACTCGACCTCTTGCTCCTTCGACGATATCTTCGTTTCTTGTATGCAAATTATGTCGAGGCTGTTTTCAAAAATTGCAGTCTTCAGCCAGGCTTTCCTTTCTTTCCGTATCAGACTGTTTACGTTCAACGTTGCTATCTTTAACTTGGCTTTCATGGTGTATGGTCTTAAATAAGATGCTTACTTTTGGCCCTTGGGAAGCTGAAGTCGTTGCCTTCGTTCTTCTGGGGTTATTAGCGGGGCAGGTGTGTACCTCGATTTCCTTAAGTTTGAGATGGCGTCCTTCCATTTCAGATCATTTCGGCCACTATCTGCACATCGTCCGCTCTCCTCATTGCAGATCAGCGGTAGTTGATTTGTAGATCCAGCACCATCGTCCCCTTTTCCCTCTCTTTCCGAAGTCTTCCAAGTTGAAGGTTGTGTATTTTCCACAACTTCTTCCACGGGCTCTGCAGGATTTTGTGCCGAGTCAGTTTTGTCCGACGCTGCTTCTGCCGATATGTCAATAGCTGCCTGCTGTTCATTTGGATCATCTGTTGGTTGCTGATCCCCGCTGTCCATTTCCTTTCGGGTTGAAGTTCCCTCCTGAATGGGCTCCGTATCGTTCCCTGCATTATGGACTGTTTCTGGACTGTGCACCTCCTCTGTGCGTCGAATGTTACCATCGATTACACCTTCGCTCTTTCGCTCCTGCGTCTCCGACGGATAATTCTCCTGTTCTTCTCTGCTTCCCACTGCTGCGCTTTCTTCTACGTCCATCATATCCACTGCAGCGCTATCATCGACAGATGCCCTTGTCTTTGACGCGTAAGTGCTCACACAGTCCTCGGCCTCATGGCCAAAGCTTCGGCACACCCTGCAAAATGGCGACTTGCACACTTTCCTGAGGTGTCCAACTTTTTTGCAACGTAGGCACAGGGTTGGTCTTCCGGGAATGTCAATCAAAACTTGCCCTCCAATATTCCTCAAAATATGGGGAATACTTTCGACACTCACACCATCTCGTAGAACAAGAGCAATCCTACGCGTCGTGGTTTCCGCTCCGGCGAACGCTGTTGATCTCCAACGCTCTCTTTCAATCTTGTCAACCTTGCCGTAGGCGCTGAGCGCATTTATAACCGCGTTATCCGAGACGTGCATGGGCAGCCAGTGCACGGAGATGTTCAATTCTTTCTGGTTTGGGTCGATGATAAGGCATTTTCTATTCTTTACGGTGATATGCTTCTTTGCAGCCAGCTTTTCTTTCGGCAATGCGGAATGAAGCGTCAACGCCCAAACGTGGTTGTACAGGTACGCGCCGAATTGGGCCACATCCTCTCTTCTGATCACAGAAAACACGCCCTCTGCGAAGTCGTCTGCACGATAAGGCCTACCTGAAGGGTCAGCATGTAGAAAAATGGTGTTGAGCGAAATATTGCCTGTAGGCAGGGTGGGCAGAAGTAGTCTGTAGTTTTCGGGTGCCGCAGCAGAACCATTCGAAGAATCCCGGCTAGGCCTAGCCGTATTAGTCGCAGCTCCTACGGAGCCCATGTTTCGTACGTCCGTATGCTTTCGCAGCCGGAAGTAGCCACTCCGCTACCGACCCCAACCCTCCTGTGGAATCAAAGTGTATGTCATAGCAATGCCTGTCCACTGTTGAGAAAAAAAGTATTGGACGCGAGGGGAGTCGATCCCTGTGCCTCACACATAGGAACCGAGCACTGTATCCACTCCCATAGCGGCCCCCACCCTCCTGTGGAATCAAAGTGTATGTCATAGCAATGCCTGTCCACTGTTGAGAAAAACTATTGGACGCGAGGGGAGTCGATCCCAGTGCCTCACACATAGGAACCGAGCACTGGGCCCACTCCGCTACCGACCCCCACCCTCCTGTGGAATCAAAGTGTATGTCATAGCAATGCCTGTCCACTGTTGAGAAAAAAATATTGGACGCGAGGAGAGTCGATCCCCGTGCCTCACACATAGGAACCGAGCACTGTGCCCACTCCGCTATACGACCCCCGCCCTCCTGTGGAATCAAAGTGTATGTCATAGCAATGCCTGTCCACTGTTGAGAAAAACTATTGGACGCGAGGAGAGTCGATCCCCGTGCCTCACACATAGGAACCGAGCACTGTGCCCACTCCGCTACCGACCCCCACCCTCCTGTGGAATCAAAGTGTATGTCATAGCAATGCCAGTCCACTGTTGAGAAAAACTATTGGACGCGAGGAGAGTCGATCCCCGTGCCTCACACATAGAAACCGAGCCCTGTGCCCACTCCGCTACCGACCCCCACCCTCCTGTGGAATCAAAGTGTATGTCATAGCAATGCCTGTCCACTGTTGAGAAAAAAAAATGTTGGACGCGAGGGGAGTCGATCCCCGGGCTTCACACATAGGAACCGAGCACTGTATCCACTCCCATAGCGGCCCCCACCCTCCTGTCGAATCAAAGTGTATGTCATAGCAATGCCTGTCCACTGTTGAGAAAAAAACAATGGACGCGAGGGGAGTCGATCCCTGTGCCCACTCCGCTACCGACCCCCACCCTCCTGTGGAATCAAAGTGTATGTCATAGCAATGCCTGTCCACTGTTGAGAAAAACTATTGGACGCGAGGGGAGTCGATCCCAGTGCCTCACACATAGGAAACGAGCACTGTGCCCACTCCGCTGCCGACCCCCACCCTCCTGTGGAATCAAAGTGTATGTCATAGCAATGCCTGTCCACTGTTGAGAAAAAAAAAAACTATTGGACGCGAGGGGAGTCGATCCCAGTGCCTCACACATAGGAACCGAGCACTGTGCCCACTCCGCTACCGACCCCACCCTCCTGTGGAATCAAAGTGTATGTCATAGCAATGCCTGTCCACTGTTGAGAAAAACTATTGGACGCGAGGAGAGTCGATCCCCGTGCCTCACACATAGGAACCGAGCACTGTGTCCACTCCGCTACCGACCCCCAGCCTCCTGTGGAATCAAAGTGTATGTCATAGCACTGCCTGTCCACTGTTGAGAAAAAATATTAGACGCGAGGGGAGTCGATCCAGTGCCCACTCCGCTACCGACCCCCAACCTCCAGTGGAATCAAAGTGTATGTCATAGCAATGCCTGTCCACTGTTGAGAAAAAAAAAATGTTGGACGCGAGGGGAGTCGATCCCCGGGCTTCACACATAGGAACCGAGCACTGTATTCACTCCCATAGCGGCCCCCACCCTCCTGTGGAATCAAAGTGTATGTCATAGCAATGCCTGTCCACTGTTGAGAAAAAAATATTGGACGCGAGGGGAGTCGATCCCTGTGCCTCACACATAGGAACCGAGCGCTGTATCCACTCCCATAGCGGCCCCCACCCTTCTGTGGAATCAAAGTGTATGTCATAGCAATGCCTGTCCACTGTTGAGAAAAACTATTGGACGCGAGGGGAGTCGATCCCCGTGCCTCACACATAGGAACCGAGCACTGTGTCCACTCCGCTACCGACCCCCAGCCTCCTGTGGAATCAAAGTGTATGTCATAGCACTGCCTGTCCACTGTTGAGAAAAAATATTGGACGCGAGGGGAGTCGATCCAGTGCCTCACGCATAGGAACCGAGCACTGTGCCCACTCCGCTACCGACCCCCAACCTCCAGTGGAATCAAAGTGTATGTCATAGCAATGCCTGTCCACTGTTGAGAAAAAAAAATGTTGGACACGAGGGGAGTCGATCCCCGGGCTTCACACATAGGAACCGAGCACTGTATCCACTCCCATAGCGGCCCCCACCCTTCCTGTGGAATCAAAGTGTATGTCATAGCAATGCCTGTCCACTGTTGAGAAAAAATATTGGACGCGAGGGGAGTCGATCCCTGTGCCTCACACATAGGAACCGAGCACTGTATACACTCCCATAGCGGCCCCCACCCTCCTGTGGAATCAAAGTGTATGTCATAGCAATGCCTGTCCACTGTTGAGAAAAACTATTGGACGCGAGGGGAGTCGATCCCAGTTATCCTCCGCTAGAAACACTATGTCATCCGCATAGGCTAGGACTTTAACTTCGACACCATACATTTTGAAACCGTTGATGCTAGTGTTACGTATGACACTTTGACACAGAGGTTCCAGGTAAAGGTCAAATAACAACGGAGATAAGGGACATCCTTGCCTCACCGAAGAACACAATGGTACTGGGTTTGTGAGGTGGTTGTTAACCACGAGCTTCGTTGCTACGCAAGAGTAACACATTCTAATTCGCTCTATGAACACTGGTCCAAAGTTCATTGCTTTCAATACCATGAACAAAAACAAATGACTAACCCTATCAAACGCTTTCTTAAGGTCTACTTGCAGTACAGCAATCTGTTTGTTTTCCATTCTACTAAGTTCAAAAATCGTTCGCAGCACATGAATATTTGTCTGGATAGTTCTCCCCCTGATGGCACAGGATTGGTGGTCTCCGACGAGCTTGTCCACACACTGTTGCAGCCTCGTTGCAAGCACTTTTGCATACACCTTGTAATCTACGTTGCACAAAGTTATCGGCCTATAGTCTGTCACTTTGGGCACAGCATCATCGCGCACTGTTTTCCGTGTCATGACTGTGTGGGTCTTCCTGAAACTCGGCGGAAGCATTCTTTCCGTTTCGGCTTCCCGAATTACTTGCAACAGTATCATAGATATGTAATCAACATATTTAATGTAAAAATCGGGTCCTATCCCATCCGGTCCAGGTGCTCGGTTCTTTTTGAAACCGCTTATTGCTTGCCTGACCTCTTCCAATGTTATCGGTTTTTCCAGATTATATTGATCCGCTTCTGTCAACCGCGCTACCACTTCCGATAGGCGTCCTTCTATCTGATGATCCACTTTGCCTCTGGACCTTCCTATCAAATCAGTGTAATATCTTTCGAAACTCATTCGTATTTCCTCTGAGTTTGCTAGTATCTTTCCATTCTCCTGTATGTCTGTAATCATCTTGTTTTTACTATATTCCTTCTCCTTTCTTATGAACCTTTTGCTGGGCATTTCGTCCGCTACGCAACACTGCATTCTTGCTCTTATCTTCGCTCCCTCATACTTTTGCTCGTCAATTATATTCAGCTCCAACTTTATCCGAGCCATCTCTTCTGTGAACTCTCCCGCCCTTCTTGATTCCATTTCCATTACTTTTCCCAGCGTCTTCTGTAGTTCTTGCTCTCGGTGTTTCTTCTGGAATGTCAAAATGCTGCTTCGTTCTATAGCGAAGGCCCGTAACTTGAGTTTAAACTCCTCCCATGCTCTCGTCCAACTGGTTCTTTCATTCATTATTTCAACTATGCTATCCTTTACGAAGTTCGAGAATTCTTCATCTTCAAGTAGATTTACGTTGAGCTTCCACATTTGCCATCCAGTGTGCTTCCTCCTTTCTCTTTGCACCTGACCTAGCGACGCTATTACCAGACAGTGGTCACTGAAGTAGACGGGGTGTACTTTATACTCAACACAATGCGTAGTTTTCGTTTGCGCCACATAAATTCGGTCTAGTCGAGCATGGGAGTTGTTCTGAAAGTGTGTAAATATTGTTTTCCTGTCCGAGTTTCCATCTGCTGCGTCGCACAATCCATGTTCTTCTAGTATACCTTGCAGTACGTCCGTACTTTTATTTTTATCCTCTTTGCGATTACTTCGGTCCTCTCTCTTCAACGTGCAATTGAAATCACCTAGTAGCACCGTTTTATAACTACTGTTGACGAGTTTACTCACAGTTTCAAAAAAGGCTGCTCTGTCTTGCGGTTCATTCGGTGCGTAGACATTTAGAAAACGCCATATTTCGCCGTCAATGAGTACGTCCATCACTGCTAGTCTGCCCCGATTGTCGACCATGTGAGATATCGGTTCAAAACAATCCAACTTCCTTAGCAGCAACAGACAGCCTCCCGAGTTTCCCATAGCATGGCTTACGACGACGTCGTAGTTCTTGATAAAGCATTCTTCTACTAACCTCTCTGTTTCTTGTTGTGTGCAGATTTTAGATTCTTGTATCGCAAGCATGTCTATTTCTGGGAACTTTTCAAGATAGCGGCTTAGCTGGTACTGCTTCTTCCGAGAGTTAAGACCTCTCACGTTTAAGGTTGCCACTGATATTGTTCTTCCCATTGCTTTTAAACGGTGTTATGGGTGTCTCTCTTTTGCCGCTGTGCGTTTCGAAGCCTATGCTGTCAAAAAATTTGCGTCTTCCAACTGGGACAAGTCAGTTTGCGTTGGAAGAAGTCTCAACCCCAAATTACTGCTCGATTTTAGTCTCTTTGCTTTCGTTGTAGACCATTGTTGATCTTTGTTTTCGCTCAGTTCAGAAAAAACCTCTTTTGTGCTACCTCTGCCTCTTTCATTTCCTCATCAGTGCCACTTTCATCAATCTCTCCTTCCTGCTCCTGTAACTGAGTATTCCTTTCTCGCAAATCTTGGCCTACAACGTCATCTTTGTCGGCCTCTGTTCCGCGCTGTTTATTTTCTTCATTCGGGTCCGCTATGTGAAACTCACTTTCTTGTTCGTTATTCTTTCTTACTCTTGAGGCATACGTCCCAACGCACTCTTCGTCTAAATGGCCATAGCTGCGACACGTTTTACACCAAGGGGTGTGGCACCGTTTTCTGATGTGTCCTATTTGTTTACATCTGAGGCACATGGTCCATGTCTAGTTTAGGTCCGCCACTCGATTTCGACCATGAAATTTACATACCTGAATAAAATTATCCAAGGTGCATCATAATCCATTAAAAGTAAGCGGCGCTCGGTTCCACAAATTATTCCAGAGAGCATTCCCTCACGCAAACTTTCGGCGGCGAAGGCACCTAGCATGTACATGCGCCCATTGTTTACAAATGTGTGCCTTCGCACGTCTCCTGTCTTCTCCCTCGCCTGCTCGCTCTCACTCTCTTCCGGGGAATTCGTTTGGCTACCGGCTAGGGAAGGAACGTGCGATAACAGCTACCACGTTCCTTGATACGCATTTTTCAGGATAGCTGTGAACCGTGCTACTTTTCGGGGCGATTATGGTGGCGCTGCTCGTCACACGTGTGCGACCTTCCGAAGGGCATGGAGTGGTCGCTCCGTACCGAAAGCGCCCCTTTTCGAAGATCTTGTGAGCGCACATTCGAGGAGGAGGAGGGATTGTTCCGAAGACGATATACGGTCGTGATGATAAATTAAGATTACGGTTGCAACGAGTGAAGGTCGACTTTGCGAAACCGTGCTGCTTGCCTTTCAATACAAATATTATATATATATATATATATATATATATAATACATATATTATATAAATATATATTTTTGCTTGCGTGGTTTGAATATGACATTTCACAAGAAGTTTGTCAGTTCATGGACATGTACTGGACAATTCACGTCAGTTTTTAGACGTTTTCCTTTATTATGCAATATCGCACGTCACTCACTGTGGATTTTCTTTACTGTTGTTTCAGAAGACTCGCATTTTTCGTTAACAGGAGTGGCTATACTTGCACGTATTGCTGCATGCGAGGATGCACGGTTATGATATTTTGTGGGCATTCGTTCCGCTGTCTTACATCAGGCTCCTGTTGTTATTTATTAATAAATTTGTCATCTGGTGACTAGGCTGCGTATGACTCTCTCATTAGTGCATCCATCCATTCTGCACGGACCAAACCGAACAGCGCATACACGTGTGCATTGCGGATTTTTTGTTACCGTTCACCCTGTGTGTGTTCCTTGACCCCCTTCATTTTCTATTTTTTCTTTTTTTTTTTTGCGCTTTTCTAGTTTGCAATTATGGTATGGAACTGGCGAACGCTTGGATTTTTTTATGTCTTCAACCACGTTTTACTTTTATACGTATAGTTAGTGAGTTTTAGTATATCGTACGCTGTCACCTATGCGTACGTAAAAGACACAGTGGTGGTTCTGCGCAATGCGCAAATCTCTGTTTATGTATTGCGCCTGCGCAGAGTCACCAACGCTATCCCTTATGTACGCAAAGGCGATAGCGTGCGACATACTATTGCGACTCTCTATTGTGATCTGTGCGGGGGTCGGATTTACGTACTAAGGCTCGGTTCACCAACGCTGATTAACTTAAGCGGAGATAAAGGGTAAAACATCGAGTTAACACTCAATTCTTTTTTACAAACGTTAGTTGATGACGTGTGATGAATGTTTCATTCACAATAACTCCCTTTAATGACGCAGAATGAAGCGTTAAATTCAAGTTCAGGGACCGTTGATCTAGATTCAAATGTTAATCGGTAGTGGGGAAATCGGGCCTAGGTCTTCCAGCAAGGTTGGTTAAAGACACAAAATCACATCTCTAGTGACGCGTCACGCTGCTGGAGGTAGTGTCGCACATTCTGCGATGGCAGTCGCAAGAAAATAGACAAGCTTCGAGTTGTACGATTTAATGAAGAATGAACTGAAAACCATCCATCTTCTACAGTTTTTTGGACTATTAGCAAGTTCGCAAATATGTTCACTATGCAACACTTATATTACAATGAGAGTGGTGACGGCTACACATGGAGATTGCTGGAGAGGTAGAAAGTACTAAATTAAAATAGGAGTATTACAATAAAATAAGATAAAAATATGAGTAAATCATAAGAATTAAAAGTATTAAAAACTGCAAAAAACAGTAAGCTAGGTAAAACAACGAGAAGAATTAAAAACTGCCACAGCAGTACTAGACATCAACAAAAAGGGGTAAAAACCGCGTCTGAGTAAAATACTAAAAACAAGCCCTCTCCAGCGCCCTCGTGGGTCTCGTGACTTTCGTGGCATTCGTGGCTTTTGGCTTCCTGGAAGCGCCTACTCGTCTTCATCGCTGTCGGAGTCTGTTCCTTGTATTGGCGGCTGAGCTGGTCGTTGTGGGTTGTACAGCTCAGCCGCAGCAGCGACGAAGGCGGTGAAGTCGTCCCAGCCAGGGTGCGCTGCGGCCCATCTGGCAAACATGAATTTTGCCAGATATCCCGCGAAATGTTCTCTGTTTCTGCGACCTGTGTGCAAAGTAAACGTTCATTGAAATATACAAAACTTATTAGGTTATAGCCTACCTGCTGGGATATAGCGCTTTGCGTGTGTCCATGTGCCTTCAATGGTATTTGTGCAGGCTCCGGTCTCTGGGTCCTTGAAGTGGATGCGGTGATTGACAGTAAGATGCGTGTAGTCGGACGACCTGCCAAGTTCTCTATAGGCCGCCCAACAATCTGTCATCACCACTGTATCCCTCAGGACCTGCATATATGGGGAAATATAACATTTAGCGAACCGATTACACAAGCGAAAGAACAACGAAGTCTACACAAGCGAATAAATGACCTTACCCATTGCTGGATGATGGGGATGAGCACATCGGAGCCGCGTGAAGGCACAGGCACCAGGAAGCACTTGTTTGAGCCACGCTCAATGCCACCGAAGACCCACTGGCCCTCCACTTCTCTCCCCTTGTTGTATTTCTTGTGGCCGAACTTGCTTTCATCTAGTTCGACCACTTTGCCTTCGCCACCTATGGGCTCGCTGTGGGTTATCATGGCATTGATAACCACTTCGCGGCAGAAGCTAGCCCAATCGGTGACGGTCTGATGTGCTACTCTGAGCTCTCTCTCTATCATATGGCTTGGATGATTGAGAGCCCAGAAGTAGGCGAACAAGGCTATTGTACGGAGGGGGAGGTGCGATCTTTCGAAGAACGACCACTTACGCACAGATGTTTGCCCTTGGCATCGTGATCTTCGGGCCTTTTTTCGTGGTCGTTCCTCTTGGGTGGAGGCCGGGCATCTCCATGTGTAGCCATCAGTACTGTTTGCATCATGGTTCAGGTTCATCGGGGTGTTGCATAGTGGACACATTCGTGAATTTGCTAATAGTCCAAAACTCTGTAGAAGATGGATGGTCTCCAGGTCGTTCTTCATTAAATCGTACAACTCAAAGCTTGTCCATTTTCGGGTGAGATCCATCGTAGACTGAGTGACACTAGTCTCAGTCACATTGCCTTAAATACCATTTTCATGATTTCCATGGCAGGCAGTCATTGGCGGAAACTGCAGGTATACTGATAACTTCTTCCACTTGATATGAGCACATCTCACCCAAGCAGCACAATGTACTGAAAGTCGGGTGCAATAGGGGTGGACGGTATGTGTCTTATCAGTGTTCTTTAGTTTCAGGAGATTGTTCAAGGCCTTCCACCTACCCGTCCACCCCTATTGTACTCTACTTTCAGTACATTTTGCTGCTTGGGAGTGTCATTGATGACGTAGTTTACGCGGAAACTAAATGAAAAATTATGAGGCCGCAATATCTTGCTTCCGATACGATATATTTTATCAGTATTTCGTTCTGCTTGACGCCCACCTGGTACACTAGGGAGTTTTATGAAATCGTAAGCGCCCTCCGCTTCCAACTCCGTATCGGTTTTAGTCAATCAGATATTAGCAACGTGCTTTCAGCCGCTGCAAAATAATCAGGGGATTGGCTTATCATTTTTTCGGAAACGTTATCGTGAAATTTCTGCGTTTTCCTATAGCTCACTTTTAATTCACTGTTGAAACGTCACTTATTACCGATAGCTGATCCACACTCTTAAAAATTAACTCATCGCATGGCACGCTCCCAGCCAACAATAATCCCGGCCGAATGACATCGTTCTCTCCCCTGATTTGTTGAAAACGGGAGGCGTACGCCTTTTTTGTGACACTTATGCAGAAATGTTAATTGTCACAAAAAGGCGTACACCCCACGCTTTACACAAATGAAGAGTGGTGGAGGTATCACTCTGTACAATGATTGGCCTCCAGCGTGCTATATGGTTAAATTCATTTTTTAGAGTGCATATCTTGGCGGCACAAAGTGACGCGCAAAATGATTACACGTAAACAAATTATTTATCTGTTTCAGAGATATGTATATCACTGTCGTGAACGTCGCAATGACGCAGTTTGCATTGCGAGTTGGTCTTTTTTTTTTTTTTTTCTCTCTATAATCAAACTCAAATGCTTGTTGGTCTGGTATAAAATTGTTTATTACACTGCTATACATGCAAGCTGGAGGTCTCGACCGGCCCCGTAGGAGAAGAAACACGAACTGGCAGAGGACGCGTCCTCTGTCCGTCCGTGTTTCTTCGTGTTTGTTACTCAACCAACACGCTCTACGTCTTCTCGCACGTCCCGTACGAACATCGTTTCATCGTGCGTCAACACCAAGACATGTCCTCGCTTCATCTGCAATATGGTAATCCAGAATCCAGCGTGATCGACCTACTCATTACGCAGGATAGGCTGGTCGCAGAGGGCAAAGAAAAACGTTAGCTCGAAATGTGAGCCTCACCCAAGAGAACCAGAGAGAGAGAGAGAGAGTGAATATTTTTATTAACACACGCAACTTTTATACCGTATATGAGAAAATGCAGATAATGCGCTACTTCCAATAAAAGTGCACACACGTAGACAACCGGCTGGTAGCACTGTACAGCGATTTTACCAGCATCCCCAATACCGCCACCCCCCACACCCACCCCTCAAAAAAAAGAAAAGAAAGAAAGCTAAAAGTAACTGATGCGCTCCAGCGGTGTTTAACAGTATCCAAAGCATTCCGAATAGTCCAAAACGTCGATTAGGTTGTACTTTTTTTTCTACGGACAGGGTGAGGAACCTCCACGCCTAGTGGTCCACCGTGGGACCCCACAGTATTGGTGGGGTGAGATGTCATGCTCACAAAAGAAAAAGCTGTGCAAATCCCTTGCACCGTGAAGTAATGCGCGGAAATGTACTTCCAACCACGCACACACGCACGCACATCACAACTATACGTATAAAAGTAAAACGTGGTTGAAGACATAAAAAAATCCAAGCGTTCGCCAGTTCCATACCATAATTGCAAACTAGAAAAGCGCAAAAAAAAAAAAAGAAAAAATAGAAAATGAAGGGGGTCAAGGAACACACACAGGGTGAACGGTAACAAAAAATCCGCAATGCACACGTGTATGCGCTGTTCGGTTTGGTCCGTGCAGAATGGATGGATGCACTAATGAGAGAGTCATACGCAGCCTAGTCACCAGATGACAAATTTATTAATAAATAACAACAGGAGCCTGATGTAAGACAGCGGAACGAATGCCCACAAAATATCATAACCGTGCATCCTCGCATGCAGCAATACGTGCAAGTATAGCCACTCCTGTTAACGAAAAATGCGAGTCTTCTGAAACAACAGTAAAGAAAATCCACAGTGAGTGACGTGCGATATTGCATAATAAAGGAAAACGTCTAAAAACTGACGTGAATTGTCCAGTACATGTCCATGAACTGACAAACTTCTTGTGAAATGTCATATTCAAACCACGCAAGCAAAAATATATATTTATATAATATATGTATTATATATATATATATATATAATATTTGTATTGAAAGGCAAGCAGCACGGTTTCGCAAAGTCGACCTTCACTCGTTGCAACCGTAATCTTAATTTATCATCACGACCGTATATCGTCTTCGGAACAATCCCTCCTCCTCCTCGAATGTGCGCTCACAAGATCTTCGAAAAGGGGCGCTTTCGGTACGGAGCGACCACTCCATGCCCTTCGGAAGGTCGCACACGTGTGACGAGCAGCGCCACCATAATCGCCCCGAAAAGTAGCACGGTTCACAGCTATCTTGAAAAATGCGTATCAAGGAACGTGGTAGCTGTTATCGCACGTTCCTTCCCTAGCCGGTAGCCAAACGAATTCCCCGGAAGAGAGTGAGAGCGAGCAGGCGAGGGAGAAGACAGGAGACGTGCGAAGGCACACATTTGTAAACAATGGGCGCATGTACATGCTAGGTGCCTTCGCCGCCGAAAGTTTGCGTGAGGGAATGCTCTCTGGAATAATTTGTGGAACCGAGCGCCGCTTACTTTTAATGGATTATGATGCACCTTGGATAATTTTATTCAGGTATGTAAATTTCATGGTCGAAATCGAGTGGCGGACCTAAACTAGACATGGACCAAGGCTCCTTCTTCGAAGGGATAGATACCACAGCACGGCAGGTCACGATTCGGCTTCATGACGGAGTCTCAGCGGTCCATTTTTCTCGTCTTATTTCTTTAACATTTCCATACTTTTCTAACGTCTTCTGAAGCGCTTCGTCCGACACATTTCCTGGGATCCAGTGAATCTTAATTTCTATTTCCGTGCGGTTTCGGTCGATAATCATACATCTTTGCCCTTTGACCTCTAACTCCTTCATAGCCAGCAACTTTTCCTTTGCTATTGCACTCCGGAAGCTGATAACCCAAACATGATTGTACTGATAAACCCCGAAGTTTGATACGTCTTCCTTCTTTACTAAGCCTTCCAACGCCTGCCCAAAATGGCCTACGTTATATGGTCTTCCTTCGGGGTTTCCATGCAAAAACAGGGTGTTACGTGTCACAGTACCTGTTGGAATCGTTGGCATAATAATCTTGTAGTTCATTGTATCCTTTGAGCCTGTTCCCTGTCCTTGCACCCGGCTAGGCTTAGCCGTACTAGTCGCTCCAACGGAGCTCGAAGAACCTGCGTCTGCACTCATCGAGTGCCGGAAGCAGAAAAACTGCCCACTCCGCTACCGACCCCCAACCTCCTGTGGAATCAAAGTGTATGTCATAGCAATGCCTGTCCACTGTTGAGAAAAAAAATATTGGACGCGAGGAGAGTCGATCCCCGTGCCTCACACATAGGAACCGAGCACTGTGCCCACTCCGCTACCGACCCCCACCCTCCTGTGGAATCAAAGTGTATGTCATAGCAATGCCTGTCCACTGTTGAGAAAAAAAAAATATTGGACGCGAGGAGAGTCGATCCCCGTGCCTCACACATAGGAACCGAGCACTGTGCCCACTCCGCTACCGACCCCCACCCTCCTGTGGAATCAAAGTGTATGTCATAGCAATGCCTGTCCACTGTTGAGAAAAAAATGTTGGACGCGAGGGGAGTCGATCCTAGTGCCTCACACATAGGAACCGAGCACTGTGCCCACTCCGCTATCCGACCCCCGGCCTCCTGTGGAATCAAAGTGTATGTCATAGCAATGCCTGTCCACTGTTGAGAAAAACTATTGGACGCGAGGAGAGTCGATCCCCGTGCCTAACTGTGCCCACTCCGCTACCGACCCCCACCCTCCTGTGGAATCAAAGTGTATGTCATAGCAATGCCTGTCCACTGTTGAGAAAAAAAATATTGGACGCGAGGAGAGTCGATCCCCGGGCTTCACACATAGGAACCGAGCACTGTATCCACTCCCATAGCGGCCCCCGACAGCCTGCGGAATCAAAGTGTATGTCATAGCAATGCCTGTCCACTGTTGAGAAAAAAAAATATTGGACGCAAGGAGAGTCGATCCCCGGGCTTCACACATAGGAACCGAGCACTGTATCCACTCCCATAGCGGCCCCCAACCGCCTGCGGAATCAAAGTGTATGTCATAGCAATGCCTGTCCACTGTTGAGAAAAACTATTGGACGCGAGGAGAGTCGATCCCCGTGCCTAACTGTGCCCACTCCGCTACCGACCCCCACCCTCCTGTGGAATCAAAGTGTATGTCATAGCAATGCCTGTCCACTGTTGAGAAAAAAATTATTGGACGCAAGGAGAGTCGATCCCCGGGCTTCACACATAGGAACCGAGCACTGTATCCACTCCCATAGCGGCCCCCAACCGCCTGCGGAATCAAAGTGTATGTCATAGCAATGCCTGTCCACTGTTGAGAAAAAAATTATTGGACGCGAGGAGAGTCGATCCCCGTGCATCACACATAGGAACCGAGCACTGTGCCCACTCCGCTACCGACCCCCGCCCTCCTGTGGAATCAAAGTGTATGTCATAGCAATGCCTGTCCACTGTTGAGAAAAAAAAATATTGGACGCGAGGGGAGTCGATCTCAGTGCCACCCACATAGGAACCGAGCACTGTGCCCACTCCGCTACCGACCCCCGACCTCCTGTGGAATCAAAGTGTATGTCATAGCAATGCCTGTCCACTGTTGAGAAAAAAAATATTGGACGCGAGGAGAGTCGATCCCCGTGCCTAACTGTGCCCACTCCGCTACCGACCCCCACCCTCCTGTGGAATCAAAGTGTATGTCATAGCAATGCCTGTCCACTGTTGAGAAAAAAAATATTGGACGCGAGGAGAGTCGATCCCCGGGCTTCACACATAGGAACCGAGCACTGTATCCACTCCCATAGCGGCTTTTTTTCTCTTTTTCCCCGGCATTACACTGTTCTTCATCCAACATCCGAATGTTTTTGGCTGGAGCTGCCTAATTATAGGCTGAAGTTCTTCCCATTTTCGTTCATCACGAAGCCTCTCCTTCCCTATTAGTGAGAGCGTCCAGCAAAGCTTCGCTTTCAGGTAGATAACCGGCGACTGCACCCCTGCATGACACTCTACCCGCGCCGTCCTCGACTTCCATAAAGCATGTAGCCCGGCCATTAGTATAACACATTGCACTTCGACGTGCTCTTTGTTCGAGCAGTTGAGGAACTTCAGCAATTCATATGTAATTTCCTCGTGGACTTGCAGAGACGCTCGCAGATCACTCCAGAAAAGTATCGCGTTTTTGCAATCGTAGAAAATGTGCCTGAGGGTTTCTGCTTGGCCGCACAGATCGCAGTTTGCTTCCCGTGGCATGAAGAAACCCTTTGCTTCCATCCACTGTTTAGTAGGCAGTACCTCTATATGGAACCTGACGAAGAAGTCCTTCGTTGCTGTTGGCACAGGAAGATGCCTGATACGTTTCAGGACATCTTGTTGCATCAAGTGCGTGAAAGGTTGACGGTAGAGCGGCGGTGGAAACACGTTGGACACCGTGTCCCAATACAGCGTCTTCCTGTTCACAGAGGCCAGGTAGTCCCACGAGAACCGCTCCAACAGGAACTTAATGCTCTGCCTTATGCTCTTATAGAATTTTAGCGCGGAAGCTTCTGTTGCATATGCCTGGGTGGTGACCATCCACTGCTGAAGGTATCGCGATCCCAAAGTTTGCATAGCAGCTCGTAGCTCTGGTGTCTTTTGGTCTCTGAAGTAAATGAAAAACTGAACCGTGATTTTTAGTTCCAGGTTGATCAAACCCAAACCACCAGATTGAATGGGCCAGTATGTATTCGTCCGTCGCATTCGCTCAAACTTTGAATTCCACACATAAGTGGCGCAGATTCGGTGGAATCTCTGCGTAGTTGTTGCATCAATGCAGGTTGCTTGAGCCGAATAAAGGATGGCTGGAAGAAGGACAGTATTGCAGATGTAGCTGCGATGCAGGAGTGACAATTCCCTCCCTCTGTACGGCTGCAGTTTTCCCTGCAGCGCGTTCACCTTGTTGTTCCATTTCTCTTCATCAGTCGTGTGCGGGTCCAGTTTAACACCCAGGTATTTGCCGAGTTCCGTTGAACATTCGAAGCCCATAAATCTATCTGGCGCACTCTCCCATTCTCCGACAAAAGCGCATTTCGACTTGGCGATGTTTACCGCAGCTCCGGATGCTTGACAGAAGGCCTCGAAGATAGCGAGCGTTATCTTTATCTCTCCTGAATTTGAGCAGATAACTGCAATATCGTCAGCGAAAGCTAAGAGCTTAATTTCCTGCTGCGCTAGATTCATTCCGGTGATTTCCTTGTTCTGCAGAATGAAACGACAGAGCGGTTCCAGGTAGAGTGAAAAAAGGGCTGGGGATAAAGGGCAGCCTTGACGAACCGATTTAGTGACACTGAACTTTGGTCCCACGTTTCCATTGACGATCAGTTGCGCTGAGATGTCATTGTAACAGACTTCCGTCCAGCGCTCGAGGTCTTCTCCTATGCCAACCCATCGCAGGAGATCGAAAAGGAATTTGTGGCGTACCCGATCGAACGCTTGCTTCAGGTCGACTTGAACAATGGCTAGTGGAGTTCCCGTCCCCCTAGCTGTTTCACATACCGTTCGCATTACATGAAGGTTACTTGATATGGACCTGCCCTTCACGCCGTAGGTTTGGTGCATGCCGATTATCTTACACAGCAAGCCGTCCAGACGTCGCGCTAACACCTTCGTCAATATTTTGTAGTCTGTGCAGAGTAGGCTTATCGGCCGTAGCTCTGACACTGTTGGTGCTTCTTCTTGGATAGATTTCTTAGGAATCAGCACTGTGTAGCTCTTCCTCATGGATGGTGGCATCAAACGTCGATTTTTGATGTCTTCAAAAACAGCTTCTAGTATGGGCGACAGTTCTTCCACGAATGCTTTATAGAAAGCCGAGCCTATTCCGTCGGGTCCGGGCGCCTTGTTCCGTGGCAACTTCCTTATAGCGTACTTAATTTCCTTTTGCGTTATTTTCCCTCGAACTTTCTCTCTATCTTCTTCTGTGGCCTTTGGCATATGTTGAAACAGCTCTACATTGTCCCCGGTAGCAGGGTCGTCCCTCTTGAACTGATTTCGATAATGCTCGTGTAGTGCGGCCTCTATTGTCGGCGCATCTTGAAGCACGATACCTTCAACACGTAGGCTCGAAATGTGATTTCTTGTAATTCGCTCTCGTTCGTGTAAAAGAAAGACCTTGGTTGGAACCTCATCACGCAGAGTTGCCTGAACGCGACTCCTGACCTGAGCTCCTGCGTATCTCTCCCGCATCCGCTTTAACATTTCTTTCTTGATTTCTCGGATGTCCTCACCGAAGCGTCCAGGATGCTCTTCCTCCGCTTTGAGTATCGTCCTGAGGCTGTCCTTCAACGCTTCCATCTCCCTTTTCCTTTCCATCGATAGCTTCTCCGCACGCTCTAAGGCCATCGCGCGTATTTCTTGTTTGAAAGTTTCCCATGCGGGGGCATTCGCTCCTTCTCTGTTCAGATTAGAAATCATTTGCTTTATATCTTGTCTGAACTTCCCGTCTTCCAGGACGCTCTCGTTCATTTTCCAGGGCAGTTTACGTTTCGTGAACTGTCCCTTTTTACCTGCTTCAAACTCTGCTATGACTAACGCGTGGTCTGTAAAAGCCATCGGCACGACCTTGTACTTCGCATCCTGAAGGTGAAATTCTCCGGAGATATATATTCTGTCTAGTCGCGCATGGGATGTACCTTGCCAATGTGTGTATCTTTCTGTAGTCCCCTCTTTTCCGATTGCTACGTCTTGAAGGTCGTGTTCATGTAACAGCCTCTTTAGTTCTTTCACACTGCTATCCGTCTTATCTCTTTTGTATGTGCAGTCCTCCTGCCTACAAACACAGTTGAAATCGCCTGCGATAATAATCTTGCTGTTCGTTCTTGCGAAGTGGTCCATGCTTGTTTCAAAAAACTGTTTTCGCGTGGCGCCTTCGTTCGGGGCATATACGCTTACAATCCTAATCACGTCTTCCTTCCAGATACAGTCCACGCTTGCTACTCGACCGTTTTCTTCGAGATCACTGTCAATCACCGTAATATTTCTGTCCTTCCTTATCATGATTGCAGTCCCAGCACTTCCGTTTATGCCCGATGCATGCCGCACGATGTACCAGCACTTGAAAGCATTCACAAGTTCGATTTCTTGTTCTTTAGACGATATCTTCGTCTCTTGTATGCAAGCAACATCGATTTTTTCTTCTAAGAGAACACTTCTTAACCACGCCTTCCTTTCTTGTCTCACTAAGCTGTTTACATTTAACGTTGCAATTTTCAAGTGTCCATTCATGTTTAAAGATTTCCTATAGGAAGCTTACTTTTGTCTTTCAGGAGCCTCCTTCTTTCTTCCGGTGTGATGAGAGGGGCTGGAGTGTACCGCGATTTCTTGAGGTTGTCCTTCCACTTCAGGTCATTCCTTCCACCGTCAGCTACGTTTCCCTTCCCACATTCTTCACTCAATAAAGAGGTGACCGATTCCGGGATATTTCGGTTATCGTCTTCTTTTCCTTTCACGCTCAGGATACTGCCTTGGTTGACCTCTAATATCTCCTGTCCCTCCATCTCCTTCACCGCCTGTGCATCACACTTCCCTGTTTGACGTTGCTTGTCGTCACTGTTAGATTCGGACACATCATCACTGTGCTCTTCGTCTTTCGCCGGAGTGTTTTCATAGGAAACTAAGGTTTCTTTATCGCCATCTTGAGTAGCTGCTTCTTGTCGATTGCTGTCGTCCCTTTCAATGTGTCCCTGGTGGCTCTGCGCTGAGGTGTCGCTGTCCCCCTCAGGGCGTGGATGAAGCGCTGCTGTGTCTTCAACGTCCATCATGTCCGCCACTGAAGCATCCTCTACCGCCGCCCTGGTCTTCGACGCGTACGTGCTCACGCAGTCATCGGCATCATGACCGAACCTTCGACAAGCCTTGCACCACGATGAGCTGCAGTTTTTCCTGAAGTGGCCAATTTTTTTACACCTGAGGCATAGAGGTGGTCGTCCAGGAATATCCACTAGAACTTGGCCTCCCAGAATCCTCATGATATGTGGTATACTCTCGACGGACACCCCATCACGTAGCACCATAGCGACCCGGCGCGTAGTCGTTTCCGCACCTGCAAACGCAGTTGAACGCCACTTCTCCCTTTCGATTTTTTCAACTTTACCGAAGCCGCTGAGTGCGTTGACTACTGCGATGTCTGGAATATGCATAGGAAGCCAATGCAATGACAAGTGAACGTCTTTTTCATTCGGGTCGATGATTATGCACTTCTTGTTCTTCACAGGTATATGCTTCTTGGCGACTAATCTTTCTTTAGGCAATCTGGAGTGCAGCGTCAAAGCCCACACATGATTGTAAAGGTACGCCCCAAACTGGGCCACATCTTCCTTGTCGATAATTGACAACACGCTTTCCGCGAAGTCATCCGCCCGATATGGTCTCCCAGAAGGATCAGCGTGCAGAAATACCGTGTTGAAAGAGATGTTACCTGTGGGCAGTGTGGGCAGAAGAAGTCTGTAATTGTCCGATGACGAATTTGCCAAAGAGTCTGTTGTAGAATCCCGGCTAGTTCCACTCCCATAGCGGCCCCCGACAGCCTGCGGAATCAAAGTGTATGTCATAGCAATGCCTGTCCACTGTTGAGAAAAAAAAATATTGGACGCAAGGAGAGTCGATCCCCGGGCTTCACACATAGGAACCGAGCACTGTATCCACTCCCATAGCGGCCCCCAACCGCCTGCGGAATCAAAGTGTATGTCATAGCAATGCCTGTCCACTGTTGAGAAAAACTATTGGACGCGAGGAGAGTCGATCCCCGTGCCTAACTGTGCCCACTCCGCTACCGACCCCCACCCTCCTGTGGAATCAAAGTGTATGTCATAGCAATGCCTGTCCACTGTTGAGAAAAAAATTATTGGACGCAAGGAGAGTCGATCCCCGGGCTTCACACATAGGAACCGAGCACTGTATCCACTCCCATAGCGGCCCCCAACCGCCTGCGGAATCAAAGTGTATGTCATAGCAATGCCTGTCCACTGTTGAGAAAAAAATTATTGGACGCGAGGAGAGTCGATCCCCGTGCATCACACATAGGAACCGAGCACTGTGCCCACTCCGCTACCGACCCCCGCCCTCCTGTGGAATCAAAGTGTATGTCATAGCAATGCCTGTCCACTGTTGAGAAAAAAAAATATTGGACGCGAGGGGAGTCGATCTCAGTGCCTCCCACATAGGAACCGAGCACTGTGCCCACTCCGCTACCGACCCCCGACCTCCTGTGGAATCAAAGTGTATGTCATAGCAATGCCTGTCCACTGTTGAGAAAAAAAATATTGGACGCGAGGAGAGTCGATCCCCGGGCTTCACACATAGGAACCGAGCACTGTATCCACTCCCATAGCGGCCCCCGACAGCCTGCGGAATCAAAGTGTATGTCATAGCAATGCCTGTCCACTGTTGAGAAAAAAAAATATTGGACGCAAGGAGAGTCGATCCCCGGGCTTCACACATAGGAACCGAGCACTGTATCCACTCCCATAGCGGCCCCCAACCGCCTGCGGAATCAAAGTGTATGTCATAGCAATGCCTGTCCAGTGTTGAGAAAAAAGTATTGGACGCGAGGTGAGTCGATTCCTGGGCCTCACACATAGGAACCGAGCACTGTGCCCACTCCGCTACCGACCCCCACCCTCCTGTGGAATCAAAGTGTATGTCATAGCAATGCCTGTCCACTGTTGAGAAAAAAATTATTGGACGCGAGGGGAGTCGATCTCAGTGCCTCACACATAGAAACCGAGCACTGTGCCCACTCCGCTACCGACCCCCACCCTCCTGTGGAATCAAAGTGTATGTCATAGCAATGCCTGTCCACTGTTGAGAAAAAAATTATTGGACGCGAGGAGAGTCGATCCCCATGCCTCACACATAGGAATCGAGCACTGTGCCCACTCCGCTACCGACCCCCACCCTCCTGTGGAATCAAAGTGTATGTCATAGCAATGCCTGTCCACTGTTGAGAAAAAAAAATATTGGACGCGAGGGGAGTCGATCCCCGTGCCTCACACATAGAAACCGAGCACTGTGCCCACTCCGCTACCGACCCCCGCCCTCCGGTGGAATGAAAGTGTATGTCATAGCAATGCCTGTCCACTGTTGAGAAAAAAAATATTGGACGCGAGGGGAGTCGATCTTAGTGCCTATCACACATAGAAACCGAGCACTGTGCCCACTCCGCTACCGACCTTTTTCTTTTTTTTTTTTACCATTTTTATTTCGATACATTTTAACTTGACATCACATTAAAAACACTTGCATTTAAAAGAGTGGACTCCGACTTGGAGCAACACAGCCGCAGAATTGTTCAAGCCATTCCGGTACTTCTCCTCTGTATTCAGCATATCGTTTCATTTGTCTTAGTTGTTCTCTTAAATATACCATCGGTGGTCTCATGGGCTCCTCGTTTCTGCCAGCAATGATGACTTTCCATAATGAGTACAATGCGACTACACACAAGACGTCATATCGTGGCCCTTTCTTCTCTGCTAAGGGTAAGTAGCGCATCGTGTGGGGGTTAAGTCGCAAACTTTTCCCAATTAAAATACTTAGGTCTTGCCACAGGAACTGGGCCTCTGTACAATAAAGAAAAATGTGTTCAATAGTTTCAGGTTCTCTGCAGTAACGACAGTTAACTGACCATGGTACGAATATTCCTTTCGCTGCCAGCCACGATTTCACGGGCAACGTGTTTGTATGTATCTTGAAGAAAAATGTTTTTAGCGCTGGCTTAATCGGCATTTTCCTAACACGGCAAAGTACATCAGTACCTGGCCAGTCACTCGGAATTTGTCTGTATATTGGAGTTGGAAAGAGGCATTCAATGAGATCCGCTCTTAGCTTGCTTCTTGACACACTGAACACATAGTCTCTTGTAAACCTAGTCAGTAGGAACCTTATACTTTCCACCACATCATTGTAGAAACCAGACAACACAAACGTACGTTTCACAGTCCCTACCACAATCTGCGGTAGATATACCTGTCCAACACTCTGCAGCATTTCACACAAAACAGGGTGCCTGCATTTGCGAAAGAAAAAGAGCCTCATAAGTAGTTTTTGGACAAACAGATGCTGTAGCCCTACTCCCCCATCACGTATTGCTTTGAACAAGTTGTTCCTTCGCATTGCCTCGAAGTTTGATTTCCATATCAGTGTTGCAAACACACGGTGAAATTGTTGAATTTTGCTCCTCGAACACTGCATCACTTGTAACAGGTAGACAACTTTTGCCACAAGGAACACATTGCAGACACTTGCCCTTTGGAAGATGGACAGCTCTCTCCCTTTGCACATGTTTGCACGAATTTGCACCTTTTTACACAGTTCTGTCCACATCCCATTAGTGTTTCTGGTTTCCTGCAGGGGGACACCTAAGTATACAGTCGGATTACACTGCCACCTTATACCCTCATACATCGCTGGTGTAGAGCCCCATTGTCCAGCCCATATACCAACTGATTTTTCCTTATTAAGCCTGGCACCCGACAACTTACAGAATTCTTCAATTTCCTTCAGCACTCCCGCAACACTCTTTTTGTCCTCAACCACAAACGTCAGGTCATCAGCGTAAGCCAAGACCTTCACTATGCTGTCACCCAGGTGATAGCCTCTTATATCCATGTTGCTTAAAACACTTTGGCACAGTGGTTCTATATACAGGTCGAAGAGTAGTGGGGATAATGGGCACCCCTGTCGTACCGATGATTTCAGTTGGATTGCACGTGTGCACTTATTATTAATTACTAGTTTCGTCGTCACCGCGTTGTAACAGAGACGAAGACGTTCCGTGAACACCTTTCCGACATTCATCTGCTGGAGAGTGGAAAATAAGAAATCATGACTCACACGGTCAAAGGCGTTCGATAAGTCGGCCTCAATGACTGCCGCCTGATCACCTTCTTGCCTGCATACATCAATTACAGTACGGAGCACATGAATGTTCGTTTGGATGCTTCTACCCCTGATGGCACAGGTCTGATGATTTGCGACGAGGGTTCCCATGACTTTCTGCAGCCTAGCTGCGAGGACTTTGGCATACAGTTTATAATCTACATTGCTGAGTGTGATAGGCCTGTAGTCTGCGACACATGGTATTCTTCCTTCTGCCTTTTTCTTCAGTATTAGGACGGTGTGTGATCGTCGAAACGATCCAGGTAGCAATCCTTCTCTTTCGGCTTCCCGATATACTTCTAATAACACCGGTGATAACAAATCGGCAAACTTTTGATAGAACTCGGCCCCTAGTCCGTCAGGTCCCGGTGTCTTGTTCTTTCCCAATGATGTCATTGCCGCTCTTATCTCTTGTAGTTGTAATGGCTGGTCTAACATTTCTTGGTCTTCCATTGTTAGCTGCGTCAGCTTCCATTGGTTTTCACAGTCCGTCAGTTTCGATTTTCTTTCTTTACCTATTAATTCTTCATAATATTCTTCGAAGCATCTGTGTATTTCTGTCTGTTCACTGATTATTTTTCCTTCATGCTGGATTTCTTGTATAACTTTCTTCTTCGCATATTGCATTTCTTGAGTGAAATGCCGTTTACCAGGTAGCTCATCTGGAAGAAATTGCTGTGATCTTGCCCTAATTTTTGCGCCTTCATATTTGGAGTGATTTATCAATTCAAGCTCGTATTTTATATCTTCCATTTCTTTATAGTATCTTCCTGGACTTTCCGATTCCAGTAACGTGACACTGTGCAGTTTTTTCTTTAATTCGTCTTCACGCCATCTTGCTTGGTACGCTATGATGCTGCTTCTCTCGATAGCAAGGAATCGTATTCGCTGCTTGAATTGTTCCCAGAATAAAATCTGGGTTCCACTGCCTGGTATGATCTTTGCGATTTCCTTCTTGACATCATCCACGAATTTCTGGTCTTCCAACAATTTCACATTAAATTTCCAAAGCACCCATCCTTGCTTGTATGATTCTAAAGGCTCGGATTTTCCCAATGTAACTTCCACGAGACTATGATCACTGAAGTACACTGGTTCCACCCGGTATTTGTAGACTTTCTTCGTACTTGATGCCGTAACATACACACGATCTAACCTGGCATGGGCATTCTTTTGGAAATGAGTAAATCTCTGTGTCTTTGGCGCTGCATATTCAAGTGCGTCTATCATGCCTGAGTTTCGTATTATGCTTCGTAAAGCTTCTGTACCTTTATCAGTTGCCCCTTTTACATTACTTCTGTCGTTATCTTTCAAGGTGCAGTTAAAGTCACCCAGGAGCACTGTGTTATCAACTTCTGTTATAATCTTTGTCAGCGATTCGAAGAAAGAGTCTCTTTCTTGAGCTTCATTAGGTGCGTACACAGCAATAAACCGCCACAGGTCGTTATCTATGAGGACATCGAGACGAGCTGCCCTGCCTTGATCATCAGTTGCATATTGCAGCGGTATCATATCTTCTCTTTTTTGTAAACATAATATTGTTCCCGCCGAGTAGCCATCTGCATGGCTGACGACAACATCATAACTCTGTTGAAACACGTTAGTGATTAAATCTTCAGTGGCTTCTTGAGAACTTATTTTTGTCTCCTGTATCGCTATCACATCTAGGCTTGGGAAATTTTCCAGATAACGCTTCAGCTGATATTGCTTTTTCCGTGAATTCAGACCTCTTATGTTTAAAGTAGCCACAGTAATAGTTTTTTCTTTCATGCAATGGTGTGTCTGCAAAAATTGAAGTGGTGCATACTTAACGTGTTTTCAGCTGATATGAGGTTGAAGTGGGAACGCACCGCTGCTATATATTTCCAAAAGGCACGTTATCCAAACACGACGCTCCGATTTCTTGGGGTGTAAGAGATGAAGTTACGTTGAAATCGGTCTGCTTGAGTCGTTTCGCACAGGACGTAGATCCACGTTGTTCATTTTCATTGCCGGCAGAAACACTGCTTGCTTGTAATAGTCCACTAACCCATCTTCTCGTTGGTTGCTGGTCGTCACGCTGCAATTCAGCGCCTTGCTTCTCATTCTCCACTTCCATGTTTGTCGCTATATCTCCGCTTCCATTGGATTCATTTCTTTGTTCATTCTTCTCTTCTTTTTCATCTATCTGGATGTCGCTGTCCGTGTCCTCCACATGCATTTCTCTTGCAGGATCTTCCCTCTGTTTGGTTCGCGATGCATACGTAGACACACATTCTTCATCCTGATGCCCATATTTCCTACATTTTTTACACCATGGTGTATTGCAAGCCTTTCTAATGTGGCCTACCTGCTTGCATCTCAAACATAGCGGGGCACGTCCCTGTATGTCTAATAGCACTTGGCATCCCGCTACGTAGGTTAAGTGGGGCATGTCGTCAACAGAAACATTTTCCTTCAATTCCACGATCACTTCCCGCGTTGTTGATTCCACCCCTTCAAAGAATGAAGTCCTCCACTTTTGTCGGTTCACTTCTTTCACCTTTCCGAAGGCTGATAAGGTTCGAATCACTGCTTCATCCGGAATGTTTCTCGGTATCCAGTGCACTTTAACGGTGGCATCTTTCACATTAGGATCAATTATTTTGCATTTTCTTCCTTTCACTTCTATTTCGCCGATTGCCAATAATTTGTCCTTCGCTACACCATGGTGAAAACATATGGTCCAAACGTGATTGTACTGGTACACTCCGAAGTTCGCCACATCTTCCTTAGTCACTTTTCCTTCAAGGGCTTCACCAAAATGGTGCACATTATAAGGTCTTCCCCTCGGGTCTGCGTGCAAAAAAAGCGTATTCCGAGCAAACTTGCCTGTAGGTAATGGTGGCATGATGAGACGATATCCAGGTTTATCCTTCGTTTCTACCTGTACTGTATTAGCCCGGCTAGGCCTAGCCGTTGAAACCGCTCCTGAGGAGCTCATGATAACCACGACCGTTTGCCTTCGCAGCCGGAAGTAGAATCCTACTCCGCTACCGACCCCCACCCTCCTGTGGAATCAAAGTGTATGTCATAGCAATGCCTGTCCACTGTTGAGAAAAAAATTATTGGACGCGAGGAGAGTCGATCCCCGTGCATCACACATAAAAACCGAGCACTGTGCCCACTCCGCTACCGAACCCCACCCTCCTGTGGAATCAAAGTGTATGTCATAGCAATGCCTGTCCACTGTTGAGAAAAAAATTATTGGACGCGAGGAGAGTCGATCCCCGTGCATCACACATAGGAACCGAGCACTGTGCCCAATCCGCTACCGACCCCCACCCTCCTGTGGAATCAAAGTGTATGTCATAGCAATGCCTGTCCACTGTTGAGAAAAAAAATATTGGACGCGAGGAGAGTCGATCCCCGTGCCTCACACATAGGAACCGAGCACTGTGCCCACTCCGCTACCGACCCCCACCCTCCTGTGGAATCAAAGTGTATGTCATAGCAATGCCTGTCCACTGTTGAGAAAAAAATTATTGGACGCGAGGAGAGTCGACCCCCGTGCATCACACATAGGAACCGAGCACTGTGCCCACTCCGCTACCGACCCCCGCCCTCCTGTGGAATCAAAGTGTATGTCATAGCAATGCCTGTCCACTGTTGAGAAAAAAAAATATTGGACGCGAGGGGAGTCGATCTCAGTGCCTCCCACATAGGAACCGAGCACTGTGCCCACTCCGCTACCGACCCCCGACCTCCTGTGGAATCAAAGTGTATGTCATAGCAATGCCTGTCCACTGTTGAGAAAAAAAAATATTGGACGCGAGGGGAGTCGATCCCCGTGCCTCACACATCCCCGTGCCTCACACATAGAAACCGAGCACTGTGCCCACTCCGCTACCGACCCCCACCCTCCTGTGGAATCAAAGTGTATGTCATAGCAATGCTTGTCCACTGTTGAGAAAAAAAAATATTGGACGCGAGGAGAGTCGATCCCCGGGCTTCACACATAGGAACCGAGCACTGTATCCACTCCCATAGCGGCCCCCAACCGCCTGCGGAATCAAAGTGTATGTCATAGCAATGCCTGTCCAGTGTTGAGAAAAAAGTATTGGACGCGAGGTGAGTCGATTTCTGGGCCTCACACATAGGAACCGAGCACTGTGCCCACTCCGCTACCGACCCCCACCCTCCTGTGGAATCAAAGTGTATGTCATAGCAATGCCTGTCCACTGTTGAGAAAAAAAAATGTTGGACGCGAGGGGAGTCGCTCCCAGTGCCTCACGCATAGGAACCGAGCACTGTGCCCACTCCGCTACCGACCCACACCCTCCTGTGGAATCACAGTGTATGTCATAGCAATGCCTGTCCACTGTTAAGAAAGAAAAGTATTCGACGCGAGGGGAGTTGATCCCCGTGCCTCACACATAGGAACCGAGCACTGTGCCCACTCCGCTACCGACCACCACCCTCCTGTGGAATCAAAGTGTATGTCATAGCAATGCCTGTCCATTGTTAAGAAAGAAAAGTATTGGACGCGAGGGGAGTCGATCCCCGTGCCTCACACATAGGAACCGAGCACTGTGCCCACTCCGCTGCCGACCCCCACCCTCCTGTGGAATCAAAGTGTATGTCATAGCAATGCCTGTCCACTGTTAAGAAAGAAAAGTATTGGACGCGAGTAGATCCCCGTGCCTCACACATAGTAACCGAGCACTGTGCCCACTCCGCTACCGACCCCCACCCTCCGGTGGAATCAAAGTGTATGTCATAGCAATGCCAGTCCACTGTTAAGAAAGAAAAGTATTCGACGCGAGGGGAGTCGATCCAAGTGCCTCACGCATGGGAACCGAGCACTGTGCCCACTCCGCTACCGACCCCCACCCTCCTGTGGAATCAAAGTGTATGTCATAGCAATGCCTGTCCACTGTTAAGAAAGAAAAGTATTGGACGGGAGGGGAGTCGATCCCCGTGCCTCACACATAGGAACCGAGCACTGTGCCCACTGTTAAGAAAGAAAAGTATTGGACGCGAGGGGAGTTGATCCCCGTGCCTCACACACAGGAACCGAGCACTGTGCCCACTCCGCTACCGACCCCCACCCTCCTGTGGAATCAAAGTGTATGTCATAGCAATGCCTGTCCACTGTTGAGAAAAAAAAAGTATTTGACGCGAGTCGATCCCCGTGGCTCTCGCATGGAAACCGAGCACTGTGTCCACTCCGCTACCGACCCCCAGCCTCCTGTGGAATCAAAGTGTATGTCATAGCAATGCCTGTCCACTGTTGAGAAAAAAAAAGTATTTGACGCGAGTCGATCCCCGTGGCTCTCGCATGGAAACCGAGCACTGTGCCCACTCCGCTACCGACCCCCACCCTCCGGTGGAATCAAAGTGTATGTCATAGCAATGCCAGTCCACTGTTAAGAAAGAAAAGTATTCGACGCGAGGGGAGTCGATCCCAGTGCCCACTCCGCTACCGACCCCCACCCTCCTGTGGAATCAAAGTGTATGTCATAGCAATGCCTGTCCACTGTTAAGAAAGAAAAGTATTGGACGGGAGGGGAGTCGATCCCCGTGCCTCACACATAGGAACCGAGCACTGTGCCCACTGTTAAGAAAGAAAAGTATTGGACGCGAGGGGAGTTGATCCCCGTGCCTCACACATAGGAACCGAGCACTGTGCCCACTCCGCTACCGACCCCCACCCTCCTGTGGAATCAAAGTGTATGTCATAGCAATGCCTGTCCACTGTTGAGAAAAAAAAAGTATTTGACGCGAGTCGATCCCCGTGGCTCTCGCATGGAAACCGAGCACTGTGTCCACTCCGCTACCGACCCCCAGCCTCCTGTGGAATCAAAGTGTATGTCATAGCAATGCCTGTCCAGTGTTGAGAAAAAAAATATTGGACGCGAGGGGAGTCGATCTCAGTGCCTCACACATAGAAACCGAGCACTGTGCCCACTCCGCTACCGACCCCCGCCCTCCTGTGGAATCAAAGTGTATGTCATGGCAATGCCTGTCCAGTGTTGAGAAAAAAAATTATTGGACGCGAGGAGAGTCGATCCCCGTGCATCACACATAGGAACCGAGCACTGTGCCCAATCCGCTACCGACCCCCACCTTCCTGTGGAATCAAAGTGTATGTCATAGCAATGCCTGTCCACTGTTGAGAAAAAAAATATTGGACGCGAGGAGAGTCGATCCCCTTGCCTCACACATAGGAACCGAGCACTGTGCCCACTCCGCTACCGACGCCCACCCTCCTGTGGAATCAAAGTGTATGTCATAGCAATGCCTGTCCACTGTTGAGAAAAAAATTATAGGACGCGAGGAGAGTCGATCCCCGTGCATCACACATAGGAACCGAGCACCGTGCCCACTCCGCTACCGACCCCCGCCCTCCTGTGGAATCAAAGTGTATGTCATAGCAATGCCTGTCCACTGTTGAGAAAAAAATATTGGACGCGAGGGGAGTCGATCTCAGTGCCTCCCACATAGGAACCGAGCACTGTGCCCACTCCGCTACCGACCCCCGACCTCCTGTGGAATCAAAGTGTATGTCATAGCAATGCCTGTCCACTGTTGAGAAAAAAATATTGGACGCGAGGGGAGTCGATCCCCGTGCCTCACACATAGAAACCGAGCACTGTGCCCACGCCGCTACCGACCCCCGCCCTCCTGTGGAATCAAAGTGTATGTCATGGCAATGCCTGTCCAGTGTTGAGAAAAAAAATATTGGACGCGAGGGGAGTCGATCCCCGTGCCTCACACATAGAAACCGAGCACTGTGCCCACTCCGCTACCGACCCCCACCCTCCTGTGGAATCAAAGTGTATGTCATAGCAATGCCTGTCCACTGTTGAGAAAAAAATTATTGGACGCGGGGAGAGTCGATCCCCGTGCATCACACATAGGAACCGAGCACTGTGCCCAATCCGCTACCGACCCCCACCCTCCTGTGGAATCAAAGTGTATGTCATAGCAATGCCTGTCCACTGTTGAGAAAAAAATTATTGGACGCGAGGAGAGTCGATCCCCGTGCATCACACATAGGAACCGAGCACTGTGCCCACTCCCATAGCGGCCCCCACCCTCCTGTGGAATCAAAGTGTATGTCATAGCAATGCCTGTCCACTGTTGAGAAAAAAAAATGTTGGACGCGAGGGGAGTCGATCTTTTTTTTTTTGCCATTTTATTGTTTATAAAAACGTCTCATACACAGCTTGTGTATTGGATATTTAAAACCCTACAGTGGCGTTCTGTCGCCCACTTTCTTTCCTACCACTTGCTGTTTCTGCTTATCCCACGGTTTCTACGACACCTAAAGCGTTGTCCAAAGGATTCGGGTTGCAGCGCCATGATCACAGGGGCTAGGTCTTTCCACTTTTCTTCATCCCTAAGCCTTCCGGTGCCTATCAGGGACAGTGTCCACCCGAGCTTGTTCTTCATGTAAACTACTGGCGACTTGGCATTAGCACCACACTCAACTCTTGCCGTACGTGCTCTCCAAAGGGCATGCAGTCCCACTGCGACGATGACGCTCCTCATTTCTTCGTGAACTTGTCCTCTGAAGTCTAACAACTTGAGAGTCTCAAACGAAAAATCGTCAGTTAGTTCCAGCGAGGCTCGAAGGTCACCCCAAAACAGTACAGCGTTTCTGCAATCCCAGAATACATGTCGAAGGGTCTCCGTTTCTCCACAAATATGGCATCTTGGTTCCTGTGGCATAAAGAATCCTTTTCCTTGGAGCCAGACCTTTACAGCGAGTACTTCAATATGGAACCGTACGAAGAAATCCCTTGTTCCCACGGGTACCGGTAGGCTTCTCACGCGCTTAAGCACGTCATTTGCAGCTGAAGCAGCAAAGTCCTGTCTGTACAGCGGTGGAGGGAACAGACTGGTCACTGTGTCTCAGTACAGCGTTTTTTTCTTCACCTTTGCCAGATATTCCCACGAGAACTTCGTAAGGAAAAAGGTTATGCTCTGCTCGATTTCTTTGTAGAAACGTTGCGTTTTTGTCTCCGCTGCTGGTGTCGCAGTGGTCACAATCCACTGTATCAGGTGTTTGGCTCCTAGGCTTTGCATTGCCGCGCGTAACTCAGGCCGTGCCTCATCTCTAAAGAAGATGAAACGATGTACTTTGATCTTTATCTCCAGGTTGACGACGTTCAGTCCTCCTGCCTGCAGAGGCCAGTAGGTGTTCGTCCTTCGCATTCTTTCGAACTTCGACTCCCACACGAAGGTAGCACATGTTCTCTGAAAAAGCTGCGCAACATCAGAGCTCAGTGGTATCACTTGCGCCCAGTAATATAGCGATGGGTATAGTACTGTATTGCATATATAGCTCCTGTTAAGCAGAGAGAGCTGACGTCCTCTATAGGGCTGCAACTTGTCGTGCATAGCATTCAGCTTAGGTTTCCATCTACCAGTGTCCCCTGGCTTCTCATCCATGTTGACGCCGAGATATTTCCCTATTGCTTCCGTACATCCAATGCCGAGAAAGCTGTTGCTCTTCACTTCCCAGTTACCGAGCCAGGTTCCTTTTGACTTGCTGAGGTTGATCTTGGCCCCCGACGCCTCGCAGAAGGTCTTGATTATTCCGAAGGCAGCTTCCACTTGTCCTGCACTTGCGCAAATGAGAGCCACGTCATCCGCAAAAGCCAGTAACTTGACTTCTCGCTGCCCTACATTTAGGCCGCTGACAGATTGGCTCTTCACGACTGCACGGCATAGAGGCTCCAGGTATAGCGAGAAGAGTGTGGGGGACATTGGGCATCCCTGCCGTACAGAGTTAGTGATGGGAAATCTCTCTCCTGTATTTCCATTAACCACAAGCTGTGCCGAGATATCTCGATAGCAGATTTGGATCCATCGGCGGAGGTCTTGTCCTACTTCGACGTAACGTAGTAGATCAAATAAAAAAGCATGAGACACTCGATCGAATGCCTGACTGAGATCTGCCTGAAAAACCGCGATCTTGGAGCTGGTTGCCGCTGCAGTTTCTATTACCACTCGCATCATGTGCAGATTAGTTGCTATAGACCTTTTCCTTATGCCATACGACTGATGCTCCCCTATGATTTTGTCCAGGATACTTTCCAACCGTCGTGACAACACCTTTGCGAGTATTTTATAGTCTGTGCACAACAAGCTTATTGGACGAAAATCGGACACTGTCTGTATTCTCTCCTGCAGGCACTTTCTTTTTGGCACTAAAACCGTAAGGCTCTTCCGCATCGATGGCGTCATTAGACCTCTTATTCTCATGTCCTCGAAGACGGTTTCTAAGATGGGACCTATTTCCACAGCGAACTTCTTATAAAACGCAGAGCCAATACCATCCGGCCCCGGTGCTTTGTTTCTTGGGAGCTTTTTCACTACAGCTTGAATTTCTTTCTCTGTTATCTTCCCTTCTCCTTTTTCTTTTCCCTCTTCTGTCACTTTGGGCACGTGCCTGAAAAGATCCTCTTCCGCTGCATACGCCGCCACCTTCTTACTGAATATGTTCTTGTAGTGCTCCAGAAAAGTAGCTTGCACCATGTCTGCGCCTTCCCGAACTGTGCCGTCCACCATGAGTCTAGTGATTTCATTTCTTTTTACTTTCTCCCTTTCTCGGACAAGAAAGACCTTGCTCGGCGTTTCATCCCTTTCAATGGTTTGCAGCCGACTTCTTATTTGTGCTCCTATGAACCTTTGTTTCATCTCCTCTAGGATTTGCCTCTTTATTTCTTTTACATCTTCCATGAAACTTCCGGGATTCATTTCTTCTTCCTTTAAAGCAGTGCATAAGCTTTCTGTGAGCACACTCATTTTCATCTTCCTTTCTGCCGCTCTCATAACTGTGTATTCGATGGCCTTGACCCGAACCTGTTCCTTGAATCTCTCCCAGGAAGGTGCATCCACTCCCTTTTCCTTTAAGTTGGAGATCATTCTTTGAATTTCCTCTACAAACCTGATGTCTTCAAGAACTTCCTCGTTCATCTTCCATGTTGTGTTCCGCGAATGGTTGGGTCCACTTTTATCGGCTTTCAGTTTAACGCTTACACAGGCATGATCTGTGAAAGCCATTGGTATGACATTGTATTCGCTCAACTGGAAACTGATTTCGCCCGACACATACACTCTGTCTAATCTAGCATGGGAGTCTCCTTGCCAGTGGGTAAATCTTATCTGTCCATTGCCTTTTACGATTCCGCTGTCCTGCAGGTCGTGTTCGTGCAGCAACCTTTTTATCACAGTCACACTGCTATCTCGCTTTTCTGTTTTGTAAGTGCAGTCTTCTTTCCTCAACACACAATTAAAGTCCCCTGCCAGAATCACTTTGCATGCTGTGTCAAAAAAAAATGCCTCACACTGGTTTCAAAGAACAACTTTCGTTCCGCACATTCGTTGGGAGCGTAAACGCTAATAATTCGAATGATTTCACCCCTCCAAAGACAGTCTGCGCAGACAACCCGGCCATTCTGTTCTAGTTCATAGTCGATAACGGCAAATTTTGTTGCACCTTTTGACGAAGATTGCAGTTCCCGAACTCCCTTTCGTTCCCGCGGCATGCAGCACGACGAACCCGCGTTGGAAGGCTTTGACTAACTCGGTTTCTTGTTCTTTTGACGAAATCTTGGTTTCTTGCACGCAGAGAACATCTGTGTTGCTTTTCAGTACGGCGTCCATTAACCAGGCTTTCCTTTCTTTGCTTATCAGACTGTTGGCGTTAATAGTAGCTATTTTCAGACAATCGCTTCTGCTCATATTTGTGGGCTTGTCCGACTTACTTCTTCTGTTCTTTCAGTAGCCGTCGTCTCTCCTCTGGGGTAATAATCGGCGTTGGTGTGTACCTTGTTCGTTTTAGGCCTGTTCCGACTTCTTTCCACTTACGGTCACTTTTCCCTCCTTCTAATATTCCCTCGTTCAGAGCGTTGCCTGACCCCTGCAATGATTCAACCTCATTACAGCTTGCAGCTTCGTCCTTGTTGCGACTTGATTCTAGTTCGTCCTTGTAGCTCCCGCTCTTGGTTGCTGCTCGGTTTCCCTGCATCGCATTGGGGCGTCCCCTGTATTAGACTCGATATATTGTCACGCTCTGTCGAACGGTCAGCCTTGGAAACCGATTCTTCTCCATCGATGGGGATCGCAGTCTGGCTTTGACCGGGGTTATGCGCATTAGTGCTGACTTGGATATCGGTGGGTGGCTGGCTCACACGTTGAGGATCCGTATTTGCCTCTTTTGCGCCAAAAGGGCTTTCTTGCTCCTTGTTTCCTGCTTTTGTTGACTCCTCAACATCCATCAATTCCACTGTCGCACCATCTTCGTCGACTACTGTTGCTTTAGAAGCATAGGTGTCCACGCAGTCCTCCGTCTCATGGCCAAATCTTCGGCATGACTTGCACCACGGCACTTTGCAATGCTTTCTCAAATGGCCCACTCTCTTACATCTGAGACAGAGTGGCGGTCTGCCTGGAATGTCGAGGAGCACTTGTCCCCCCAAGATCTTCATAATATGCGGGATGCTGTCAACTGAGACTCCTTCCCGCAGGACAATCTTGACCTTTCGCGTCGTGGTTTCTACACCCGCAAATGCAGTTGACCGCCATTTTTCACGCTGTATGTCCTCCACCTTACCAAACGCATTAAGGGCACTTATGACTGCACTATCTGGCACGTGCATCGGGAGCCAGTGGATTGACACTTGCGTATCCTTCTGATTTGGATCAATAATTAAGCACTTCTTGCCTTTCGCAGTGATTTCCTTCCTTGCTGCCAGCTTCTCCTTCGGTAGCCCAGAATGCAACGTCAGAGCCCAAACGTGGTTGAACAAGTATGCCCCGAACTGTGCAACATCGTCCCTGTTTATCACCGCAAACACACCATCCGCAAAATCGTCAGCCCTATATGGCCTCGCTGACGGGTCGGCGTGGAGGAAAACCGTATTCCTGGAAATGTTTCCTGTAGGCAGAGTAGGTAGCAGAAGCCGGTAATTATCGGTCGAGGTAGAAGACGATGAAACATTGGTGTTTTCCCGGCTAGGCTTAGCCGTGTTCGCTGCTCCGTCGGAGCTCATTTTCCCCACGTCCTTACGCTTCCGCTGCCGGAAGTGGAATCCGCGAGGGGAGTCGATCCCCGGGCTTCACACATAGGAACCGAGCACTGTATCCACTCCCATAGCGGCCCCCAACCGCCTGCGGAATCAAAGTGTATGTCATAGCAATGCCTGTCCACTGTTGAGAAAAACTATTGGACGCGAGGAGAGTCGATCCCCGTGCCTCACACATAGAAACCGAGCACTGTGCCCACTCCGCTACCGACCCCCACCCTCCTGTGGAATCAAAGTGTATGTCATAGCAATGCTTGTCCACTGTTGAGAAAAAAAATATTGGACGCGAGGAGAGTCGATCCCCTGGCTTCACACATAGGAACCGAGCACTGTATCCACTCCCATAGCGGCTCCCAACCGCCTGCGGAATCAAAGTGTATGTCATAGCAATGCCTGTCCACTGTTGAGAAAAACTATTGGACGCGAGGAGAGTCGATCCCCGTGCCTCACACATAGAAACCGAGCACTGTGCCCACTCCGCTACCGACCCCCACCCTCCTGTGGAATCAAAGTGTATGTCATAGCAATGCTTGTCCACTGTTGAGAAAAAAAGTATTGGACGCGAGGAGAGTCGATCCCCGGGCTTCACACATAGGAACCGAGCACTGTATCCACTCCCATAGCGGCTCCCAACCGCCTGCGGAATCAAAGTGTATGTCATAGCAATGCCTGTCCAGTGTTGAGAAAAAAGTATTGGACGCGAGGTGAGTCGATTTCTGGGCCTCACACATAGGAACCGAGCACTGTGCCCACTCCGCTACCGACCCCCACCCTCCTGTGGAATCAAAGTGTATGTCATAGCAATGCCTGTCCACTGTTGAGAAAAAAAAATGTTGGACGCGAGTGGATCCCCGTGCCTCTCGCATGGAAACCGAGCACTGTATCCACTCCGCTACCGGCCCCCAGCCTCGTATGGAATCAAAGTGGATGTCATAGCAATGCCTGTCCACTGTTAAGAAAGAAAAGTATTGGACGCGAGTAGATCCCCGTGCCTCACACATAGGAACCGAGCACTGTGCCCACTCCGCTACCGACCGCCACCCTCCGGTGGAATCAAAGTGTATGTCATAGCAATGCCAGTCCACTGTTGAGAAAGAAAAGTACTCGACGCGAGGGGAGTCGATCCCAGTGCCTCACGCATAGGAACCGAGCACTGTGCCCACTCCGCTACCGACCCCCACCCTCCTGTGGAATCAAAGTGTATGTCATAGCAATGCCTGTCCACTGTTAAGAAAGAAAAGTATTGGACGGGAGGGGAGTCGATCCCCGTGCCTCACACATAGGAACCGAGCACTGTGCCCACTGTTAAGAAAGAAAAGTATTGGACGCGAGGGGAGTTGATCCCCGTGCCTCACACATAGGACCCGAGCACTGTGCCCACTCCGCTACCGACCACCACCCTCCTGTGGAATCAAAGTGTATGTCATAGCAATGCCTGTCCACTGTTGAGAAAAAAAAAAGTATTTGACGCGAGTCGATCCCCGTGGCTCTCGCATGGAAACCGAGCACTGTGTCCACTCCGCTACCGACCCCCAGCCTCCTGTGGAATCAAAGTGTATGTCATAGCAATGCCTGTCCACTGTTAAGAAAGAGAAGTATTGGACGCGAGGGGAGTTGATCCCCGTGCCTCACACATAGGAACCGAGCACTGTGCCCACTCCGCTACCGACTTTTTTTTTTGTCATTTTGTTTTATTTTCATAAAATTTATAAAACACGACCTGTGTGTATTTCTAGTAAAAAGAACACATTGTGCTGTCGACTGTTGACGGTGGCGGTGGCTCTGCCGACCTGGTGCTTATTTTCTCTTTTTCCCCGACATTACACTGTTCTTCATCCAACATCCGAATGTTTTTGGCTGGAGCTGCCTAATTATAGGCTGAAGTTCTTCCCATTTTCGTTCATCACGAAGCCTCTCCTTCCCTATTAGCGAGAGCGTCCAGCAAAGCTTCCCTTTCAGGTAGATAACCGGCGACTGCACCCCTGCATGACACTCTACCCGCGCCGTCCTCGACTTCCATAAAGCATGTAGTCCGGCCATTAGTATAACACATTGCACTTCGACGTGCTCTTTGTTCGAGCAGTTGAGGAACTTCAGCAATTCATATGTGATTTCCTCGTGGACCTGCAGAGACGCTCGCAGATCACTCCAGAAAAGTATCGCGTTTATGCAATCGTAGAAAATGTGCCGGAGGGTTTCTGCTTGGCCGCACAGATCGCAGTTTGCTTCCCGTAGCATGAAGAAGCCCTTTGCTTTAATCCACTGTTTAGTAGGCAGTACCTCTATATGGAACCTGACGAAGAAGTCCTTCGTTCCTGTTGGCACAGGAAGATGCCTGATACGTTTCAGGACATCTTGTTGCATCAAGTGCGTGAAAGGTTGACGGTAGAGCGGCGGTGGAAACACGTTGGACACCGTGTCCCAATACAGCGTCTTCCTGTTCACAGAGGCCAGGTAGTCCCACGAGAACCGCTCCAACAGGAACTTAATGCTCTGCCTGATGCTCTTATAGAATTTTAGCGCGGACGCTTCTGTTGCATATGCCTGGGTGGTGACCATCCACTGCTGAAGGTATCGCGATCCCAAAGTTTGCATAGCAGCTCGTAGCTCTGGTGTCTTTTGGTCTCTGAAGTAAATGAAAAACTGAACCGTGATTTTTAGTTCCAGGTTGATCAAACCCAAACCACCAGATTGAATGGGCCAGTATGTATTCGTCCGTCGCATTCGCTCAAACTTTGAGTTCCACACATAAGTGGCGCAGATTCGGTGGAATCTCTGCGTAGTTGTTGCATCAATGCAGGTTGCTTGAGCCGAATAAAGGATGGCTGGAAGAAGGACAGTATTGCAGATGTAACTGGCGATGCAGGAGTGACAATTCCCTCCCTCTGTACGGCTGCAGTTTTCTCTGCAGCGCGTTCACCTTGTTGTTCCATTTCTCTTCATCAGTTGTGTGCGGGTCCAGTTTAACACCCAGGTATTTGCCCAGTTCCGTTGAACATTCGAAGCCCATAAATCTATCTGGCGCACTGTCCCATTCTCCGACAAAAGCGCATTTTGACTTGGCGATGTTTACCGCAGCTCCGGATGCTTGACAGAAGGCCTCGAAGATAGCGAGCGTTGTCTTTATCTCTCCTGAATTTGAGCAGATAACTGCAATATCGTCAGCGAAAGCTAAGAGCTTGATTTGCTGCTCTAGATTCATTCCGGTGATTTCCTTGTCCTGCAGGATGAAACGACAGAGCAGTTCCAGGTAGAGTGAAAAAAGGGCAGCCTTGACGAACCGATTTCATGACACTGAACTTTGGTCCCACGTTTCCATTGACAATCAGTTGCGCTGAAATGTCACTGTAACAGACTTCCGTCTAGCGCTCGAGGTCTTCCCCTATGCCAACCCATCGCAGGAGATCGAAAAGAAATTTGTGGCGTACCCGATCGAACGCTTGCTTCTGGTCGACTTGAACAATGGCTAGTGGAGTTCCCGTCCCCCTAGCGGTTTCGCATACCGTTCGCATTACATGAAGGTTACTTGATATGGACCTGCTCTTCACGCCGTAGGTTTGGTGCATGCCGATTATCTTACACAGCAAGCCGTCCAGACGTCGCGCTAACACCTTCGTCAGTATCTTGTAGTCTGTGCAGAGTAGGTTCATGAGCCGTAGCTCTGACACTGTTGGTGCTTCTTCTTGGGTAGATTTCTTAGGAATCAGCACTGTGTAGCTCTTCCTCATGGATGGTGGCATCAAACGTCGATTTTTTATGTCTTCAAAAACAGCTTCTAGTAAGGGAGAGAGTTCTTCCACGAATGCTTTGTAGAAAGCCGAGCCTATTGCTTCGGGTCCGGGCGCCTTGTTGCGTGGCAATTTCCTTATAGCGTACTTAATTTCCTTTAGCGTTATTTTCCCTCGAACTTTCTCTCTATCTTCTTCTGTGGCCTTTGGCATATGTTGAAACAGCTCTACATTGTCCCCGGTAGCAGGGTCGTCCCTCTTGAACTGATTTCAATAATGCTCGTGTAGTGCGGCCTCTATTGTCGGCGCATCTTGGTGCACGATACCTTCAACACGTACGCTCAAAATCTGATTTCTTGTAATTCGCTCTCGTTCGTGTAAAAGGAAGACCTTGGTTGGAACCTCATCACGCCCAGTTGCCTGAACGCGACTCCTGACCTGAGCTCCTGCGAATCTCTTCCGCATCCGCTTTAACATTCCTTTCTTGATTTCTCCGATGTCCTCACCGAAGTGTCGAGGATGCTTTTCTTCCGCTTTGACCACTCCGCTACCGACCCCCATCCTCCTGTTGAATCAAAGTGTATGTCATAACAATGCCTGTCCACTGTTGAGAAAAAAATATTGGACGCGAGGCGAGTCGATCCACGGGCCTCATACATAGGAACCGAGCACTGTACCCACTCTGCTACCGACCCCCTCTGCTACCCACCCCCTCTGCTACCCACTCTGCTACCGCATTCAAAGACACGGCCCACCCGGGGGCCCCTCTCCGGTATATGGGGGACCGGCTCCCATTTGAAGGGAGGCCAGAGCATATCAGTGGATCAAGGGAGATCAGAGCATATTAGAGTATGGAAGTGGGTATTTTCATCAAGCAGGAGAGCCACCTATGGAGGTAGTCCCCCCCCCCTCCTTTAACTTCACGTTACAGTCCTACGAGCTAGATAACAACACTCTCGTGGAGAGTTAGCATTTCGTACTGACCATACCAAGCAAACAATCCAAATACGGGAGGGTCGCTGCGTGGTGCAGTACAGTCCTAGCGAGCTCGTTAGAACATGATTTGCCACTCATCCTGAGCGTGGCGGAAAAGACGAATAGACGTCAGCCAGCGGCGAGAGCACTCCACAAGAGCATATGGTACTTCCTCACGGACAATGTGGCTACGAAGCCCTGCCCTGTCAGCCTGAAATATAGCTGCGTCCCCAAAGTCTGGGCCACCCTAAGCCGGCCGGCAACGACGGATCGAAATTTGAAAGTTTATCTCGGTAATTAATAAAGACAATTGTTTGCGCTGAGCGCGCGCAACAGGCAACGGTTCCAGGAAGTGCGGATGGAAGTGCGTAGGGACGCAGTGTCATATAGGGTATGAACGTTTCGATGAATGTCCTTGTGGGTCAAGACGGTATGTGGCTGCTAAACGTATAGCGTCGATGGTGTCCGTTGTTATACCGCAAATAAATCAACAAACTGCTCTTGATGTTGATGATGATCAACAAAAATAAAGGGCAGGGATTGAATTCATCACACGACCAATTCGGCTACTCCCGTAAAGAACCTGCCTTCCACACCCCCTCCGAGAAAAGGAAAAGAAAAAGCACGAGGCGAAGGAAGCGGCTCACTAAAGCACACACAAAGAAACCAATCAATCCAAACGATGAAATTCTTACATGGTTTTCGGAATTTACAAACTGCTCTGATTTTACGCTGCAAATCTACATCTCCTTATAAGTATCTCGAAAATCAGTTTTAATTTATGCTCCGCTATCGATATCTATATGCGAAAATAACATGTTTTGTCGGCGCTGTTAGGCATCGTGAACACCGCGGTCAACGCTACTCCGCCCATACAACTTTGAATGTAAATTTAATTACGAAATTACATTCTTGTCTGTACTAGTTATGTCGTTAAATTTAAAACGTGTGCCAACATCCGGATCTGTACTAGCAGGTGGTTCTGACGGCAGCGGACAAGTATAACGGCCGGATGGCAGATGGAAATTCCCGACGTGCCTTGGGCAGTCCTTGTGGAGTTCATCAAAGTGGCAGAAAAATATACCAGTTTTGCACATCGCAAGACGCATTCATTTGAATTAATCTAATCCAATCCACTTGCTACCCAAGATTGCACCTGCCATGTAGGATAGGATGACGATTGGTTGATTGCGATTGGTTGATTGGTTGATAGCGATTGATTGATTGATTGATAGTGCTCCATATTTCAAGGCGTCATTTGTCAGACACCTGAAACCTGAAAAGGTTTTATTCACAGTGATTACTTAAGTGTTACACATGAAAATCAATCGCCGACTATATACACGAGGGTGGCATGCCTATGCCTGAAAACGACTTTTCCCCTTGTATTCCGTTCCCTTTCTCGGTGCACGTTTGCAAGCACTGAAGTTATGCCATTCTTGCTAGAAAGTTGTTAACATTTTCACCCGGGAGTTAGCAATCTCGACTATGTTGACACAAGTCCACGCAGACGAAAACGCTATCTCACCCGTCATCAGCAACTGTCTTTCGAGGAACTGTTTCACCTCACTTCCAACACAGTCGACCAACATCATCACGGACCACCACTGCCTGGACTGCATGGTGTCCCTGCATCGGGCCTTCCAAAGAGCTTGTTCTGCAATGGCTGTGAACAGAACCCGAAGCTTTCCTCCTGTTGCACCTTACGATCTTGTCTGGAGCCCAGCAGGGAGCCGCAAGCGATATTCTCGAGATAGTATATTGACCATACTCTGCGGGCCACAGGGCATTCACGGAAAACATGCACTGCGGATTCTTCTTTCCGGCATCGCACGCAGGTTCGAGATACTCCCCAACGGCTGAGCCGATCCCACGTTGGTAGTGCATCCCAGGCAGTGCGCCATCGCAGATCTTGAACATAACTTGGTAGCCATAGCGGCGCGACGGCGCCCCAGCGGTATCCAAGACGGGGTTCGTCTTGAATGCGGGCCATAACAAGCATCTTTGATATTTTTGTTGGAGGCGTTTCTTTGGCACCGACGCCTTCTAGGCTTTGTATTGTGGAGTAGTGACCTAGAATAGCAGCGTAATGAGCTGCCGGAGTTTGCGCTTTAGAAGACATGTTCAAGGAAGACCGAGGTAAGACAGCTCTGCCGAGGGTTCCCATCCAGTATGCCATTAGTCTTCCAGTCGGATGATCAGGTGCATCTGCTATACGCAACACCTGTCGCAGTGCTAGGGTTTTAGCCACTGTATCTATTTCGGGTAAATCCCATCCACCCCGCAAAGTTGGACAATGAAGATACTGGCGTGCGACGTAATGTGTCTTACCACTCCAGAAGAATTTGATGAGGGCTGAATGCAGTGAACGGACAACAGAGCAAGGGGGAACGCTCATGGGGTGAGAGGTGCCACAGTCGCGCCGTGAAGACTCCTCGTATCCTCGTATGTCTTCTCTCTGTAGGAGAGCGCGAACGTGTTCGCCTTGGCTATCTCTTTCTGTATTTCCAGGGTTGCTTGTGTCCAGTTTGACCGTGATAATCCCTTAGCTGTAAAGAGAACGCCTAAGACGAGAAGTGTAGGGCACACGGCAAAATCTAGTTGATTCAGGCTAAAACTACATAACAAGGGGAGCTTGCTCTTGTCTTTGTTCAAGCTTGCACCAGAATACAAAGCGTACTGGTCAAACAAGTCCAAGATGTGCATGAGTGTGTCCGGGTCGTGTAAGAAACATGTGATGTCATCAGCATAAGCTGTCACCTTCCAAGCACCAGAACCAGGGAGGGGCGGGCAACCCATTCACTCTGTTACATGAGATTATACTGCGAAGAAACGGGTCCAAGCTGATAACAAATAGCAGGGGTGAGAGCGTGCGGCCTTGTCTAACACCGCGCTCTATATGAAAGGTTGTATTGCCAACTGTAGGCCACCAATGGCCGAACTTGAATTTTAATGGTAGAAGTACGAACGTTTCGATGAATGTGCGCGCCCTTTTGCGTCAACATGGTCTGTGGCTGCTAAACATACATATTCGATGGTGTCCGTTGTTATGCCGCAAACAAATCAAGAAATTGATGTTCATGATGTTGATGAATGTGGCCACTCCCATAAACAACCTCCCACCCACCCGTAAAAAAAAAAGAAGAAGAAAATAAGCGCAAGGCCAAATAAGCGGTTAAGTGAAGCACACGACAATAAAGTCAATCAATCGAAGCGACGAAAGTATTACTTGATTTGCGGAGCAAACGCCTAGCTACTTACGGGAATTAACCGTTCAGCTGTGTTTGTTTCAACAGGGTGTCCCAGAAAACTGTCATTGAATTATAATAAAAGAACTACGCCACCTAGAATCATGCGGTCAACTGCATTTGCTCTTATTAGCTTTCTGCCAGCTCCTGATGTCAATGTCATGTATTGTAAGTTTAATTATGTAAATATTTGCGAACTGAACTCGGAAATTTGCCTAGCAAAGGTGACTTTTTTACCCCACCGATATGAAGACCGTGCCGAATTCACTCAAATTCACGATAATTGACAATGATATTCGCGAGTTATCTCATCGGAAAAAATAGTCGAACATCATGCTTTTCGGAGCACCGTGCCATAACGCGCGATGACTTTTTGAGCGCAATCGCTGTCAGTCCGACGAAAGGAGGTTCCAAAGTCAGCCCACAGGGCGCGTTTTCTTATTCAACTCTGGCAACTCTGAGTGACTCGAAGTGGGCGTAAAGTAGCCAGGGTTGCGGAAATGAGGTCATAACTCAGCGGCGAAAAATGGTCAGAGTTCACCCTGGTAACAACTCGTCTCGACTCCGCTCCAAAGCAGGGGGCGCGTTTTTTTATTCAACCCGAGTAACTTGCGAGTTTGGTGTGACGTAGCATCACGTGACCATGGAGTAGCCACTTTTCGCCGGGAATTTTCGAACAGTCGGAGTCATTCTGCGCTCAAGATGGCGGACGTTGAAGTTTCGATTTGCGCCAAATTGTAATGTGTATTCAGAAAGAGGAATGGGGACAACAATATGTTTCTGTTTTCTCTGAAATTCGAGATGAATCGGGTGCAATTAGCACATAGGTGGTGTTACTTGCTGCTGCTACTCTTGTTACTTGCTCAGGTGACTGTTACTTGCTGTGCGACAAGCAATCCTCAGTAAAAGTTGCATGCACCTGGTGGTCAACCCTGCTCTCTTCGAGAATTCCTCGAGGGTGTAGTTCGTTAGCGGGACCACTGGGTTTTAGAAATTAGTGAAAGCGTTTGAAAGCTAAATATTGCATATACGAGTAAAAGAGGATCATATACGGAAACTAAAAATATAAAGGTAATAAAATAGTGTGGTCTAGAACCTTTTTTATATGCGTTTGAATAACGCAACCTCAGGCACTTTTAGAGCAGGACAACAGCGGCCTTGCTGGGCCTAACGCATTCGGAAGTTGCCATCCTGTGAAATGTAGGAAGCCTCAAGCTAGGTTAGGTTAACGCACCTCGGTGAGGTTAGCCCAGGTTAGGTCAGGACACGTTTTTTTTTTTTTTGTGTGTTTTTTTTTGCCGATGTGTTTTTGCCTCCTAAACCCACATGGCGGATTGCGTTGAAGAAAGCGGCGATACAAGTTAATTTTTATGTGCTTCACACAACCCTATGACCTTCATTCACTGTTAACAATTCTGCAATAATTATATGAATGTTTCCTGGTCCGCTAGAAGTGGCCGTAGAAGTGGTCAGTGGTCGATATCTCTGTTAAACTGGTGGACGTAAATGTTTTGTGGTCCTCCGATTGAAAATAAGCCGCCGAAAATGCAGTCACGCCAGAGAAATTGCCAACAGCGAACCCTGACTAACCTGGATAAAATATAAAAACACCCAACTTGAACTAATCGGATAATAAACTAACCAAGGGTGCGTTTTTTTATTCTACCCGGGTAACTCGGGGGTAACACTTACTGGGCGAAAAAAAATCGAGGGTGACGGAAGTGACATCATAACCTACCGGCGAAAATTCAACTCTCGTCGCTCGAGGGTTACTCCGTGTACCTACTCTCACTGACCCTGCTCAGCAGGTGGGTAGCAGAGGGTTATGACGTCACACGACGTCAAGTGAGAGTCCCGCATCTTTTAACTTTCGGATTCCGAGCATATTTCGGTGGCTTTAGCACGACTGTTGCTTCGTTGGATGCATGCTTTTTTCTTCCTTCGTCATCATCTTCCCCGACGTCAAATGCGTCAAGCAGCACAAGTGCCGCAACTTCTACAATCATGTCCTCGTCAAAAACGTCGTCTGCCTCTGCCGCCATGTTCGCTGAGACGGGCGTAACTCGTAATGGGCGAAAATTTCTAAACGGGGCTACCTACCCACAGGTCACGTGACATCTCACTCGGGTCACGTGTTGTGTAACCCGGGGATTACCCGGCTAGAGTAAAAAAACGCACCCATAGATAATGCTCGATTGCATGGTAAGATGGCATTCCGTGCTTAAAAAGCGGATATTGTTGATATTGTCTTCGATATCAGTCGAAGTTGTTTTAGAGAATGAAAGCCACATTTTAACAACCTTTATGCTTAGCAGGGTGGACGCGCTGGCACAGCATGTCGGTTAGTTTATTAATAGATTAGTTCATATTGGGTGTTTGCATTTTTTATGCAGGTTGTCCTGCCGTAGAAGTGCTTCAGGTTGTGTTATTCTAAAGCATATAAAAAGGTTCTACACGCACAATTTTATTATTCTTATATTTTTAGTTTCCGTATATGACCCCCTTTCACTTGCATATGTGGTATTTAGCTTTCAAACGCTTTCACTAATTTCTAAAACCCAGTGGTCCCGCTAACGAACTACACCCAGGGTTGACCACCAGGTGCATGCAACTTTCACTGATGATTGCTTGTCGCACAGCAAGTAACAATCACCTAAGCAAGTAACAAGAGTAGCAGCAGCAAGTAACACCACCTATGTGCTAATTGCACCCGATTTCATCTCGAATTTCAGAGAAAACAGAAACATATTGTTCTCCCCATTCCTCTTTCTGAATACACATTACAATTTGGCGCAAATCGAAACTTCAATGTCTGCCATCCTGAGCGCAGAATGACTCCGACCGTTCGAAAATTCCCGGCGAAGGGTGGCTACTCCAAGGTCACGTGATGCTACGTCACACCAAACTCGCAAGTTACTCGGGTTGAATAAAAAGCGCACCCAGAGTGATAGCAGAAAAAGTAACAGTTCCTGAAATTGGTAGAGGGAAAGCGAGAGTACAACGTGATAAGCCATGCCTGTGTTATCGCTTTCTGCGATGCTGGGGTGGGCTGGGTTTCCATCCTCCTTTCGTCGGACTGACATCGCGCGCTATCCTGTGCGACCTCCGTAGAGCACGATGTCCGGCTATTTTTTCCGATAGGATAGCTCCTGAATATCCCTGTTAATTATCATTAATTTCAGTAAACTAGACAGGCTCTTCACATTCGTAGGGTGAAAAAGTGACTGACTTCAATTCGCAAAAATTTACATAATTAAACTTCACACGACGTTCACATCAGGAGGTGGCAAAAACCTAGTAAGAACAAATGCCGTTGACCGCATCACTCCAGTTTTTTTTTAAATTATAATTCAATGACACGTTTTCTGGGACACCCTGTATAGATATCATAATGAATAAGTGAGCCGCAGACGGAAGTTACATGAAAGGAAGTAAAACAGTTAGTAGTTTAATGCATTAGTTAGCTAAAAATACAGATGATCGACGTTTCGGAGGAAGCTCCGTCTTCAGGATAAAGGAAAATGACTTCGTGCTATGGCTTATGTAGGCTTTATGTAGGCTTCTTGAATGACGTCACAGTTGAGTATGAGCTCGCCACCTGGCGATTGTCGTAGAGAGTTATGGAAATATCCGGGAAGGTCACGTGCAGGGTCCTTGTCCTGTGATTGACATAATCTGGGGTATTGTGTAGAGATGGTTCGCCTTCCAAGGTATAATCGAAAGGCTGGCTTTGTTCTAATCTGAAAAAAAAAAAAAAGGAAAGTAACACGAAGTGAACTGTACAGTTGAGGAGAGGGGTAATTGCTTTTTCTATATGGTATTGATGCTACGAACAGTAGAGAGGATGCGTGGATTAATCAGAGATTTAAACTTATAAATCAGAAATGACTCTCGTTTTTCCCTTGATCGGTCGGACTAAAATCCAGACTCAAGAATAAAAACTGATACATCGGCAATTGAGTGTTCAGGTGATTGAAGTGACGCAAAACTGGGAGGTTGGGCTTCTTAGTTACATCCCCGCCCATCTCTTTAATACACGACCATAACACTCGCACCTAGCCCCAGCGCCGCTGATTTAGTTTCGCCAAGCAGCCGCCGCACGTTTGTGGCGCTGAATATGCGGCCTTCGGCAGACGACGCATGCTATGCTGTGGCCGTCGCTGCTGTCATTCGCGTTTTGTTTTGGCTGATTTTCACGCGGTGGGCAGTGTATGTCTCCGGTGCATGGTTTGTCAGGCGTGAGACGTGATGGTGTACTGCACCGTCCCGCTTTGCAAGCCGAAGAAAGCAGTGCCGGACCGAAGTATTTCCTTCCACGAGTTCCGCTAATATGCTACTTTGCCGGAGATGTGGCTCGAAATATATCGCGGGGTCCTGACACAAGTAACTTCATTGCGATACGTGTATTATATACTTACGAATATAAATACGTTTTTCCCACTCTGTATTTATATTTTAAATAGTACTTTAATTACAATGTATTTAAATACTGCCAATCCCTGCCTCCGACAGACTACTCGACAGCGTGTTCTCGGCATTTTAAGGCCGATGACTTTAGCATCGGCGCAAAGCGTGAAGTTCTCAGACGTGGCACCGTGGCTACGGTACCTACGTTTAGTGATCATGAAGTTTACGCGGCGTTGCATCTCCCAGGAGTGCAAAAGGAGCACAAAAAAGGCACCACAAGGTAGCGTCGCAGAAAGGCCAGCATCAAGAAAAGTTCTCAAAGTGGCTTCTATCCGAACAGCATAATAAAGGTTAGCAGAGCATTGTAATGGCAGACTGCAAAAGAAAAAAAAGCAAAGGAAAAGTAGTGTACAAGTAAAATAAAAAGGGACCAATAAGTAGGAAAACAAAACAAGCAACTGCTGATTCAAAACTGAAGTTTTTTTTTTTTGATTGCGTGTTGGCACCGCGAAGCAACTGTGGCTATGAGCGGCGTACAGATGTGGACAGAGAGGACAGCAGGAAGGAGTGGGGGACAGGGGGATTAGTATGTGTCCGGGGTCGACTTCAGGGGGAACTGTGCCGACATTCGTCTGGAAAGTCTTCGGAAAACCCAGGGAAAACCTCAGACAGGCCGGCGGTAGGATTCGAACCCACCACCTCCCAGTCTACAGCACGACCTTGGTTACCATCAACGAGCGGACGCCTTAGCCCACTCGGCCATGCCGCTGGTCAAAACTGAAGTGCTTGCTCATACAACAAATTCTTTTGGACGTCGTAACTGGTGTCAGTCATCCCTTTGCCAGGAACAGTTTCTTCTTGCGGTCGCATTCACCCATTCTCTGTAACTGCCCTGTATGTTAACACGGAACGCCTCTCACGCGAAACGTAAACTCTGAACGCGCTTGCGTCTGACAATCACAAAGGCATGATAACCGACCCAACACACAAGGTGCTCCTGCCAAGTTTGTGCGATGTACGGCACATAGCGCGCGAGTTCCACAGTTTTACATGCCACCTTACACTTCACAGCACAACCCATTTCTGAGTATTTAGCTTCGTAACTCTTAGCTCTACATGCACAGAGAACCTGCGACAATACACAAGAATAATTGAGAAGAAGAATTAACCACAAGGACCACTCATACTGCACACAGCTGAGCTACGACAGGCGCTCTTCTGGGTACCGCAAGTGTCGCCCCTGACGGGCGCTCCGCGCGTAAATCCGGTACTTCTGCTCCTCGAGCCGCGGGCGGAAGTCTCATAGGCGAACGGGCGAGTGTTGTGGTCGTGTATTATCGAGATGGTCGTGGTTACATCAGACCTGTGGTTGTTGAACCGAATTCTGAATGAAGCTTTTGTCTGGCCGATATATTGCGAATTGCAAGTGTTACATTGAAGGAGGTAGATGATATTGAAAGAATTGCAATCCAAGTTGCCAAGTACATTTGTCCTAAAGTGTGAATTGGTACTTTGAACTGTTTGGCATGTTTGCATTAATTTGCAGATCTGACACCTCCTTCCGTTGCAGGGGTGGCATCCTACACCTTCATCTTTTGGCTTGTTGATCTTAGCTCTTACTAGCCTGTCTTGCAAATTACAACCACGGCGGTAGGTGACGCCTGGTGGATCAGGGAATATTGACTGCATGCGTTGGGATTGTGAGAGTATGGAGTGATGGCGTTTTAGAATGGCAATAATGTTGGGAATGTTGTCATAAAACGAGGCAGCGATATTTATTAAATTTTCCGGCCACGGTTTGGTTCCCCTGGTACGAAGGGATTGGCGATTGGTTTGCTTTGCTCGGGAACGCGCGTCTTGTACTAATTTGGGCGAATAATTTCGCCTGGCCAGGGTAATCTCAAGCTGCCTAAGGTGCTCGTCCAACGTACAATCATCTGAACAAATTCTGCGGCGTCGAAGTACTTGACTGTATGGTATCGCAAGCTTCGTATGTCGGGGGTGGCAACTCCGAAATGAAGGGAAATGAAGGGTATTGAAGGGTATTGGGGTTTTGAAGGGTTTGAATGGTATTGAAGGGTCCGTGGGTTTGCGGAATAGGTCGGTTGTAATTTGCCCGTTTTCAATGTTCACCTATACATCTAAAAAGTTGACAGATGTCCTGGAGTAGGTATGAGTGAATTTAATGCTTTGGTGTACAGAGTTGAAGCTATTGATGAACTCCAATAGGTCATCTTCAGAGTGAGGCCAGATCATGAATATGTCGTCTAGAAAACATTTGAAAAGGAGTGCCTGTTGTTCACTCTTAACCAGGAATGTTTTTTCTGGGGATTCCATAAAGATGTTTGCATAGTTTGGGACCATCTTTGTTCCCATTGGAGTGCCATTAATTTGGATGTAACGTTCGAAATTGTTGTTGGTAAGTATTAGTTCTAAAAGCTCCGATAAAACACATACATCATAGTCTCTTTCCGAATAGCGCAAATATGCGTTCTTAGCAGCTTCAGTTCTGTCAGGTTGAGGGATGTTAGTGTACAGAGAAGTAACATCTAAGGTTACAAGGAAACACGAGGAGTATACCAGGAGTATGATATCTTGGATGGCGTCAAGAAAATCGTTAGTATCCCTGATGTATTAGGGCAATTTACGGGGGAGATTTAAGGATTTAAGATTAAGGAGATTGTCAGCAATACAAGACATATTTTTGGTCGCGGTACCATTGCAGGATACAATGGGTCTTCCAGGATTACCTGCTTTGTGAATTTTGGGGAGCATGTAGAACCTACCGGGTTTGGGATCTCTAGGCATAGGGTATCCCAATAGGTTTACATTGGTTTCACACCGGACTTTTAGGCTCTTCAGTGCCTTAAATTAATAGTTATTTTTACAACTGTGTGTGGGGCAGGATCATCCTCCAGTTTTCTGTAAAATTTATCGCAAGTTAATTGGCGATTGCCTTCACTGACATAGTCCACCATGTCCACAACAACTATTGCACCCCCCCTTGCCCGCTCTCTTTATGACCAGGTCGTCACGGTTTGCTAGTTCTGCTAAGCTGTGTAAGCCTTAGTAAGGTTTGATTTTGGTTTTTTGGCTTTCGAATTTTGGTAGGCCTTCTGCACTGCTTTGATATAGACGTCTAGAGCTTTGTCGCGGTTACTATCGGGGGTGAATTCTGATTTTGGGGCGAAAGGGTCGGGTTTTTTTTGTAGGTTCGTCGTGGTAGTATTCTTTAAGACGCATGCGCCTGGCGAAGTGATCGAGATCAACATGGTTGATATTCACTGATTTTATTAGTATCTGGGCAGAATGACAGACCGCGCTCTAAAAGTGACATTTCCGATTCAGTTAATCTAGAAGATGAAGAGTTGACAATGTTACTTTTAATGTTGCGGTCGGTCGCATTCGGGCTGGTTTCTGTGTTCCGCTGTTTCTCAAGGAGATCTTCAGTCGTAGGATGAAGATTAGGTGGCTCAGGCATGTTATGAGGGATACAGGTAGTACAGTTTTGATATGCTCCATTGTGTGGGGGTCTGGACTGGCTGTCATAAGTATGTTCAGAGAGGATCTCCGACTGAATAATAGTATTTTGGATCTGGTCTCTCTACATTTTCTTGAATTTCTGACAATTTTTTTGAAGGCCAACTGATGTTTCTTTGTTTTTATGAACTGCTCTAGTTCCAGCTGGTGTTGACATGATAAGTGAGCTTGGGGCTAATGATTTGAATTTCAGTATCTAACTTGGAAATAGTTTCCTCGCAATGCGCGATTAAAACCTCTACCAGCGAATTAGATGTCTCGTTTAACACGATTTGCCAATGTTCTTCGTGCTACTCGCTTTGAGGAAGCAACGAGCGTATGCTAATTGCGAGGCCTTTTGGAATTTTGTTTTGTTGGCGATAGTAAGTTAAGAGTCTCTTTGTGGGATCTATAACGGATTGATTTGTCCGGCATATTTAGCAATTTATAGAACGTACTAGGGGAAGCGCCATGCAGAGGATTCACCGATACAGATTCACCGGCGGCTAGTCAATCTCGTCGGCCTGCAGGCTGTCGGGGTCGTCGTCTTTGTCCTAGGGCTGCAGCTTCCTGGAAGGTCGGCCAGCATGGGTCCGTTACTACAGGTTCGTTGGCTCGGCGGCGAGGGGCTCGCCCAAGCAGCCGTGGCAGGACGCTTCGGGTGCGGCCGCAGATCTGTCGGACCCCCTCGTAGCTTGGATGTAACCCATCTGCAGCGAGGACACGTGTGGGGGGCTGGCGATGAAAGCCATGATCCAGGTAGTACAGGCGTGCAGAGCGCCGACACAGGTACACCAACCGCTTGTTGAAGGCAAACTCGAGGACTGCATTGATACTCCATTCGTCTGTCAACAAAAAGGCGGCGCCTGTTACAGGATCAGGGATAACAAGACTGTACATACCTCGGGCCCTGAGGTGTTGGATGAGTTTGTCGTACTCCCTGATCGCGATGTCGGGGTCCATGTAGGGCATGTCGTTCGTTCCGCAACGTAGCACAACTACACGAACGCAGCCTCCTCGAAGTCGCTGATCCGCCCCCCACTCCTTCTGAGGAACATTACCGGTAGCTGACGTGAACCGGGCTGAAAATGGCGGTGCAGGTATTTAGTTTGGGAATTACCCAGAACAGCTACAGTAGGTGAATAAGAAGGATACTTCCTCATGCGGGTATCCATCCGCCATGGGCCATCGTAGAAAATAAAATGCAAAGAGAAAGTGTCTGAAAGCCGCGAGTTAATATAAAATAATGACCCGGACGGAAGTTACATGAAAAGAAGTAAAACAGCAGTTTAATACATTAGTTTACAGAAATAATTAGCTCTTAGATTTAAAAAGTTACAAAAATACAGATGATCGACGTTTCGAAGGAGACTCCTCCTTCAGGATAAAGGAAAATTACTTGGTGCTATGGCTTAGGTAGGTTTCTTGAACGACGTCGCAGTTGAGTATGAGCTCGCCACCTGGCGATTGTCGTACAGAGTTATGGAAATTTCCGGGAAGGTCAAGTGCAGGGTCCTTGTCCTGCGGTTGACATAATCTGGGGTATTATGTAGAGATGGTTCGCGTTCCAAGGTACAATGGAAAGGCCGGCTTTGTTGTGAACTGTACAATTGAGGAGAGGGGTCATTGCTTTTTGTATATGGTATTGATGCTACGAACAGTAGACAGGATGCCTGGATCTTCATTTTTCAGAGATTTAAACTTATAAATCAGAAACGACTTGCGTTGTTCCCTTGCTCGGTCGGACTGAAATCCAGACTCAAGAATAAAAATTGATACATCAGCAATTGACCGCTCAGGTTGATTGAAGAGACGCGAAACTGGGAGGTTGGTCTTGAAGAAAGGGGTTCGGGCGACCGCGAAATTAAATAGGTACTAACAAAATATGAGGCAGACAACGAAGATGTAGGAAGTAGAAAAAGGGGGAGTTATTTATTTACTAGTGGAAAGTTAAGGGGGAAGTCAACGTTGCGGCGGAAGCTCCGCCTTCGTCAGGACCAGTCCTGACGAAGGCGGAGCTTCCGCCGCAACGTTGACTTCAGCTTCCGGACTCGGACAAGAATTCCAGGGAACGAAAGTCGAAAATTCTTGTAATTCAGCTTCAAATATCCGGACTACCGTGAGTAAGAGGAGACGCTGACCCCACTTCGTCACCCTTTTCGCTGTGTTGGGGTTGTTCCCGTCACACGTCAGGGACCTACATTCCTCCGTAGGGGAGGCAACCGTGCACGATTACCCCCTTTTCTATTTGTGTGCGTTGGGTCACGTTGACCAGTCGAGTCATTTGGAAATATCTCGAGCAACTGTCCGGTTCTAGAGGGGAAAACTCTAACCCGAGGTCCTGCTGCTTACGGCCCGTTGGCCGACGAAGACATTCCCCTAGCTGAGCTGCGATCCCTGATGCAGAGGCTCACTGCGACTGCCGTAGATGATGCTGCGGTTTCTGACTACGTTGACGTTGATAAGGATGACGACGCGTGTGCAGCTATGACTGATGACGGTGTGATTGCTGCTGTTGCCTCCGATGATGTGCAGCAAGATGGTGCCGATGACGCCGGTGAGAAACAAGGCTCCGACATTCTTTAAGCAGCGCAACAGCGTGGCTCAACTCTATGCAATTAGCAAAAGTTTGCAGGAATCGAGTGCCTACTCTACTATGTAACAGCTGTCATTGACGAGATTTCTGTGTTTTAATTAAACATTGCTCTGTAGGACGCTTCTATTCGATCGTTTCATTTATCCGGATGCCCCGGTATCCGGACGATTTCGGCGGGAACGGCACCGTCCGGATAAACGGGGGTCGACTGTATATATATAATGCAGGAAAAAATGCAGGGAAAAAAGCCATTTTCAACACGTCTAGTGTCATCTACTTGTTTCTTTAATGGCTTTTTTTCCTGCATTATAATCCACTGGCTTGCACTGTGGCATTGAGGAGTGCTCAGTCACCCTCCCAGGTGTAGATCGCTCGCTGAGTGACCCCTGGTTTGCCAATTCTGAACGATGCGCAGCTACCCAGAGCTGACGAGCCGCAGATACGGCGAAACACGCGTCCTCTGGTGCTGTCGCATCGTTCCATGAGTATCTATATATATATATATCTCCCTTGGCTTGCACCGTGCTGTTTGTGCTACAGCCAGGCGGAAAGCGTCGCGTAAATCTAAATCTAAGGTAAATCTAAAAAGGTAGCGAAGGCGGTTAAAGAAATACGTTAAACGCTACGCCATAACGCCACGAATTATATGGAGGTTCATAGATACTTCGCTGGTAGTTTGAGTACAAGAGACTACTGCCTTTTATTTTTTATTATTGCTCCTACAGCCTACTTTGGCTTTGTTACACTACACAGTAAATCATTTTACACCTTTATTTGCTCAAACAAGGTGTATTCTTATAAAAACACCCCTTTCTATTCCACAAAGAGTGCAAAAAGTGCATTACTAAAGGTGTAATATCGACATACACCACGTCTTATCCAATGTGGATCATTAAGAGTGTAAAGTGGGGTGTTGAAACAGTTGTTTTCCGTCGAATGCACCTTTTTTACACCCATTTGAATTGGGAGTATGGTGTTAAAAATGGTGTTTTATTTCGTGAGAGAAAAATTATGCTGGTTTCACAGCTCCGCTCAGCAAGTAATCACATTATAGACAATAACCTGAGTTAAAAACACAGTATTTGACAGGGAGGGATGTTAGAAATTTAGCTTATACCTTTGACTCGTTGCAAGCGTGGGTGTTAATTGCAAAAACATACTCCCGCCACCGTTACAAACGTTTCCCGCCCCACCACATGTAACGAACGTGCCCCAACAAATTTTATTTCAGTATATGATACATCCGACACGCCAATATAGGCTACTGAGGGTGCCCCAGGTCTCTTTATGGCTTGCACTCACTTTGGTCCCACAGTGTTAACAAGCTAACGAGGCGTGCCTGCGACGCATTGCCGCATTGCACTCCGGTTTAGGTTCTACGATGGAACCACGGCTGGAAGTCTACCGCGTTCGCGGTGCTGCTTGCCATAGAAGCAAGAACGTCGAACTCTATGTCTCGGCCAGTGGTGTCGGTATGCTGCCGCGGAAGCTCCTATTACACTATTTGCGAGGGAATATTCGCTAGCAAATAATTCCATCATAAAAGGTGTTCTCAATAGAATACTCCCATTTTAAGGGTGTTTTTGTTTTTAAACACCCATTATAAGAGTGTTCTATTAGGAATACACTTAACTAAAGGGTGCATTAGAAAACACCCATCATTTGAGTGTAGAGGCAAGACCAAAAAGGTGTGCGCCATGGGACAAGCCATTTACACCAAAAAAGTGCAAAAAACTTTACTGTGTATCACCACAGACAAAATGTATCATCATAGGGTATGTTTTACTATATCAAAATTCAACTCCAGGTGATACTCAAAATTTTTTCAAGATATCAGAGTTCTATTCTGAAACCATTTCTCCATGTTGAAGTAGCACGAATGCGCTGACAACATGTGTTTGTAGGGACAGCCATGTTCACAACCAGGAAAATGCTTGATTGCAAGGTAGGTCAGCCTTCGTTTTTCTTGTCTTCCAAGGAAACTGTGAGAGGGAAGGTGTGCTGAGTGAGAAATCAGCAGCCTGAGTTACGGCTTATTTTACAAATTACACCCAGAGCTGTAGTAATAACGGGGGGGGGGGTAGAGCCACTCATGCCTTGCTGGAAGACTGCAATGTCAAGGCTGTTATGCTTGAGAAAAGTGGAAAACAAAATTAGCAGTCTAAATATGCTTAAGGAAGGAAATGCCATTGAGTAACCTTTTAGTAAAGTTTTCTCTTTGCACCTCATCGGCTGCTCTATGCCTTTCTCCAGGCAATGAAACAATGCTCCTTAGTAGCAGTGACACCTGATGAAATCTGGTATTGATAATCATAAGTCTACGAACACATAGTTGCATTGCCAAGAGGAAGCGCAACAAGCTACGTGGTTCAAACGTACCTACCCCAAAATAATTCGGGAGCCGGAAGAAATGTTCCCGGAAGAAATGTCCCCTGGTAAAAATGTCCCCGGAAAAAATGTCCCCTGAGAAACATCCACTTTTGGTACGCGTAGAATTGTTGGAAAATCCCCGGTTGCGATACTGTCGGTCTTGAAGTCCTCGGACTCAAAATAAATACTAAAGTACCTAACCGCTTACTAAGTGTTTTTACTTGGAAAGCTTGGGCCACTTTCACTTACGATTTCGCGTAGACAATACACCGCAATCAATTGTCACGTTAGTTGATACAGCGTGCACACATGGCTGGGATATTCTTATTTTGTTTCTTTCTTCTTATACTAAGAAGCCTATCCTGCGTGACGTCACATTGACCGGTGTGCGATCAGAACGTCGGGATTTTGCGACTGATGACACAGCTATCCTTTCAGATTTGAGGGGTATGTGCATTTTTCTGTACCAGCTCGCGTGGAGTAGCGGTTAGGATGATCGCCTTTCGCGCCGAGACTGGGAGGTGGCGCGGGTTCGAATCCTCGTACCGGCTGACGTTTCCACTGGGTTTTTCCGCAGACCTTCCAGACGAATGTCCGCACACTTCGCCCTGAAGTCGGCCCTGGACGCATCCCCCTCCACCCTCATTCTTGCTGTCCTCTATCCACGCCTGTACACCACGTAAAGCAGCAGCTGCTTCGCGGCGCTAACACGTAAAAACATTTTCTCCGCTAATTAACACAAATGTAAATGTCACAGAAAGGCGTACGCCGCCCAGTTTCAACAAACAAGGAGAGAAGATGTCATTCGGAACGGCTAGGAGCATGTCAAGTTCTTTCTTAAAAGTGCGCGGATCGACGTGCAGGGTGTTGTGTAAAAAGGAAAAAAAATGCGCGGGAGGGGGCGGAATCAATAAAATTGACAGGGAAGATTATATGTCATATGTCTAGCGGTGTCACGCGTTGCGTCTCGGGAGTCCCATGACTGTACAGGCCGCTTTATTGCAATAAACAACGAAGTAAATACACCAAAACTGACACCAACGACCCCATAGGCAAAGAAATGCTATGTGTGAGTAGTCACTTTAAAACGGAATTAAACACAAATAAATTAAGAGACTCGTTGAATAACCATAGCGGATACATATACAGCGTAAGTTGGAATATAAACATGTACGGTATGCATGTGTAAGTATGTAGCTGATGAAGCGCTCACTCTGTTTTATGCAATCCATGTGCTGGTCTTATACGAGTGCAGCTTCGGGACTATTCAAATATATTCGGTTTAGAAGAAACATTCGATTCGGAATTCGAACACTGAATTGCATATTTGATTCGGAAAGAACAGGATATACGATTATTCGCCTCGGTGTTACAGAAATCCAAAAAATCACACCGTACCAGAAGTGAATGTTCCTCAGGGGACATTTTTTCCGGGGACGTTTCTTCCAGGGGACATTTTTTCTGGGGGCAGTTCTTCCTGGACCCCAAATAATTCGGCACAAATTTGGTGCCTATGCCTTGTGGTGGAAGGCTGTAATTCTGGGGCTCTTACGCTCGAGAAAAGTGGAAAACAAAATTAGCAGTTTAAAATTTGCCTGAGGAAGGAAATGCCACTGAGTTACCTTCGAGTAAAGTTTTCTCTTTGCTCCTTATCGGTGGCTGTACTTCTTCTTTGAGTTACTACTAGTCTTTTTCATAAGTTTGTTCTTGAAGAGTGAGTGCGTCAGAACAAGTACAATTTCCTTCTTCACTGAGTATCCAATTACCGAAGCAATCACTCACCTTGCAGGTCTTAACTCAAATTGTGCTGCCGCTTGTGTGATCGTCAAACACTTTCCTTGCTTAAAAGAAACAAATTTGTTGTTCACCTAATTATACGACCTTTTCTCTATTACAGGAGATACCGTCATGTTGCCTACAAACAATGCGCATCGTGGTTTTGGGGGCGCCTCGAAGAGTGAGATAGGCGTGTGCTGCCATTCTGCGTCATATGGGCTATCAGGGACAAGTTTCCATCTACGTTTTATACTGGCTTCAAATCTGCACAATAGCCATAGTAGGATGTATGTACGTAAATATATGCTCTAAACCTCTTCAGTACAATGTTGCTTGTTTTTGTCTCATATATACATAGAATTTCGCAGCACAGGCAACATGCACAAGGCCGTAAGCGGTGTTGCCTGGCGGCCTGGCCTCTATCAGTGCCTGCTTATGCATGGGAGGCTGGCTGCTTGTCAGGCTGGAGAGCTCCTCCGGTGAGTTTGCAGCCCATGCTGTATCAAACGTAGGTCACCTATCGCACAGCTCTACCACTTCCTTGAGAAGCTTGTGCCCATAGTCTGAAAGCAAGCTGTATATATACGTATATATGTTTGTAAGTCAAACGCATAGCTCGGCGTTTCGGGGCCTCGAAACTCACAATCACAATCATCTGATAAGGCGTGAGTTCGTGCCATGCTACGAACACAAGTGAAGGTCGAGATAACGTATCGGTGAGCTCGATCATGCCGCATATTAGTATATGCACCGGATAACATCACACTTGTAAACAGAGCACATGTGATGTTATCTGGTGGGTGTACTAATACGTACTGCGTACGTGTGCATGCCAGTACTGGCACGGCGACGTTTGACTTACAAACATATGCTCTACGTGCAGTCAAAGCTCTGGCTATTTTTTCCCTAGTATATATATATATATATATATATATATATCTTAAATGTAAATAAATTATCCCTTTTTTCTTACTTCCCGTACCTTCGTAGTCTGTGTTTCAATTTTCATTTCAGCTATATATATATATATATATATATATATATATATATCTACAAATAGCCGAAGCTGTGTAGCTGCACGTTGAGCATACGTTTGTAATTTGATCGTGCAGTCCCAGCCGAGGACAGCTGTTTCGCTCTACTTGGAGCGCTACAGCCCGGCGCAGGGAAGTGACATGATCTTGGTTCGGCGCTAACAGTGTGCCTCGGCGAGGCATCAATGTTCCACGGTGACGGCGTCACCTCTGGAGGCCGCAGTGCAAGCCAGCAAGTACATATACAAATGAAAAAATAGCCGAAGCTCGGTAGCAGCACGTTGAGCATATGTTTGTAATTTGATCGTGCACTCCCAGCCGAGAACAGCTGTTTCCTCTCGGCCCCTCCAGGCTCCTCCTTGTTAGCGCCAACCCAAGATCGTGTCACTCCCCTGCGCCGGGCTGAAGAGCTCCAAGTAGAGCGAAACAGCTGTCCTCGTCTGGGAGTGTACGATCAAATTACAAACATTGCACTGCCCATCAAGGAGGAGCCTACCTTCAGTATGTAAACCATACATAAGTCAGACATCACTATTAGTTAAGTCAGTGCCATGATATACAGCTTGATATATATATATATATATATATATATGGGCAGTGCAACGTACTCTCCAGAGTACGCCTTGGACCGTTTTCGAAGGTAGGGTAGTTCCCTGTCCTCCGTGAAAGCATGTGTCCTGGCAGAGTTCTTATTCAAATGCAGCATTGCGAGATATGTCCCACATATTACCAACCAATTACCAACCAATAAGCATTCTCTGATGATGCCTACATACCTGCACTTCATGGTTTTGGGGCCATACCCAACAGACTTTGGAGCAAACCTGGTGAGGAGGCTGTGGGATGCCTCCAAGCTTGAAGTCTGCACATCAGGGGAAAGGCTCGGGATGTCCTTGAGGAGGTACTTTGACAGTGTTATACTAGCTAGCTTTTTCTTCAGCTGTGATCCTTCAAAAGAGCATACACTATTATAGCTATTACAAAGAGGAGTAAATAGTGCCAACGCGCAGTAATTTGATAGCAAAATATTCACCAGGAATGAGCCATGGTCGCTTCGTGCCGTCGAGGAGAAGGTGTAAACAGCGTGTATAAGAACCCTCGTGACCCTCGTGGACATTGCAAACACATTGAGAAACACTTCTTCCACATTGAGAGAGCATGCTCTGTGTCCCCTTCACAGTGAGTGAGACAGAAGTGAAGGTGGTTGACAACAGGCTTTGTTGACAGCTTAAGTGCTTCACACTAGAGCACTGCGCGGATGAGATCTTTGGCATCCGCATCCGTCCCGCATCCGCACACACGTTATCCGCATCCGATCCACATCCGCAGCATACACAACAGTGTACATCCGCATCCGATCCGCTGAGCAAAACGCACCATCCACATCCGATCCGCAAAATCCGCACATTTTGAAAGACGCGTAAAGACCGCCGGAAGCATGTTGGTATAATTTCGGATGCCTCCATGCTGTCAGGGAAAGACTTAGACATGACGGCAAGCAAGGGTAAACCTTTCAACAAACGCGATATGGAGAGACTTCTGGAACGCGTGGAACGCTACCTCGTCGATGCTCGCACGGTTCGAGACGCCAGAATGCCTCCTCTCCCGTCTTGGCGCGGCGCATGGTCAAAGGTGAACCCAAGCATGCGCTCGCTGTCGGCACGCAATACAAATAAATTGCTGGTAGAAAAATGACAGCACGTGGTATATCCGCATCCGATCCGCTATCGATCCGCTGCCTTCGCATCCGATCCGCGCACCGCAGAAAGTGCTAAATTTTCATCCGAATCCGCAAGTATCTTGCGGACATCCGCGGATATCCGCTTCTATCCGCGGATGGTGCAGGGCTCTACTTGAGACCCCTTTGTCTTGCTCGCACTCATGAGCTTCTTGCGGATGCCTATATTTCAAAATTAACAGGAAATAAACTGATCTCTCAGCACCATTTGAGTACACCAGCACCCCGAAGCACTTACCTTTGGAGACATGCCAAATATCGAACTGATACTTCACAGTTGGATATGATGTGCGCATGTATTTTCTCACACTGGCATGCCGGTCTGTTGTTAGGGTGTCTACCGCAACATTGAAGTATTTCAGCTCTTCCAGCCCACGTTTCAATGCTTCCAGCTCCATGTGATAACTTGATGTCACTTCATTTGACTGTTGATTTTTTTGTCATTAGCTACTGGTCACTCCAAATACTCCAGACAGATATTTACAAAGCAGCGAAGCACCTGGACCTGGACAATATGGATGGCTTTGTTCAACTCCCAGTTGTAGAAGTTGTACGAAAGGTATTTTGGATTATGTCCAGGGGAGTCATAACGTCCGTCAGCAGCTAAGTTGATTCTCTTGCCCTGCATCTCAACCAGGAGTGTGGCTCGGTGTTGTATCCATACCTGTAGCAGGTAGGAAGAACATTAGTAATGGGACTACTTTTCATGATATACAACATTCGTGACAGAAAAAATATGAACAGCGCATACCGCTGTTATTGCAGGAAGATGGTAGCCTCGCTGGCAGCCGAAAAATGTGTTGTCACAGATGGCCTAAAGGGTAAAAATAACCGCTGGACTTCGTCTAGATACATCTAGTTCCTAGGGAGCAGAGTATGGACATACCTTGACATTTATCAGTTGAAGCATATGCAGTGTTGCTATTGGGCTGGCTCCACTGAATAGAATGGCGGTGAAAAAAGCACATTCCCAACAGGCTTGTTGGCTATATACGGCTGGCTTTCCCAACAGAAAATGTGGCTGCTGGACAGTAGCATTTCACTCGGAGGAGGGATCCGACACAGTTGAATGATGAAGTGCATGGACTCAAACATGTGGTACATACACGAAAGAGTTCCTTCAGTTTGCTTTCAAACACAATGTATTTTGACTCCTCCTGTGGATCCACAGACCGGTATTGATGGGACTCACTGCAACAAGTTTGCACATAAATATATAAATATACCCAGAGAAAAACCCATGATATTGAAGTACAACTCTAATTACCTGAGAACGCTGTCATTAATCGGTACATAATTAGCGTCTGCTGGGTTTTCGGTATCACCAATACTACTCTCTGTCACGTCCATAACTAGCATGGAACAACGCATTGGTTCCCATTGCACTGCAGTGTCTTGCTGGTTAGCTTGATGGAGCTCCTCACTTGTCCGGTTGCACGATGTTCGGTTTGCATCGACTGCTAAGGAAGTCCACTGTCCCGAAGCTGAGTTTGACCAAGCTCTTCACTTGTCTGGGTACATGATGTCTGCAGCGCCGCAAGATTACGATTTGCTTGTGTGCCTAGAGGTACAAAATCCTATGAGCCACATGTTACACTTAAGTCGTTATGTTGCTCATACCAGTTGTCCTAGACTTCATAAGTACTGTTTGGGTCCATCTTGACTCCTTCGGTGGAGAATACTGCGTGCCCTTCTCTTCGGTTGAACGTGTGCTTTTGAGCTGCTTGCATCCACAGTTCATGCACTCGAGGGTGCTTGGAGGGGTGTTGGAGAAAGAAAATGGCGGAGACCCTGCTAATGTACATTGCTCGCAACTTCCAACCAATCTTCCATTAGCATGACCTCACTCCGATAAGGCCCGACTGGCAGAACATCATAGACTGTACCAGGTCTGAGCCTGTTCTTTCGAGGGCTGGCAGAGTGTTGACATGGTGTTGCTTGTTGTTAAGACATGTGTGGCAGACTCAACAAACAGATTCAGCAAAGGCGTCCTGAAGATTGCCCCGGATTTTATTTTCTTTTGAGATCAATTCCACAATCAGAACAAGAACATCCTGCCACTCCTCCAAAGAACATGGGTCAGACCCGGTACTGAATGCAGTGTTCTCCGCCAGTTGGGTGCTTATTTGAGCTAGGTCATGGTAATAGAATATTTTGAGCACTGCACATTATAATATGACATCTCCAGGATAAACCAGTTTATTCCTTCCCGGATCAGGTTGGCAGTAAATGGGGTTGAACCTGATTTCTCTCTGGAAACCATGTATCGCGTAGAGTCACATGTTATTTGCACTATTTTGTGACAATTTGCATGCATGTCATATGTAAGTAATATTGCAATGTAAGAGTCGACACTCACATTGGGAGACATACAGGGGAAGCACACACTGTTTCAGATGCGTGGCTGCTTTCTTCGTTACCAGGTTGGGAAGCCTATAAACAATATTGTGAGGTAGTGCAGCATCAATAAATGTTACCGTAAAAGGCATGTGTACCTGCATATATACACACTATGCACTCGTATTACATAGATCAGGTACCGTTTTGCAGCATACTGTTCAGTCACTGAACAGTGTACAGCACTGTACAGTGTGCGCACTGCACGGGCCCGGGCTTACCCGAAAGCCCGAGCCCGGACCGGGCCGGGCTTGGCGTTTTTTAGGCGGGCCTGGGCCGGGCTCGGGCTTCAGTCACCGGGCCCGGGCCGGGTACGGGCTTGACAACGCCAGACATGGTCGGGCATGTACGCGAACATATTTCGCTTCACGAGACTGGACAGCTGAATTTTCACGTTACTTTTTTCCCCATTGGGTATGGGATACCAGGTATTCTCATCTGAGAACTATCACTTTTTTACATGTGATCATGCTTATTTCGTGAATGGGTCTGGATTTCAAGCGTGCACTCACACACATTTGGGGACGATTGGTGCGGGGTCCTGCACGAGCGTCAGTTAGGTTAGGTGTTGGGACATATATTTCGTTCGCGTGAGAGTTCAAGAAAGAGGAACTAACACCGGAGCATGTGCAATAGAGCGGCGATGAGTCTCTCTTGAACCGCAATGTACATACGCCCACGCGCCGCTGCGCGCCGCGTTCCCAACCAAGCAACCACCAAGCAAAGAGCGGCTTGTTGGCAGAGAAACACAGCCGCTGCTGCGTTCGAGTGTACCTCCTGACTCTCCACCAAGTAGCTGCGTCCTTTTCCTTGCTGCGTTGTGCTCTTTAGTAAATCGAAATACTCCTCCGAACCTCGAGAACAACTAGAGCAGAGGCGGGATTGCACCGGGCAGAGCATGGAAACAGTCGGGTACGGGCTGGGCCGGGCCGGTGGAGTCGGGCTCGGGCCGGGCTGGAAATATATAGAAGACGTCGGGTCCGGGCCGAGTACGGGCCGTAGTAGCCGGGCCTGGGCCGGGCACGGGCCTGAAAATTAGGCCCGTGCAGTGCTCTAGTGTACAGGTTATAATTGAGGACACTGGAGCACCATAAGCTTGATAACTCGCTTACAATGGGAGACAGAAATGCAGGGGAAGCACCCACTGTTTCAGATGCGTGATTGCTTTCTTCGTTACCAGGTTGGGAACCCTGTAAACAATATTGTGAGGCAGTGCAACATCAATAAATGTTACCGTAAAAGCATGTCTAGTATCAAACCAAATGCCACCATATATTCACAAGAACCACAAAGCCAGTCCATACAGTGTTACTATCACTAGCTTGGCTGTCACATCCTTCTGGGATACACAGGCTGGCCTGAATTTGGCCTGAGTTGCCAGACACACAGAAGGCTCAAACGCGCAAGACAGAAAACATACGTATGTGCATTCTTCAGGAAACAAAAATGCCACCATATGCTTACATGAACCATGGTGCCTATCCATATTGTCAATTTTGCTTGAAGTTTATAAGGCAAGACTATATGTACAGGTATGGGTGACTATTACACGACGCGGCGTAATATGCACCTTCTTTTTCTGTTGCACTGCGTGCTGATCATCCGCCGGCAGGTTCAACGACGGCGTCCCGTCAGGCGTCAGTCTACCTCGGAATCTCTCAACTGCGGACGCGTCCGCGAGTGCCATGTTCAATACGTAATCGTCCGATCGGAACTGCAAATAACAGACGGAGATTTCGGTGTTCGACATCACGTCCTATCAACCTCAGTTTTGTGGTCCGTGCCGGTTCGTTCTTGTAATAGCGAACCCGCTCCCTTTCGTCCACCGGAGCGGGATCCTTTGGTGTTTACATAGCCACGAACGCCGCACACACGCATTACGCACGATTGCAGCGGATTGTGTCAGGCAAACCACCGATTACCATACACAACTTCAGCCGTGTTGCGCTTACTTAAAACTAGCTGAAACGAGAGGACGGGTGACGGTAGTGTTAGGGTTCATATAGTAGTGTACGCGGTGATCCGTCTACTGTAAAATCTCTTTTGAAGGACGTTTCTTTGAGGCGATACAAGCAATAAATTCGCCTTAAAAATATACGGAAACAAAATAAAGGCATCTTTTCCAAATACCTTCGACAATAAAGAAACAGCTGTTCGCTGCGGCCGGTATTACAGCAACTGTTGCACTGTTCCATAGCGTTAATCATGTGTTTCATAGAACATGGCACCGTGAATTTTAGGAAATCATGACCGAGCCAGGAGTAATGCTCTCTCAGAGCTCCGAACAGATGAGTAGCAGACGACAGCTGAGTAGCAGACAGCATTTCTCTGGACCAATCAGCGAGCGCTCCTCTTACAGCGTCAGCGGGAGGTCCCAGGCAGATCACTTGCTGGTACTGCTCTCCACCACCGTTGCGCACGGTCGCTTTTTGCGACGTACTTTAAATTAAATTTCCGACATAATTATGACTATGGTGTGAATTATTTCTCATGCATCTTACCGACCTGCTTAGCAGTTTTATATAAAGAAAACAAGGTGTTAAAAATGACTTCCGTGCAACTTTAAAGGAACTATCAGACCCGGAAAGGTGAGTATGAGACCGACACGGTAATGTTCGGCATGGTTTTACAGTCTACTTGCCCAAGTTTCACTTACGAAAACAGCGTACTACTAGTAGTAGTAGTTTTAAAGATTCAGACTTCGTCTGAGGCCAAGCCTGAATGACGTAAGCCGGACACAGGAATGGGAGCGCAGCGTAGCTGCTCTGAGGTCGCGTTCGCACCGCAACATGCTAAGTGTAAAGACCTAAATACGCCGACTTTCGCGTACCAGCTGACACGACCATGTTCCGTGGAACACAGTGTTACGCTCCTGGCTGTACAAACACGTACGACGATAACCAGAAACAGCATTGGTGGGGTATCCAACATAGTTTGGTGGGGCCAGTGTGGTTTCGTTGGCCGACAAGCTTACACGTCTAAGGAGAAAGTGCGGTAATTGGACAAGTTGAAGACTTCCGCCGGCTTCTTCCAAATTGTCCCGCTCTTCGAATATAGGGTGTTCCTTCGTCGACAAGGGTGACATGTCGTTGCTCGGTGAATGGGCGTCGAATGAGTAACGGTACGAACTGGACATTGTGAGGCTGGAAGTTCGGGACGACACTCCGGACACGACATTCTTCATTAACGGTTAAGGCGCGGGAAAGACGGCTATATTAAGACGTATGTACGCGCGTTGAAGTCAAGGGTGATGGCTTGATGACTGCAGCTAAAGTGTATGTCTACAGTGGATCATTCCTCACAATGTCCAGTTCGTACCGTTAACTCATCCGACGCCCATTCACCGAGCAACGACATGTCGTCCTTGTCGACGAAGGAACACCCTATATTCGAAGAGCGGGACAATATGGAAGAAGTCGGCGGAAGTCTTCAACTTGTCCAATTACCGCACACAGCTAGGACGTCGCCCGCGCAGAATAGAACATGTTCTGTTTTTCGCCGACCGCGCTCGCGCAGTCAGATCAGCGCAGTCGCAGTCGCGCTGCCTACCACTCGTTCGAACGTCGCTAGGCAGTCGGCGACTTTCGTACCATGTCTTTGAGACTCCGTCTAGTTTCCTAAGAGCGAAATATGATGTTTCGTTTTGTGAACTTTCGATCGTGATCGTCATTTTTCTTCTCTAAGCTTCCATGTTCTGGAATATCTAGAACTAACTTGGCGCTTTCGATGGCCAACCCGTGCAATCGCTCCCTCGCGCTTTCACTCCTGTCATCACGTCCAATCTGTGGTGTTTGGAACAGATGCGTAGCCTACTCATCGCTTTGTGCGCCGCCGCTTCGATAGCCGTCTGCAAAGAGAAGAGTCGTCATTAAAGTCGAATGTACAGGTTGTGTGCAGAAAAAGTAGCCCCACGTCACGTTTTCGCACATCGCACGTTCCCTGCATACCCTATGAACTTCCGGCGGCTCACGACGACGCATTTATGCGATGAATCGTGGTAACCAAACTCTGTGCAACAAAATTAGCCACGCTAACTTTCGCTCCATGTATTTCCAATGGGACATTGCAGTGTGGCACAGTTGCGTCGCCCTACCGCTTGGGGTGTCACATAAGCAGAAACGAAACGAAATTGTGCCGTGACCGCCATATTGAGTTCTGCATAGGCAATTCGGGATGCACGGAGTGCAACGTTTGCATGGATAACTTTGGTACGCGGAGTTTGCTTACCACGATTTTTTTTCGTCGCATAAATGCGTCGACGTGCGCCACCGGACGTTCGTACAGTAAGCAGGGAACGTGGTACGTGCGTAAATGTGGGGCTACATTTTCTGCACACACCTGTGCACGCTGACCATTCAGCTGTTCTGGTGTCCTGAGTTGTAGGGGCGTTGCCACTCGTTGTTTCGTGTGCCTGTCCATTGCGCATCGTAGTATCGCGTGCTCACTGATGTGCAGGGCCCGCTTGCACGAAACTTCTGCTAGGATCCTAACCTTGAGGAATGTCCTTTAGCGCAGCCTTGCTAGTGCTTGTGTCGCATGCTACTGACGTACTTTTTATCAGCGAAATGCACTGCCAGAGCTGCGCCAAAGGAAATGCCTCAAGATTAGGATCCTAGCAGAAGTTTCGTGCAAGCGGGCCCTGATTCATCATGTGGCCTCCAGTGACGGATTCGTCTCCGCTGTTGTCTACCAAAGTGTGATCAAAGACCTACAAGACCCTCGTTGCTGCGTCGTCATGGTGTGTACTCCTCATGCGCCGTGGCATGGCTTCTCTCCGGTTGTGCTGGTTGCGAGCAATCCCAGCGCTTCTTTTCTATCTTCTGATTATTTTCTATTGACCATTCCTATGGGTTTTTTTCATTCCCAGCTGTTGTTCTGTATCCACTATTCCTAGCCCTTCTTTCCTATCGATAATCCCATTACTTTTTTTCTACCGACTATTCCAATTCCTTGTTTTATATCGACCTTTACCATTGGTTGTTTTCATTTCCAGTTTTTGATTTCTGTCAACCACTCCTAGCTCTCCTCTTCCATGGACCAGCTCCCGTGGCTCAGTGGTTAGCGTGCTAGCCATGTCACGTCGAGACTGGGAGGTACCCGGGTTCGAGTCCCGGTGCCGGCTGTGCTGTCTGGGGTTTTTCCTGTGTTTTCTTCAGACGCTTTCAGACATATGTCGGCACAGTTCCCCTAGAAGTCGGCCCAGGACGCACATTTCCCCAGGGCGTCAGTCGTGACGTTGCCCACATACGTGAGGCCGACAACGGCAAGCCCTTTCACCACCACCATCCTCTTCCGTGGACTTTTCGCATTGCTTCTTTTCATTCTCAGCACTCATTTTCTAATCCTATTTACCAATTGCTAGTTTTCCATCGACCTTTAGCAGTGGTTCTTTTCTATCGGCCTTCCCTCTTGCTTGTTTTATATAAACCATTCCGAGACTACCTCTTCTATACTATTTTCTCATTGCTTCTTTTCATTCTTATCACTTTTCCTAATACCAACTGCTAGTTTTCTATCGGCCTTCCCTATTGCTTGTTTTCTATGAACCATTCCTAAACCACCTCTTCTGTAGTCTTTTCCCATTGCTTCTTTTCATTCCCAGCACTTTTCTAATCCTATTTACCAACTGCTAGTTTTCTATCGGCCTTCCCTACTGTTGTTTTCTATAAACCATTTCTAGACCTTCTCTTCTGTAGTCTTTTCCCATCGCTTCTTTTCATTCCCAGCACTTATTTTCTAATCCTATTTACCAACTGCTAGTTTTCTATCGACCTTTACCACTGGTTGTTTTCTACCAGCCTTCCCTATTGCTTGATTTCTATGAACCATTCCTAGACCTTCTCTTCTGTAGTCTTTTCCCATTGCTTCTTTTCATTCCCAGCACTTATTTTCTAATCCTATTTACCAACTGCTAGTTTTCTATCGACCTTTACCCCTGGTTGTTTTCTATCAGCCTTCCCTATTGCTTGATTTCTATGAACCATTCATAGACCTTCTCTTCTGTAGTCTTTTCTCATTGCTTCTTTTCATTCCCAGCACTTATTTTCTAATTCTATTTACCAGCTGCTAGTTTATCGACATTTATTACTGTTTTTTTATCGGCTTTACCCAATACTTGTTTGCTATTAACCATTCATAGACCTTTTCCCATTACTTCTTTTCATTCCCAGCACTTATTTTCTAATCCCATTCACCAACTGCTAGTTTTCTATCGACCTTCACCACTGGTTGTTTTCTACCAGCCTTTTTCTATGAACCATTCCTAGACCTTCTCTTCTGTAGTCTTTTCCCATTGCTTCTTTTCATTCCCAGCACTTATTTTCTAATCCTATTTACCAACTGCTAGTTGATTTCTTGATTTTTGTGTGAAGCATTCCTAGACCTTCTCTTCTGTAGTCTTTTCCCATTGCTTCTTGTCATTCCCAGCACTTATTTTCTAATCCTATTTAGCAACTGCTAGTTTTTTATCGACATTTACCACTGGTTTTCTATCGGCCTTCCCCGTTGCTTGTTTGCTATTAACCATTCCTAGACATTCTCTTCTGTAGTATTTTCCCATTGCTTCTTTTCATTCCCAGCACTTATTTTCTAATCCCATTCACGAACTGCTAGTTTTCTATCGACCATTACCACTGGTTCCTTCCTGTCGGGCTTCCTTATTGCTTGTTTTCTATGAACCATTCGTATAGACTTCCACTTCTGTAGTCTTTTTCCCATTCCTTCTCTTCATTCCCAATATATATTTTCCAGTCCTGTTTACCAATCCTAGCGCTTGTTGTTTCATCTACCACTCGATCCTATTTTTTCTATGGACCACTCCAAGCGCTCGTTCTCTATACACCCTTCCTATTGCCTGTTTTCTACTGATCATTTAGATTGCTTGTTTTCGTTGCCGGAGCTTTTCTAGCGACATTCCCAGCCATTCTCTTCTGTCGAATTTTCCAATTGCTACGTTTCGTTCCTACCTTGTCATACCTTATTTTCTCCTATCACCATTCCAAGCGCTTGTTTTCCATCTAGCATTTCTATTGCATGTTTTCTATGGACTACCTCTAGCGCTTGTCTTCTATACATCATTCCTATTGTTTATTTTCTACTGATGACTTCCATTACAGACCAACCCTGGCGCTTATTTTCTATCACCATTCCAAGCGCTTGTCTTCCATCTAGCATTTCTATTGCATGTTTTCTATGGACCACCTCTAGCGCTTGTCTTTCTATACACCCTTCCTATTGCATTGTTTTCTACTGATGACTTCCATTTCAGACCAACCTTAGCGCTTATTTTCTATCACCATTCCAAGCGCTTGTTTTCCATCTAGCATTTCTATTGCATGTTCTCTATGGACCACCTCTAGCGCTTAGCTTCTATACACCATTCCTATTGTTTGTTTTGTACTGATGACTTCCATTCTAGACCAACCTTAGCGCTTAAAATTCTATCACCGTTTCAAGCGCTTGTTTTCCATCTAGCATTTCTATTGCATGTTTTCTATGGACCACCTCTAGCGCTTGTCTTTCTATACACCCTTCCTATTGCGTTGTTTTCTACTGATGACTTCCATTTCAGACCAACCTTAGCGCTTATTTTCTATCACCATTCCAAGCGCTTGTTTTCCATCTAGCATTTCTATTGCAAGTTCTCTATGGACCACCTCTAGCGCTTAGCTTCTATACACCATTCCTATTGTTTGTTTTGTACTGATGACTTCCGTTCTAGACCAACCTTAGCGCTTAAAATTCTATCACCATTTCAAGCGCTTGTTTTCCATCTAGCATTTCTATTGCATGTTTTCTCTGGACCAACCCTAGCGCTTGTTTTTCATCACCATTACAAGCGCGCGTTTTCTCTCACCATTCCTTGCTTTCCTGTCCAGCTCTTGTTTTCTACGAACCAATTCTAACGCTTGTTTTCTATGGACTCTTCCTGGTGCTTTTTTTAATGGACCACCCCTATAGGTGTTGCCTTCATCGACCTTTCCAACTGCTTCTTCTTGTATCATATTTTACCGTACTATATCTTCACCTTCTATCGACCATACCCTCTTGCTTGTCTTCTATCGACCATTCCTATTCCATTCCCTTCTATCGAATTTTTCCATTGCTTCATATCATTCCTACCTTGTCATACCTTGCTTTCTATGAACCAACCCTAGCGCTTATTCTCTATAACCATTCACATTGCATGTTTTCATTCCCAGCTCGCTTTCTACTGACGACTCCTTGTGCTTTCTTCTGTAGACGTTCCCAACTGCTCGTCTTCTATCGACCATTCCTATTGCTTGGTTTGTATCAACCATTCTTAGCCCTTCTCTTCTAGGCCTTTCGCATTGCTTCTTTTCAGTTATAGCAGTTATTTTACAGTCCTGTTTACCAATCCCAGAGCTTGTTTTTTTTTTTTCACTTGGAACCATGTTGCTTTTTTCTATGGACCACTCCAAGCCCTTGTTTCCGAGATACCATTCCCATAACTTGTTTCTTACAGGTCATTTCCATTCCTTGTTTTCATTGCCAGCACTTGTTTTCTAACGACCAACCCTAGCGCTTGTTTCCACCACCATTCCAACGCTTTCCTATCGACAATTCCTGGTGCTTGTTTTCTATGGACCACTCCTAGGGCTTGACTTCCATACACCTATTGCTTGTTTTCTACTGATCATTTCTATTGCTTGTTTTGATTGCGCCACTTGTTTTCTACGAACAATTCTAAGGCTTGTTTTCTACCGACTATATTCCTGGTGCTTCTTTCTATGGACCACTCCTAGGGCTCGACTTCTATCGACTTTTCCAACTGCTGTCTTCTTTCGACCATTCTTTTCTATCGAATTTTCCCATTGTTTCTCATTCGTAGTGCTTGTCCTCTATCCACCATTCCTACTGCTTTTTCCTTGTCTCCCTGTTTTCGTTTCCTGCTCCTTGTTTTCATTCCTAGCTCTTAGTGTCAATCGACCAATCTTAGCACGTGTTTCTATTGACCATTCCTATTGACCATTCTACGGACCACTTCTTGCGCTTGTCTTCAGTAGACTTTTCCTATTGCTCGTCTTCAACCGACCATTTCTCTTGCTAGACGGGTAGGAAATTCGCCGATCCGTTAAGGAAGTACGAAGGGGAGTGTCTTAGGACGAGATCCGCCGATATTTCGAACGGAGTCCGTTCTCCTCGGCACCCACAAAAACAATCTCTGGTCGAAACATCAGCGGCTCTCGTCCTGAGGCACTTCCATTCATATTTCTCGTTATTTTTCTATCGACCATTCCTACCCCTTCTCTTCTACAGACTTGCATTGCGTCTTTTCATTCCCGGCACTTATTTTCCAGTCCTACTTAGCAATCCCAGCGCTTGTTTCACATCTACCACTCCACCCTATTGTTTTTTCTATACACCATACCGCTTTGCTTGTTTTCTACTGATCATTTACATTGCTTGTTTTCATTGACGGAACTTGTTTTCCATCGACCATTCCAAGCGCTTGTTTTCCATCTAGCATTTCTATTGCATGTTTTCTATGGACCACCTCTAGCGCTTGTCTTCTACACACAATTTCTATACACCTTGGCTATTTTTCTATCGACAATCCCTATTACTTGTTTTCTATCAAACATTCCTAGTCCTTGTCTTCTATAGACTTTTCACATTGCTTCTTTTCATTCCCGGCACTTATTGTCCAGTCCTGTTTACCAATCCCAGCGCTTGTTTTTCATCTACCACTCCCTACTGTTTTCTCTATGGACCACTGCTAGCACTCGTCTTCTACACACCATTCCTGTTGCTTGTTTTCATTGCCGGAACTTGCTATCAACCGATACCATACATCATTTTCTGTAGGCCAACCCTAGCGCATGGTTTCCATCACCATTCCAAGCGCTCGTTTCCTCTCGCCATTCCTTGTTTTCCTGCCCAGCTCTTGTCTTCTACACACCTTTTATATCGACTATTCCTGGTGCTTTTTCTATGAGCCACTCCTGGGGCTTTCCCTCTATCGACCTATCGACCTTTCCACTTCTGTTGCTGGTTTTCCATCTACCATTTACTGCTATCGTATTTTCGCATTGCTTCTTGTCATTCCTACCTTGTCATACCTTGTTTTATATCGACCAAACCTAGAGCTTATTTTCTATCACCATTCCAAGCGCTCGTATTCTATCGACCATTCCTGTTCCTTGTTTTCATTCCTGACCAATCCTAGCGCATGTTTTCCATCGACTATTCCTATTGCCTTTTTCTATGGACCACTCCTTGCCCTTGGCTTCTACGCACTATTCCCATTGCTTGTTTTCTATGGCCCACCTCTAGCGCTTGCTTTCTATACACCATTGGCTCATTTGTTTTCATTATTTCATATGTTCTCATTCACCATTCCTAACCCCGCTCTTGAGTTTTCACATTGTTTCTTTTGTTCTCGGCACTTATTTTCTGGTCCTGTTTACCAATCCCAGCGCTTGCTTTTCCATTTACCACTCCTATTGTACTTTTCTATGGGCCACTCCTATAGCACTTGGCTTCTATACGCCATTCCTATTAGTTGTTTTCTACTGAGCATTTCCATTACTGGCTTTCACTGCCAGCGATGGGGTAACTTCACCAATAATCCCGGTGGTTTGAGTTTGATTTGCAGTTTTCTGGCACAAAGATATCTAATCCTGGTGGTTACCGTGGCACGGAGAGCAAACCAATGAAGTACTGAGGGATGCTTGCATGTTTTGTGTGGTGAGTAGTTCTCTTGGATGCCCGAATCCGAGAGCAAGAGGGCTAGCACGCCCCTTCATCTCCTGTACCTCCATCATCTCAATTAACGCCCTCTTTCACCCTCCCCGCTTCTCCTTCCCCTCGGTGTAACGAGCCGCCACTTCAGGGCACGCTGATTGTACCTACAACCACATCACCCTTCCCCTCCTCCTCATTGCCAGCACTTCTACCGACCAATCCTATACCTTGTTTTCTAATGACCAACCCTAGCGCTCGTTCTCCATAACCATTTCAACGCTTCTTTTCTATCGACTATTCCTGGTGCTTTTTTGCCATGGACCACTCCTATCGACCTTTCCAACTGCTTTGCTTGTACCGACCATTCCTAGCCATTCCCTTCTATAGAATTTTCACTCTTTCTTTTCATTCCTACCTTGTCATATGACCGCCAGCAATGGGGTAGAGTATCGCCCGTGGTGGTGAAACTCTCGATTGATCACCATAAGTGATGTTGTTACCTTCTCATACCTTGTTTTCTATATACCAGTCAGTGTTCTACCCGTTACCGAAATATGGTATCGCGATATCGATACCCGTTACTTGAGTAAAAAGTATCGAAATACCGATATCTATACTTCTTTCTTAAAGTAACGAGTACCGCTACCGTTACTAAAAAGTAGCAACGCGATACTTTGCCCGATACTTTTGTTGGAAATACGAAGTTGATGCAACAGACATATCGCATACGTATACACCCCATTTGTATAATAGCAAATTGGGAGAAGACAGTTTCGCAGTAAAAGGAAAGCATATTTATCATGTAGTTCGGGCACTTTGCTTGAGTTTTATCGGTAGCTGGTTCTCAAAGTCGTCTTCTACTATCTTAGCAGGCCGTGGTCTCTCCGGCACCTGACAGAGGCCGATATAACAATTACGTTAGTGTCTGGCCCACACATACCCTGGAGTCCAAATGACCCAGGAAAGCTATCCGAAGTTACAACACCACAGTACATTAGTGAGCGTGACTCAGTGCGACACGGCAGCCTAGCAGTGGAATCCAGAGTGCACTGTCCAGGACTTGACCTCTGTTCGTTGACCTAAACTCTTTTGTTGAGCGCAGCGTGGTTATTTCCTTTGAAGGGTGGTGGTTTCATGCTGATACCACTCGCGTTTCGCCTTCTGTACCTCAAGCGGACAGTGGTATTGCATTGAAACCACATCAGCCGACGGCTCAGGGAGCGCCATCCCGGGGATGCCAGTGCAAACGCGTTCGTTTGGCGCCAAGGCGCGCGCGGGAAAATCAAAGTGAAGAAAAAGAAGCCTGCGTTGGTCAACATCTTTGTTCTTTGTTGATCGGATTTTCTAGACTATCATACGAGGTCTCATACGAGATGTTTTGACGTCAAATGTACAATGTCGGGCTTTGCATGACGCAGGGACGCAACTGTTTCCTAGACCATCATACGAGGTGATGTTTTGACACCAAATGTGCGCAGGTTTCATACGTTTAGTACCACCCTATATCTTGAAAAGTAAACAAAATATTCGTGAAAAAAATGCCTGGCGGATTTCAGGGAGATGTCATGAGGCACAGGACGCAGTATTATGACAAAAAAATGTATTCTAAATGTAGTGCCCTTCAAAAAAAAGTGAACATGTGTTTGGTATAATTCCCATTACGGAACACGTACACTCTTAGAAATGAACTTCACCGCATACCACGCTCCTAGCCAACCATCATCTCGAATGATATCGCTATCTGTCTTGATTTGTTGAAAACGGGAGGCGTACACCTTTTTTGTGACAGTTATGAACAGCATAAGTGTAACAAAAAAGGCGTACGCCTCCCGTTTTCAACAAATCAGGGCAGATAACGATATCATTCGAGATGACGGTTGGCTAGGAGCGTGCTATGTGGTGAAGTTCATTTTTAACAGTGTAGGCGTGTCCACAGGTTTCTTGTCGAGCGCTAGGCGGACCTGTGACAATGAATAAGAGTATGAAATATGGGCGATGAGGAAATGGTGGAGCACTAAAAATGTATCGGTGTCGGTAACGATACGGAGATCGCGTTACCATAAATTTCTAACGAAATGACTGAATAATTTCTAATAACGGAAATAACAGGAGGCGTACGCCTTTTTTGTGGCAATTATGAACGGCATAATTGTCACAAAAAAGGTGTACGCCTCTCATTTTCAACAGATCAGGGCAGAGAACGATATCATTCGAAATGATGGTTGGACAACAGGTGAAGTAACCGCCGTTCCATTAACGGACTTAGGTTTGCCGTTTGACTAGGGTAATATCGTACTGACCAGTTTCGTCGCTTGTTCTGATTGCCAGCGCTTGATTTCTATCTACCAATCCTAGCGCTTGTTTTCCATTGACATTCCCATACATTGTGTTCTTTCGACCAACACTAGCGCTTGTGTTCTGCCACCATTCGTAGCGCTCGTTTTCTATCGATCATTCCCATTGCTTGTTTTCATCACCAGCTCTTGTTTTCTACGAACCAGTTCTAACACTTCTTTTCTATCGACCATTCCTAGTGCTTGATTTCTATCGCTGATCTTACCGCTAGTTTTACATCAATCATTTTCATTTTTTGTGTTCATGTTTTCTTGTTTCTATTCCTTGTTTTCTATTTACCATCCCTATTTCCTGTTTTCTACCATTCCTAGCCCTTCTCATCTATCGACCTCTCCCATTGCTTCTTTTCATTCCCAGCTCTTTTTCTATCGAGCTTTCGTGTAGCGCTTGTTTTCTATCAACCACCAATGCTACGGTTGTTTTCCATCCACCATTCTTTTCGCTTGTTTTCTATCGACCAATACTAGCGATTGTGTTCTAGCGACCATTCCTAGCCCTTCTCTTCTATCGTTGCCTCTTTTCATCCCCAGCTCTCTTTTACTGAGCAACCGTAGTGTTTGCTTCCCATCGGCTACTTCTATTGCTTGTTTTGTATTGATCATTCCCATTGCATAGTAGAGTAGAGTGGCTAACATTCTTATTGCTTGATTTCTATGCGCCTGTTTTCTGTCGACCACTTCCATTTCCTGTTTTCATTGCCCCGGTTGTTTTCCATCGACCATTCATATTGCTTGTTTTATATCGACCATGCCTAGCACTCGTTTTGTAGTGACCATTCCAAGCGCTTGTCTTCTGTCGACCTTTCCCATTGTTTCTTTTCATTCCCAGCTGCTTTGTATTGTACCATTCCCAGCGTTTGTGTTCGACCAGTACTGCTTGCTTGCTTGCTAACGGCAATTCCGAGCACTTAATTTCTAACGACCATTCCTATTCCTTACACGGGTAGACATCCACCGAACTGGTTAGGAAGCATGAAGGGAATCGCCTCAAGACGAGAGCCGCCGATATTTCGAGCACACAAGACCCAGAAGAAGAGCAGTCTCGCGAATATCGGCGGCTTTCGTCCTGAGGCAATCCTATTCCTGTTCCTTGTTTTCTATCGACCATTGTCATTCCTCGTTATCTATAGATCTTTTAGTTTGCTTGTTTTCTATTGACCATCCTTAGCGACTGTTTTCTATCGACCAACCCATTGTTTGTTTTCATTCCCTGCGCCTGTGTTCTATCGAGCACTCCTAGCGCTTGCTTTTACCGATCAGGCTTAAATAACACTCGTGTCGACCATTCCTAGACATTCTCTTTTATCGACCTTTCCGATTGCCTGTTTTTATTCCTAGCGCTTGTTTTCTGTCGGGCAATCCTAGTGCTTGTTTTAATGCAGCAACATTATTGAGTCTCGTCTGCGCGGCAAACTCGTCTCAGACGATACATGACGCCACGAGAATCATGGGCGGAAAAGCGTTTATGGCATAGGCGGTGACTGCGGACTTTTGCCGACCCCCTTTGCGGACCCCCTCTTCCCGAATGGTCAAGTCATTTGACACTCAAGATGATTGTTTCGAAAGATATCGTAAGAATTGCGTGTTTCATGCCTGTTAACATGAAAATGGCGTAATAAATTGCCTCACAACGTCTAACGCGACATCTGGTTTTCTATCGGCCATTTCCATTGCTTGTTTTCGTTCTCTGCGATTGTTTCCGACCATTATTATTGCTTATTTTCTACCGACTATCATTGCTACGAATGCTGCATGATGCAAATACTTGTGATTGAACGCTTGATACTGTTGGGAAGGCTACAGTGCAGTCTACCATGCACCCCTCACATGACGGAACCCTGACTCGCATCCCTCGGTTCCCCCCTCTCGTTTCTCCTCCTCTTCCCCTCTTGGAAACTGCCTCTCGCCTCTCTGGAGGTTCCTTGTACATATGTTAAATCAGTAAACGTTTGTTTGGTCTTTTTTTACGTTTGGAGCTGGACGCCTCTTGCTAAAGCTGACATACACACAGCCCCGATACAGAGACAATACAGATGCCGCCATTCATTATGGATAGATGTTTTCACCTTACTTTGTGGGAAAATCTTCCCTCTCTGGGGTTCCAAGCCACATTGGTGTATTCCTGCTAAGAAGCTCGTTAAGGGATAAGGTGTCGGCAAAAGTCAACCATACCCATTGCTTGTTTTCTATGGCCCACCTCTAGCGCTTGTCTTCTATACACCATTGGCTAGTTTGTTTTCTATTATGGGGACCGGGAAGTATGCGATAGCCTTTACGTTGTCCGCGGGGACGGATGGTGCTGTTCAATATCTCATAGCCAAGGAGGCGAATCGTGGACGATGTCAGCTACAGGCTACATCACCCATAAAAGCCATGGCGAAATCATATTTTGGCGTCCATCAGTACGAATCCGTTAATCTCTGAACGCTGGCTGGAGAATTAGTCATGCAAGAGGGTCCCATTCGTTTAACACTCAACAAACCCTGATGGCACGTGAAAGCCCACTGTATACCTGCAGGAGACCTTTGCTGCAATCGAGCGTGCCCCAGAGGAGTGCAGAATTGGCTCGACAGACGGAAAGAGGTATGGGCCCCTTGTAGTTATAGCAGTTAACCGACGAACGTCGTCGCGCAACCTCGCAGTACCGTCTGGTTTCGGGGTCAGGGCAACAGAGAACGCGAAAGGGTTCGTGAACGTTGTTTTGTTGTCGTCTGTCGCAGTGTAGCCAGAGAATCACCGACATGTCGGCTGCGATAGTAGCATTGAACGCCATGCGTAAACTGGTTTCGCAAACTACCGTACTCACGTGTCAGGACCACTACACCTCGCATACGACGTCTCCCATCAGGGAAAGAGTCAAGGAGAGCTGTGAAGTTTCTAACAAGGATCCGTACTGCCACGGATGTTCCCTGTCAGGAGAAGAGTGCTGGACAGCACAAGAGAATGGAGCCAATATGCTGCCGTCTGTGATGAGTCTGGGTATCCTGGGAACCGTCGTTCGCGTAAGGATGACGACCCCTAGGTGTTCCCCTCTTGGTGTTGAGTCTTCCTTTGACAAGAAACAGGGCTGGAGACGACACCAGTGGGCTGCGTTCCTGGACAAAGAAATAGGCACGACCTGCGCGATTAGATCCGCATCGGGTAATTCCATGCTGACCTGATAATAACCCAAGTCTTCAAAGAAGTCGTGCACCGGTGAATCTCAGAGTCGAAACGTTCAACTGAATGGGATTCTTCAGCTAAACGAACTCAGGTCCAGCTCCGTGCTGCTGCGCCATAATGAGCTGTGGTCGTGAGCAGCTCCAGCGACGTGGAAGCTCCAAGCTGCGGGTCCGGTTCGTTGCTAGAATGAGCAGGCACCGCTTGGGTTGCTTCGCCGTTCCTTCAGTGTCTCTGCCGGGTTCTCAGACACAGCAGGCGCTGCCGTTACACTGCGCGTTGCGTAGCCTGTTGGGGCGCATGTTCCATTCCGGAAAACTCAGCGGTCCGTGGTACTCAGGCATATACTTAAAATAGCAGATTAGTTAGAATGTCACACTTCTCCTAGCATTGGCGAATACCATCGTGTAGTTGACATAACATCAGATTGTAATCGTGCACAATCATCAAGACAACTAACATAACCAAAAATCTTAATATCAGCAGCGTACATTAAAATATTGGGGTGCTTAACTGAACACACACTGTCATTTAAAACAATAACGTTCCTATATTGCTGCACTGAGATACACCATTAAAGGACGTATAACAATCAGATAAGCAGCCACAGACACGAACAGTATTGCGTCGATCAGACAAGTAACTTTCAAATCATTTGCAATATGCAGAAGATAAGCCATGGTCCGATAGCTTATATAACAACAATAGTTGAAGCAATGGGTGACTGCGAAACGTTTTTTTTAACAACAGACGGCGTCCACTTGGCCGCGAGCGGAAACGAAGTCTCACCTGATCTACTTATAAACCCGTGTTGACCGTCACTAATTTTAGTCTTAAAATAAACAAGGACACGATCACGCAGAATCCTTTCGAAAAATCTTGCAGAACGTGTTAAGAGCACTAACTGCTCGTAATTGTTAGTCACACAAGGGGCAGTGTCATATTGGGACAATATTGGGATATTGGAGCAACCACCGAACGCTTCCACTGCTCAGGAAATATTTCGAACGTTGAAGACAGATTAAATATGTAATAAACACATGCTGCACAAGGTCCACCTTCAAGTACAATGTTGGCACAACACTTACGAGCGCAACCGAGGTAATATGAAACGGCGACTGTACTGACAGGCGATTTTAGCAAACCATGTCCCCAACAAGTAGGGATACAGAAAAAATGAAAAAGAACATGATAAAACGGACATTTGACAAGACGCAGAAAAGCAAAACGTAGAAGATACTATAAGATATATACATATAAACGGAATACACAACAGCTGGAGATACAAGGTTGCAATAACTCAGAAAGTGAGGATAACACCACCAAAATACAAAAACCTTAGATACAAGTTAGCGCAAGGAAATACCTATAGTAGGACCAACTATACATATCTGTCTGGGGAGTGCTTAAAATGGATTGGGTCACTCACCGGGGAGGTTATTCCAGAGTCGAGATATACGAAGGATGGAGGACTCGTAATAGTAATTACTGCTGGAGGAATGCACTTCGACTTCGAATTGGTGATCCAGACGTTTAGACACGTAAGATGGAGAGTTTAACATTGGAGAGTGCAAAGATGTGTTATGATATATCTTATGAAAGAGGGAAAGTCCCGGTAGAGAACGATGTAGGCTTAGCGGTGGTTGGGAAAGGGATTGCTTCATTGTAGTGACGCTGGAGTTAGTGCTGTAGTCATGGAGCAAAGAAAAGGAGGCGCCCTAACGGCTCTTCGAGGGAAGACAGAAGCGTGGAGCAAGTGGCGTGAGGATAGGGGATGAGCTGTAGCTTCTTTGGAGCCACGAGAGGATCACGTTACCTGCATAGCCCAATGAGGTCGCTTTGCACACGCCCCTTGGGGGCCATTTCGGCGCGCTACCACCACACCTCTCCAAGTATTCCGAAACTATGCCTTGGGGGCTCCCATAGATATGTATGTAACCGAAACCGGAAAGCGATCGGTGATGTCACTGGAATGGCCCCCCGATTTCGGCTTCACTTCTCGGAGCAGTAGAGTTCCTCCTCTCTTTCCTTCCTCCATGGCTGTAGACGTGAATAAAGCATATGGCGCGATTCTGGACGCTCGTGATGGAATTTAGGAGAATTGCATGGTAAGGATCCCAGATGAAGGCACCATATTCCAGTTTAGGTCTTACCAGGGTACTGATGGTGGTGCTAGCTTTAGACTGCGCTGTAAGAATCCTAATGAGAGATTAGCGTTAGATATGATGTAAGCGATATGGTTAGACCAAGAGAGGTTAGGTGTTAAGATAACACAGAGGTATTTAAATGAGGAGACGCGCGCAAGGCCACAGGAACCAAGGTGCAACCCAGGCGGAAATTTTCTGCAAGTGGAACCACTTGCAAATGGTTTATGAAACCTTTCCCACCTTGGAGAACCACTTTGGAACTATCCACTTGAGGGAAAACCACTTGCAAGTAGTTCCGCTTCTTTAGCCCACTTATAGTCAGCCACAGACGCCTGTTTAAGAGCATAGCACTTTTATTTCTGATTTTTACACTTTCCGCTGGGTTTGAAGCAATGTAAAACAGCACTGAAGTACAAAGACAGAAACAGATACTAAATGAGCTGCAACAATTCATTTCAAGCTGTCACGGAAAAATGTCAAATGCACTTATTTGCACTGATGTCATCCAGTATTCCAAGTTTTACAGCAAAGGGAGTAATAGACACAGAAAAATGTTATCAAGAATATTGAAGCTTGTGGAGTTTTGATATTCACTGCTACTATCTAATTTAAAAGGCGGTAGTTCGCACAAAAGCCAACGGGCAGAGCTACAATGGTACCATGTACCTGACAGATGGTCGCTATTCAGACAGGTCCCAGTTGCAAATGAGTCACGGTAAGCTTTTCTGTCAATGACGAAGCGTAAGAGAAGTCATATGCTTACAGACTACCAATAGCAGCGACCGGAGCTCTGATGTCAGAGCCCGACGGGTACATATATATTCAAGGGCTTAATATCGCCAAGAATGACACGCAGAAAAGTAGAAAAACATTTTTCCCTCAACACTCTACAGTCGTGTTCAACATAAGGAGGAAAAGGAATCTAGTCTGTCAACTACATTACGCTGTTGGAGATAATGAAAAGCAATAGTGTGCCAGGAGAAATATTGCAGCGCCACCATGAGCCATCAGTAGGGGGAGTGCACTTTCTGCCGCCGAGTAGTGCCATGTCACCAGCCTTAATAGCTTGATGGATTACATTATCTGGCACAAGCAGGGAGCGTGACCTCACTGTGTCCAGCCGTTCTATCCGTGGCGTACTCATATTTGGAGAGCTGGCAGACTAGATTTCTTTTACCTTCTTAAGTTGAATATGAGTATAGTGCGCAATACAGTTTGTGCATGAAACCATGAAAAATATCTATCAAAATGCCATAACCCCCTAACATGATATGTCACCACAAATCTTTCAAGCAAAGAGTACATGGTGGCAACCTATAAGAGTATCAATTACTGTGTGTACATGCATATTTGTTGCATAGACATGTATTCTTAAAGTGGGACTCCGCAACAAAATCACCACAAATGTTATGGTATATCCGTAACGTTTGGAATGTCGGGAACGTGTGCACGAAATATCGCGTTCCAGAACTGCGCAGATTGTATTCAAACGAATTTATTACGAAGCGAGTTAAGCCTCTGTTAAGCGAAAGGGCACCGAAAGCAACACATTGCTGACATCATCCGGCAAGGGAGAATGCAGGTTTCGAAGCAGACAACAAAGCTGGGTGACGTCACGGTATCCTCCTCTGGACGAACTGCCGTAGTATGCAGCTCTGTTTTCTGCTCTTCGCATCTCTGTTTCGGTTTGGAATTGTCGTCAATTTACAAATTAATTACTCGCGCAAAATGAATGCGAACCTTGTATTCGGTATCGAGGGGTGGTTGGTGTTCGGTATGATGATCACCTAATTTTTTTCAAATCCTTGCGAAGTCTCCCTTTAAGTCATTTCAATTGTAGTGAAGTTTCAAGTGTAAGTTTAGAGGCAACGAGCCTTGGACAAAATTTTCACCTGTCCTGAGTATTAGGTATTGCATGCCAACACAGGCTACACTTTTATTCATCGCCACCAGAGGAGGAGCTTATGGCTTAGCTTACCCAAGGAAACAAGAACTCCTTGCAACAAAACTTGAAACATTACAAAGTTTAACGAACTTCGTTCACCCAATAATGAAGCTTTCACATCTGGTTAAAAGCTCTTGAGACGTCTGCCTTCCCTCTGGCAATCATTTTCTAGTTCAGGCCAGCCTACGTGTACCTTAGGCTTTCTGTGGAGGTAAAAAGGGCAGCAAGAGAAAATTTATTTCAGATCTGAATGTTCACTAACTAAGCGTTTATGCAAAAGGCCATTCACTCATGAAAAGACACGAACGAGGAATGAAGGACTACTAACAGTCTAATCACTAAAAGTGAATGTAAAAGGTTGCACTCCTATGCAACCATGACTTATCTCTGTTACAAGGAATTCGGGATGAACCGACGCCCATAAAGCCCATGCGCTGGCATCACAAAAATATACGCGATAAAATCCGTTGATAAATCAGCAGGGTCGGGAAGCAATGCAGATGAAAAAAAAAAAAAATGTGCACTACAATAAAACAACAGCTGTGATACCACAGATTCAAAGCATATAACCAAGACTAATACAAAACCCGCAGAGCTAACCTAGGTCCAGCAAAAAACCTGCACTCCTTATCGATGATTGAAAGTGATGGCTCGCATCATTAAACTGTCGATAGTGAAGCGTGCATGTTGTCCCCATTCACCTTTTCACCGGGTTTATATCGCAAGATATTCGTTCCAATATGCGCCTTGTGTTATGTAGTCTTTGAGGTCTAGCGACCTCGTCATTACCACAACACAACATTCTACTCAGTTTCAAGCTCGAATGAAATGCCTTTAGCAGATCTACAAAATGCATGTTCATTGCCACAACAAAAGTAGTCGCCTTACCTTGTAATTACTTCGTATTGCCAACTGTAGGATGGGACAAGCGTAAGCTTGTGTAAGCTTACTTGTGGTTAGATTCTGTAGACCATAAAATTCAATGCAGCGTTCCCATCCGTTCACGCCATAACTGCCACAACGTAACAACAACGGTTGAACGTTGAACCAGCTCTCGCCAAATCCCCATAGAGCCCATAATATAGGTAAATTCACACAACACTGGGCACTGGACCAATGAGAATGCAGTGATTGCCCCCTCAATCCTCCAATCAGAAGTCTTTCGGTCCGGCTCGCAGCCCGACCGGTTCTGGCTGTTGTTGACTTCTGCTTTCCATACTGGCTTGTACCGGCTACCCCTGACTAAGTCTAGTAGCTTTTATGCACGCCGTAAAGTTATTCCGTGATTCCCAAACAACTGTGAAAAGTGTCGTAATGAACAGAAATTTATTTGAGTCATTATACTGACACAAGCGGCAGGTTGACGCATATACATGCACTGAGCGTACAGAGTCCATTGCGTAGCGCTTTCTAGCCGACTGGAACAAAGTTCAAACTTGCAAAACACGCATATTGACACAGCGTATCCCCAGCAACGAACAACTTTCACATACTTGCGCACAATCTCTTTATCATCATGTCCTTGCCTGCTACACGTCAAACATAAAATGCTGCTGCTTCCTGAATCCTATTTTCTCGTCACCGCTATGCAGATCTGACGGCGCTCGAACATGTTCATCGAGCCAGAATTCACGACAACACTTCAGTTTGAAATCCGATTGGCTGTTCGTAGACCGATGCTTGTGTCGAGAAACAGTACATCACGATCGAAAACACCATAATGCACGGATAAGACGGCGAACGCACTTGCCTCCCAACGAAAGACACCGCCGACCCGGCGTCCACCGTTCAAATTTCAAATGAAACCGCCGAGGGAGTACGCAGCACGCAGGCGAGGAAGCGCGAAGTGCCGTTTTCAAATTCCGTCAACCAATCCGGACACGCTTGTGGCGTCCGACCAATAGAGAGAGCGGGGGGGGGGGGGGGGGGGGGGGGCTGGTTGAACGACACGGATTGGATGATCTTTTGATTCTGTCGCTAGCGATGGCGATGCCGCCAGATAGTAATGCTCCCACTTTCTCCAAGATTGTTGTCAAAGTGGTTTCAGTGTTCCTCATGTCAGACTCCCACTAACCCACTTTAATTTTCGCTTTATCACCAAAATGTAACCATATTGGACTAAAGTGGACCTTGTCAAGTCTACTTGCTGGCAAAATGGAACCACTTCATTCCCTGATGGTATCCACTTCTATTCAAGTGGAGCTGGAAGGAAACCAGTTGGGAACCACTAAGCATGCTGGTTCCCTACTGGAACCACTTGCCTCTGAACTAGGACCAGTTCAGTCCACTTCAAACCACTTTGGTAGCCAATTGGGTCCACTTTGGACTCCAGTTCAAATTTCCGCCTGGGAATGGTTGGTATTCCACGTGTTAACGACATAATTTTGCATATGTTACAGTTAACAGGCAAAAGCCAGTTCGAGCACCAGGCGTGTAATTCGTCAAGGTCACTTTGGGTATGGACATGGTCTGTGATTGATGTCATTCTCCGGTAGATAACGCAGTCGTCTGCGAGGAGGCGAGCAGTAGAAGAAAAGCCAATCGGAAGGTCGTTAATACATATTAAGAAAAGTAGGGGGCAGAACCTTGAAAGAATGCCGCATGTAACCTCTGGAATGTTAAATGACGTGTTATTAGCGACAACAAATTGCGATCTATTTGACAGAAAATTGCGTATCCATTTCAGAACTAACAGATCCCGGTTTAGTCTTGCTAGTTTCATTAATATGTGGTCATGGGGAACACGGTCGAAAGGTTTTGCGAAGTCGATGAATGTGGCATCCACCTGGAATCCCATGTCTAAGGTAGAGAGAATGTCGTTAGATAAGCCTGCCAGCTGTGTCTCACATGAATAGTCGCGCCTGAAACCATGTTGATATAAAGAAAGAAAAAATATCTTCAAGGAAAACAGTGACATGGGAGATGATTATGTGTTCCAAAAACTTGCAAGGTAAGCTAGTGAGAGAAATTAATTAGCTCTGCAATTGTGTGGGTCCTCCTTGTTTCCGGATTTAAATACTGGAATGACCTTCCCGATTAACCAGTCAGATGGGATTTCGGCGCACGAAAGGGACTGTGATAAGATTAAAGTTAGAAATTCAGCTGGCGACAGTTTTGAATTGATGGAATCAAAGCCACACACGGACGAAAGCTTGCATTTTTCGATTCCCTTCAAAACGCCGTTGTAATTAATTTGCATGCTAGACATCTGAGGGAGGTTACACGGTGATGTGGGAAGGGTTCATGGCGAGCACGAGAGAGCGAGCGAGCGAGATGCAAAATAGTTGTTAGCGCAATCGTTTGGCGAAGCAACTGATCCTGATGCGTCCCGTAAAGATACGGGGGCTTCGCTGCGAGGAAGGATCGTACTCCAGAACTTTTTTGACTGCGAACTGATCATGTGGGGTAAGGTTATGGAATAAAAGGATTGTTTAGTGTTTTGAAAAGACAGTTTGAATTCCTTTTGGGCGAGATGATAATGCTTCCAAGCTGCTGGAGTGTTACTTGTACGGGCCAACCGAAATAGGCGCTTTTTCCTGGCTCGTAGACGTTTCAGAGTGTTTTTGAACCAAGGTGTAAGGGGAGAAGCCTTGACTAGGAGCGTAGGAACGAAAACATCCCCAAGTTCTTTTAGTTTATCTCTGAAAATACGCCAGTTTTGACTGACTTACTTATATGGACTTATATGGAAAATTAGGAAAAATTTGGAATTTGGACTTATATGGAAAAAAAATTATATGGAAAAATATTAACTGACTTATATGGAAAATTAGCTACAAAATAGCTCAAGAGATATGTTCTGGAATAATGGCAGCGTAATTGCCTCGATTATAATTTTTATAGCCTTAATACGTTTCCCTAGCCGACGAACAGTTGTTTCGACAGAAAAGGAGATGAACTTAAGGTCACTATGGAATAAACTTTCATTTTGTAGGTTTAAGTTCGTCCCTTAATGTGTCCTCATGCTAAACAAAATGCTACCAACAAGTTCATTACACCAGCTCGCTTGTCTCTTGCTCCTTTGGTCAAAATTATAAACCAACGCAAGCCCCGTCCCTAATCTCTTGTCTCCATGTTTTTCGTTCATCCATGAGGCTTCAACGTATGTAGATTGGGTGACTAATTTAGTCAGCATCGACGCCAACATAAGCCTTGCCTTAAGCAAAAAGTTCGTGCGCCCGGAACTTTTTGGCCCTCTTCTCGGCAACTTCCTTCCCTGGTCCAGTAGAAAACACTCCTACATGCCATTCGGAACACCTACAGAAACCAACGGACCTAACTGGCCCTTTAGATCACACAAGGTCACAAACAGTGAGACAACTTTGCCAGTCGAAACTCAAAACTTCACTCTACAGGCTGTGCACATCTCACTTGAATTATCTGAAGCCAACGAGGAGAGAACAAATTACGTCGCCGAGGAAGTCGTCGAAGCTCCTCAACCCGTTCGGTGTCTCCTTCCTACCGAAGTCTCTCAACCTTTTGGAAAATGGTCCGAAATTTGCTGTAAACGCGAGGCCTTCAGGCGTTGACATTGTAACATGTTCCTCAGTTCAGTTTCTTCATGCGTTCCTCCAACAACAAACCTACGGACACACACACATCACAGACAGGTGCATCATCAAAATCCGTGCTCCGCTCGACGTGGCCTCCAGAGTTCCTAAACCTTTTTTGCATGCTTTGGTTAGGAAAGATATCAAGCAACGTTGTTAGAAAGGACAGATCTTCGACGTTCTATGTGATCCCCGCTAACATGTTCCGCGAGAAAGCCACGAATGCCATTGTTATATAATAGACTAACCAATTACGTAAACGTATTTCACATACTATGCAGAACCCAATTTGATTATCGCTACGGATCGTCGACAGAGACAGCTTTATTAACTTTCACTGAACAAATAAAACAATCACTAGATACAGGTGGTATAACTCTTTCCTTATTTGTTGACTTCTCCTAGGTTTTTGACTGCGTAAACCATAGGATCGTGTAAGACAAGTTAGACAGCTATGGAATAACTGATCCTGAACTTAAGACTTATTGAAAGTTGTTTATGTAACTGAATACAACACGTTAAATATCAAGATGTTATTATTTTTTTTTTACCTCCTGTGATTACTAATATCGGGGTTCCCCAGGGCTCAATATTAGGTACAAATTCATTTTTATTGTGTACTGTACCAGTGATCTTCCTAACTCGATTGTGCATTCCGACGTCATTCTTTATGCAGATGACACCGCGTTGCTTTTAACTGGCAAAACTATGAATGGATTGTCACTGAAACTACAGCTCGATATTAACAGATTAATTGACTGTTGCACTAATAACAAACTAAGCATAAATGCAGGTAAAACAGCCTCCATGATATTCCACTGACCCAAACGAGAGGTAGCCCTACCGACAGGCTTATCTGCGGAAGGCACACCCATAATATTTGAGGAAGAATTTAGATTCGTTGAAGTGGTACTTGATGCAGCTCTCATATTAAACATATCAGTAAAAAATGCCATAGAGAATTAGTGCTCTGACAAGCAGTCTGCACTATTTTCCAACACGAGTACAGCTTAACCTGTACCGTGCCTTTGTTCATTCTCATAACACACTGCGCTTCCGTGGGACATTACATATAAATCGCGCTTACGTCCTGTGTTAACCAATCAGAACCGGGCCATAATAATCATTTTCAAATTGCCGTTTGACTTTCATGTTTGACACACTTAGTATTAACAAAATTGTAAAATACAGCGCTCTAAGTATAACTTACCGTATCATTAAGGGCAACCTCAGACTACCTATCCATTGATTTCAGTATCCTTAATTCAAATATGCGTACGACAGCAGGGATGACCGGTATATTGAATACAGCGAAAACTAGAAGTAACTATGGTAAATTTTCATTTGCAACCTGTGGCGCACATGCATGGAAAAAGTTACTTTTAGACAAAGCTCCTTCTCATGAACAACTTTTCTCTATGAAAGATGAGTCACTGAAAAGGTTAGCCAGCTGTAGGACTCAAACCCACATCTTCTGAATTACCGGTCCAGGGCTCTACCGATTGAGCTAAGCTAACACGCCTCCACAGTAACTTTCAAGGGTGCGTCATCTGCGTCATGTGCGTCATGTTCAACTTTTCTCTGTTTAAAAAAATTTCTCCGATTGCTACTTACTGCAGATGTATGTGCTTAGATTTCTACTTAGACATGATTATCATTATCGATACTCGATTATCAAATACATCTCACATAGAACGCAGCCACCTTTATGTCTTCGTTTAATTATGATTGTGTGTAATGCCTATGAACTTTTCTATTATGATTTATTTGTTGTTATTCATATAATTCTGGTGAAATGCATTTCTTATTCCTTGATAACATTCTTGGAAGGGGCCTTTAACTGGGATTTCTTCCCTCTGGCTCCTCCTTATGTACATTATATTAACATTCTAACATTCACAAATGACATTGAAATTGAATTGGGTCACGCACCTGCTCAAGAACAACGGCTACTTCGAACAGCGGGACACAATTGCTACACAACGTCAGATGAGCAACCAGCTCACAATTCCCAGAACGGGAGTCAACATTCCTTTTGCGTTCAAGGAGCGCACGGTTTAAACACATGCCAGTCTGCCATATCCCATGGGCGCCGGCCGGATTTTATCGGGGGAAGGCAGAATGTTTTGGATGGTGGTTTTCACGGTATGGGCTGCATTCAGCTGCATCTGATTCTGTGCGTCAACTTCGCCCGCAACTACATTGTCTTGGCTATGTTTCTGGAAGGAAGGGAGAAAAAGGAATCATGATTAATGATTGTGCTGCAACGGCAGGAGGGGGGGGGGGGCTTGTCCCTCCGTGACAGCGCCCCCGCCCTACCCTGACCCCCTGTGGAACCAGCATGGAAATGCCATCCCAGGCTAGAGCTGGGCTGGCCAAAGCTGTTCCTATGCTGGGTGTAGTGCAGTTTGCATTTCCGTTCTCAAACCATCCTACTTCCATTCGAAGACCAGGATGATACCCTGATGGAGCCCAGCTGCCAATGGTATGGAAATCGGATGTTGCAGCGAGTACGGTGGATTGTGCGAGTTTCCTGGATAGTTTCCTGGATGCGAGTTTCCTTGTGCGAGATAATCTGGGCTTATAAGAGGCAACAAAAAAATGCACAAATGTGCGCAATGAACTTGTGAACATATATAATGATAATATAAATAAATACGTCAGTAACAAAATAAATAAAATAAAAAAAAACAAATGTGTGCAAAGTTATGCACACAAATCCACGTACCTGAGTATAGGTTGCAAAAATTGTGCAGCATGATAGTTGCTGGCTTTACGCTTCTTTGGAACCGAGATTAACTATAATGCTCTGATTGTTATATGCGACGAAGCGCCCTCAGCCCAAGCGCCCAAGCGCACTCAGAATCTCTTTTGAAGTTGCCTGGAATGGGTCAACCGAATCCGCGAATCATGTAATCCTCGAATCTTAGGCAGGGATTCGAGATTCTGGAATCGGAATACAGCTTCACCTGCACCTACCTCCTATACCTTCTCTATACATCTTTTGTTGCTCTTAGAGCAATTTGCATAGACAGTGTTTCCGTTTGCAGCCAGAGTGTCTCACATTCTTACAATAAATCTTCGAATTTGAATTTATTGCTCATTGTCACTTGTTAATTTGCTAGCATATTTCAACTCTCTGTGAATAGTGCATCAATTTATCCTGTACCGCTTCGTTCAACGTGATCTGATGTAGCCTTCTGCATTGGAACGTTGGTTCCAGCAAATGGCAACGGTGGCTCTTGTGGAAGCCACCCCGAAACATCAGAACACGAAATTCCAGCTGCAGCCATCCTTCTTAACGCATGCGTTCATTGTGGAGCTGGTTCCGGATCGCGCGGGCTGGAACCATCGTGTTTCCATCCAAGGCCAAGCCTGTTTTCAGGAAGGATCCACTTAGATTCAAGACTGGATCGATTATGGATTCAGTCTGGAACCAGACCAATAATCCAGCCTGGAAATTCCAGCTGGGTCCAGCCTGTTTTTCTTCTTTTTTTAATACGGCTAGTTGGCCAGCTTCTGACTGAGTTAAGGAGACTACATACAGAGAGAACTGTGTTAACGTTCCTTCTGTTTCCCCATCGCCATCCATCAAAGTGTTGTTGGGAAGTGTTTGCTGTGTTTGGGAACGTGCCGTGTTCTGTCCTTGTACTCTCTTTGGTTTATCTCTTGGGTGGTACTCTATCATTTATCTTCGTTTGCTGCACAGACGTCGACATGACGTTCTCTCATGTCATGTGTAAGGCTCCTGGGAACCCATCTTGCAGGCGCCTTTCAACACTAAAGCTTCTCCCGTATGACGAAATTGACTAACCCCAACACTCACACCGAAGAACTCTGCCAACGCTATGACAGTGGTGCGTCTGTCTGCCTTGAGCAATAAGATTCTCTGCGACACTAACAGCTTCAGCCACTACATCGGTGTGCCCACAGCCAGATCGTGGCAAGTCGAGCACATGTGTCTCGCCCCTACAATATTGTGCCTTATACTTATGCGATGCTGGGATAACTGAGTCTGACCCCTTCGCTCATGAACAACCAATGACCAACAGTTGCTCTTCTCTGGTGCATACCTCAAGCGAGGTATAGCAAGTTTTGATCAGTTTAATACCGATAGCTTCACCATGGTAATTCCTTAGGTTATTGATCAATTCTTTAGGTAACTATGTATTGAGAGGAGCATGTCCTGCCTGAGCATGTATGTAGCCTGAGGTAGCCTACTTTTTAGGATTAGCAGCCTTCTCCACGTTTTCTAGCCCCCTGATAGGCTAGATCTAGACCCACCCCTGGCTGCTTACTGGTGTACCATTCCAAGGTGTTTTCTCATTGGTGCAGTACGGTACCAATAATTGGTTACTCTCCACAATTTCTAGACTTCTATAACAATACAGGATAGTTCCCAATACGTCATAGGTGAGCCTCCCGGGTGCTTGTTGGTCTTTTCCACTCATTGGTCACGTCTTTTTTCATAATTTCGCAATGTACCGATAGGCTACCGCATTGGGGTTCCGGGTTTTTTGGGTTTCATTGGCCTTTTCTACTAATTGGGCCCCCTTCCACAGACCAGGACATAGACATTGACCATCACATTTGAGGCGCACCACTACAAATTAGAGGGTCGTCTTCTGTGGCCATCATCGGTCACCCTTTCCCACAACTACGAGATGTTTTCAAACATTGTCATTCTCAGTCAGTTTCTAGATGTATCCCATTCTTGTAGAGTAAGGTCCAGTAAAGGGTATGCCTGTTTCCTCTCTCCACGAGTTGGTGCGCTTTCATCCTTTCCACTGCGTCCACAATTATGATGCAGTTTTCTACAATACGAGAGACTGATTTGAAAGCACATGTTTGAGGAAACCTATAGCGGTCTGAGAGAGGTTGATTTCTCTGACACTGTGCGGTGAGCTTCATTTCGAGAGCGATATTACTGGGTGCATATGCATGTGCCACTCTCCCATCATCACAATCAGCCACCCCCTGCCATGCATCAAGCGGTTCTTACACACTTTCACGGCAATTCCAATGTCTGGCCAAGGGACCCATAGGTTCGAACTACCTGTGCTAATGTGAGCAGTGCATGGCATATTTCCTGCGCGAACGCCCCCTGTGCTTAAAGGGACAATGAGCAGGTAGCAGGTATACAAGGTGTACTTTTTTCTTAATTCCTTGTGATACGTTGCCGACTGTAAACGTTTTCCAAAGATTGTTGTCGCAAAAAAGTAAATAATGGCTCTAAACCTACCGGATATTCGCCGCATTCTTTCGTGCTCATGCCCCCCTCTGCGATACCCTGGCGACAATAGCCACAAGTTATTTTGACATCTTGTACCATTCAAAATGTGGTAATTTATACATTCATTTTGTTGTAATATTGGGGAGTGAGGTCAAGCCTAAACATCTTTCCACTTGTCAATCACGGGTAGTCAGGTCAAATGGTACCAAAAGCCCGCAATGTTCCATTTCTTGTGCGCACTATGTTTTCAGTGCTGTATTGCTTCGAGAGGTCACCGCTGCACGAGCTGCACCTTGTCTCAGTTGGGCCCGCCATTGACTAGGAGAGCGAAATCTTCCTCACCTCCAGCGCCTGTAACGTCATGTTGCTCTACGTTTGACGTTGTGACCTGACCTCGTTCCAAAGATGAATGAGATTTACGCGGATTATGCTCTTTAAATGGGATTGTTTCGTGGTAAAGACGCTCCCTAGAAGTGAATGAATTACATACAGTCAACTCTCGTTTTATGAACGTTCCATTTGTGAATTTTCTCGCTTTATGAACAGTTTGCTGAAAAACCAATTATCCTTCTAGTCATTTAAACCCGCAATTTATGAATTCCCTCGTTTTCTGAACATTTTGTGGGAAATATTTGCTGTTCACAAATCGAGGTTTGACTGTATTTGGATATAGTGGCCACGTTCTCTTATCGAGCATAATAATTGGAGAATGTTCGTCGAGTTGGTTAGTGCCCCTTTATGTATTGCACACAGTGCGAGATCATTCATGATTTCACAACGTACATCCCACTGCTCTGTGGCACTCTCAGTACACTTCTACCGGCCACATGTTCAGCTACTGTAAACTTATTTTTATTCGCGACGTATCAATTTTCGCGAATTTCGCGACCGCTAAAGAATCGCCAAAAATTGTACTCGCGAACGCAGCTTGACGTTTATCCCGAAATTAAATACGCGCAAAATTAAATACGTTTACAGTATATTTCACCCGCCTCACGACACCTCTATGCATGCATATTCGATGTCTCTCTTCGAGGTGAATGACTATCGTACCTTTCTAATTTTATAATCTTCTGGAAAAGCAAAGCTTGTTTTCCACAAAACACTCTTCCTAAGAAAAGTTGAATTTCCACATGCTACATACAACACCTTCCGTGCACCTTCCGCGACGCACGAGTCCATGCTGTTATGCCCGCAGATTAAAGATGAGGCACCTGAACGCGAATTTCCTGCACTGTTGTGACTTGTGAGCTATACACATGCATATCCTAGCGCTCACACAACATCCGCATCGCATCGTGGTTGACTGCACCGATTAAGTTCATAAATGATTTTATGGTACCCACAGTATCTTCCAGTTTCAGCACATGCTAAAGTCTACAGACGTGCCTGAGGATTACACACCATTTTCAACGAATTTTCTGTGTACACGAAAGCTGTGCTTGCGTATTTCTGGCGCCTACGCTCTCTGCGCACACATATCACACTCCACTGAACCGTGGCACTTCTATCAAGCAACTTTCTGGGGCTAACATGCACAAACGTGCCTACAAAGCAAACACGGCACCCCGAAGTCGAATTTCCGGCGCACAAGCCAGCTGACAAACTCGACTCTAATTTTCCCGCAGTATGCACCTGGCCGATCTTCAGCTGCTTCCCTACACACCTCCGCCACTCAGGTTCACTCAGGCTCACACACCCACATGCATTTCATCTCAGAGAAGACAGGGTTTGGAAACCCTATCATTACTGCAGAACAATGCAAAAACATAGGAATGTGAATACACCTAATTCGATCGAAATCATCACCATGGAGCACATTTCATCCGGAGCAGTGCGCCTTGTAGAGTCATTTCAAATTCTGCATGCCCAAATAAACTGGAGATCACCCACTTTAATGTAAGAGTCGCTTCTTTACTTCATGAACAATTACTTCTTCTACATGGACAAACAAGTTGGAGGTAGCCCATATGTTGAAACGCGTGCTTTCGCTTTTTATAGAGCTTCTGGTTTGCGTCATTTTAATCTCGTTCGATGTTTACATCCCCTGCTCCCCTCAATTATGTAAATCTTATGTAATCTGATAGCATGTATGAGAAAACAAAATGCTCAGAGTTTTCTCGAGGTGAGCTATATCGCAGCATAGGCCCTGCGCTTATTGACTGCTGCTTGGAGATCACGTGTTCAAGTGTGGCTACAAAACCGTACCCGCTCTCCGTGGCTACGATAATGGCATTTAACGCCAAGATTGGGAGGTGACCCAGGTTCGAATCCGGTTGGGTGGTTGGGGTGATCGACCCTCAAACATTAGGTTAACCATTAGTTTTCCTCCCTCTGTCGTATCCAGTCAGTGTTTCTACAAAGAAAATGGCCCCTCCCATAGTGAGGGTCCGGATAAACCTGGTTGTGATGCATCTCCGATCGGAAGAGAGAACAAAAGACAGAAACAGAAATGACAAAAAACCGGGACTTTCTGTATCCTGAGTGTACAAATGGCTCGCGCTACTTCTTTTTCATCATTTTCACACGCGATAGGCCTCCGCGTTCACCACGTGGTGGTCCAAAGTTTGTGCAAAACAGAAGGCACCGGCTGGACAAGATGGCCGACAACGAGGTGAACGCGCACATTGAACAGCGAATTGTCATGAAGTTTCTCGTGAATGAAGGCGTAAAGACATCTGAAATTCACAGAAGACTTCATGCTAAGTATGGCCACGACACACTTAGCCGCAGCAAAGCGTTTCAGTGGTGCAAACGGTTCCGAGACGGCCGTACATCAGTGCAGGACAATCCCGGCCGGCCAGGCTCAGAGCCCAGTGTCAGAGTTCCTAAGAACATCCACGACCGACGGATAACATGTCTCGATATCAATAGGGCATATAGTGCGATCAATAGTGCATATTACTGCCAGGTTCTCGGGGATGTGCATAAGGCGCTGAAGCAAAAGCGCCCGGGCCTCATCACCAAAGGAGTGCTCCTCCTACAGGACAATGCACGCCCGCATACCGCGCATCTCACGACACGCACCTTACAGGAACTTGGCTGGGAGTTGCTGTCACATCCCCCTTACAGTCCAGACCTCGCCCCCAGCGATTTCCATCTGTTCGGGCCACTGAAGGCGTTCTTTGGAGGCCGCCACTGCAGCTGCGACGACGAAGTCAAGAATGCGGTCCGATCATGGGTGCTATACGCGCCGGTAAGGATTTCTACGCTGCTGGCATACAAGCCCTCGTGAAACGCTGGGACAAGGGGATTAGTGCAGCTGGAGATAACGTTGAAAAATAAAACTAATTTCTCGCCTGTAAGTTCATTTTGAGTGCCGCTTTGACTTGAACATCCGTTGTATGTTTGGAGAAGGTGCGGTCAGACTGATCGGGGGTGGAGACTTAGTGCACCCAGGGGAGGGGGAAAAGGCAAGGGTTTTAGAGTGTGGCGAAAAATGGTAGAACAGGACAGGAAGGGGTGTGCAATCCCTCTTGCTCGGGGAATTGGGTAATCGTGGAGAATTACCCACCACACAAAACACACGGGTAACCTTCATTGAGACGCTCTCTTTACCGTAGTAACCACCAGGTTGATTGGCAAAGTTACTCCACCTATGCGTCACTGAAGTCGAGTGCAACGATGCCCACGCCCTCATCGTGCTGGTATACATGACACTGGGATCCTCTAAAGGCACGACCAAGAGGTTCCATCTAGGTAAACTCTTCAATTACTCTGCAAGCACAACCTTCGTAGAAAACTCGAAGGGACACAACATGCCTATGACTGTCATGATGGACTTCACTACGGACATAAACAAGCCCCATAACAACTGGTTCGCGGGCTTCATGAAGGAGGCCTACGAGTGGCATCTATCCAGTGACAATGAAATTCTCACAACACATATGGAAAGCGTTATAGATAATGTCTTTATCAGGGCCGAGCCGGGCTCAGGGCGTGAGCCGAGCTAGTGGTCGTCATGTACGACCGGTACTCCAGTCTCCACAGTACCTACTGTCATTCATTGAAGAATGCCCGCAATGAGCTTATAAATGCTACCGCATTTCAATGACAGTCTGCACAGCGATTTCTGCTATAATTTTTACACAAGAACTGAGTTGTTTCGAAAGGGGAATATGCGATCGGACTAGAGGAATAGTGAGATAGGATGTGCGAGATACCCTAACAATGAGAAGTCGTCAACGTGCCCACCGCCACTTGAGTTAGGGGATGACACATTCGCAACAGCCATCCGTTCGAATGAGGACTACAGTCAACGCAATCATGCCTGCAGTGACTTGTAAATAATCCCATGGATTCTTGCATATGCTGACTCAACATTCAAACTTCTTGTTTTGTAATCACATTGTGCAAAGATTTCCCACGCTACATGCCATACGAACAGTCTGTAGAGAGCAACATTTCAGCGCACACATTTTCCCACCTTCGAGGAAATCGAAAAGCAGGATTACGCAGTGATCCAATCCACCACCACACAATGAATTTACAGCGCGCCCTTGGGAAGGAACTCCATTAAGTACTATAAGTGGTAGCCCCTGGTGTAAACAAGGAAATTACCCAGGCGAATTATACTACTCACAAGAGAAACACATTCCGAGGATTGGTGCTAGTGCAACCCCCTGATAAATCACTAAAATATAGTGGCATCCAAACTAATCAAAACGCATACTTAAACAGCAACATCACTGATATCATTTTCGAAGCAAGCCCAACAAGAGACACGAGAAATCACATCCCCAGCACACAATACTTTTTGACGTGAATACGACTAATCGGCAATATAGGGTGGCATCCTCGAAAGCAGCGACACAAAAACTGTTACTTTCGTCACTCAAACAGTTTATCAAACCAAGGACCGGGTCACCCAACTGGGCCTCGAATCTCGTGGCAATGACAACGACCAGAAAAGCGGTAACCGCATACGACGAATTCTCGACGGAAAACCGGCCACCGTCACCGTTTTTCCGGTGAGCCGACGCGAGCAATGGGAACTTCACCGATTTCTCGACGACAGCGGTGGACAGAAAAATTCGGCGAAGAGCGGAAGCGGCCGCTCGACGGCAGCCAATAGGACCGCTACACGCGCAATCGTTCCACGAGCGGACGTGGCGGGCCAGTGGCGGGCATTTCGGATGCCCGTATGTCTAACCTGGGAACTGGGAAGCATGCTGTCGCCCGCCCGCCCGCTGCTGTCTGAGGGCGCTTTTGTAGCGCTTGCTTCGCGAATATGCTTTGACCGCAAGAACTTCTTCTGTGTACCACTATGACTTGCTTAAGTCAAAATTTAACACGGAGTAACGAAACGCCCGCTAGGGCGCCACCGTCCGCCGCAGTGGAAATCTGTCCATGCGGTTCGTCCCGCCGTTTTTCCGTCGAGAAATCGTCGTATGCGGTTACCGCTAAAGGCCCAAAGCGAACGAAGAGGAAAACGAAGCGGCAAGACCGGTGGGGCAGGAGCTCACAAGAAAAAGAGCCCCTGAGTTCACCTTGACCCCGTAATCTGTGGTATCTAGAAGCTTGAAAGCGGTAACGAAGTGGGCCTCGACGTCGAAGCTGGTGTCAAAGTGTGATTCAATTTGTCGTCGTGCTAAGCGCAGCTGTCTTGTTTGCATTGTCAAAAGTACACAACAATACAGGCTACAATTTGAGGTGATCTGTAGTAAACTGCAGGGCTCATCTGTAGATGTATTCAGTGCATCAGCTCGAAATGCCGAAGTTTGTGGCCAATAAAAGACATCGTGCCTTCAGAGATACAATGGTCCCACCTATGGCAAATGCGGGGCGAACAATATACCCGTAATATGCCGATTACAACCAATAGTCGCTGTATTTTACAGTGAATGTACTTTGTGGTTATATGCTGTACTTTGTGGTTATGTGCTGTACTTTACAGTGATTTTTCTAGACATTTCTTTTTTTCTTTTTCTTTTTTGCTGTCACTGTTGCCAATGTCATTGATGAACATCTTTAGTGGACCCATCACTAGCTTCTGCTAAGGGACCACTCAGTTGTTGTGACCTTTTAACTTGAAGAAATGACCCAATAAAATCAAAATCAAATCAAATCAAAGAAGCCCAGCAAAGAACAAACAGCACTGTTGACTCCGTCCACATCGTAGTCGATGCGTCACAAAGGAATAAATGCACAGTTGTCATACAATTGAAGGCTCTGGAAAGCATCGCTGTACGTACCGCACCTAATGACTGTTGGCAAACTGCTGATATATACTTGGAGAGGACCTAGGACAAGTTCGGGCACGCTTCCAGTACCCACCTAAGCAGGATAAACTGTCACCGTCTGATCCCATTGCGCAACGATTCACACCTCCGGGACTTCCAGTCACGCAAATGTGAAGGCTAAGGCAGTAGGGCAACTATGTGATCGTGGGGCAAGTCATCAATGCGCCCGTCGGTGTGAGCAACGTGGTCATGCAGTTGCCCTGCAGGCTTGAGGACGATTACACCTTCAACGTTATGATCAAGAAGAATCTGATATAGAAGGGTCCACGTATCTGAGTGGCTTCGTGAGGAAGGTCGCTATAAACGAGTGACTCAGATACTTGATGGATCAACCTCTGTATCACCAGTATGGTGCAAATGTGGACTTTATGCAATTGGGCAACAATAGGGAGACAGCTGGTTGGAGTACAGCACAGATGATGACAAGATAGGCAACGGGCACCGCTTGCGTCAGGAATAGACGAACGCGATCATGTCACGCATCCGCTACCAGTGGTGCCAGGAGAACGTACCCAATGTCCCTGCGTCTCGTACACACAAACCACAGCGTAGACAACTACAACTTGCAGGCTATCAGCAAACTGCGGGAAAGTGTGACTGTGGATCTGGTCACCGGCTAAAGGCGCGATGCTCAGTCGGCTACGTGTGGCGTAAACTACACAGGATGAATGTGCTAAAGAGCGGCGTGCTGCCTTAACTTGTGAAGCTAGCCACCGGATTTCCATACATGATCACTGTCAACATAGATGTCGAGCATGGAGTGGTCGATAGAGTTATCGGCACTCTCAAGCACATCAAAACGGCCCCATTAGGCGAAGATACAGACGAAAATAATGGCTTCGTACATGTGTAGCTCGCCTTCGCAGATGCCACTATGTATGCGAACGGCAAAGTGAAGGCTCGGCAGCTCGTGCTCTTCACTGCTGGTGGGTTGGATCCAACTTCGACTCCCATAGTCAGACTAACTTGTCAACACCACTATGCGGTAATGTCAAGTGCAGACAGATGCAGTTTCCCCTGGTACCCACTTGTGCCATGACGATGCCATGAGCTGCAGGGTGGCACTTTCGCCGAGGTCGTGTTTGAATACTACAAGTCTCAGCAGCATCAACTCGTGTACATTGTCCTGAGCGGAGTGACATCCATATCTGCGGGTTGTATGTCACCAACGAGAAGACCAACTTCAAATTCCACCACGGGCTCAGCGGTACGGCTCTCAAAGTGAAAGAGGTCCGCTGAGTACTGCCATTCACTGAATCAAAAGCTTTCCACACTCACCCGCACAGTGGAGCCGTTCTGAGACGTTGCAGTAGTAGATGAAACCATGAGGGCTATCAAAGTCACCAGCATGACTGTGCAGAGTCTAGCAGCACACAGCACACGCCTGCACGGATGGGATACTCCGAAAGTGAGTCTACCTAACTTGCAACGAGACTTGGATGTCCAACGGCTACCCTATTGAGCTTAATAGGCTCGAGTTGCACGTGTCGAGAAACAATACATCCACTAACAGGCCGTCTACCTCCCCCGGACGTGCGCGAAGAGCTGGCGATGTTGCGATCTAGAAGAGCGACAAGAAGGTCACCGAATCCGCTCACACACTCAACTGGATGGAGCTAAGCGACATAGGCGACATAAGCTCAGCTAAGGTTTATGAGAGGTTTCTTATAGCCTCTCTCTACACCCATCCCGGTGTATCCATGGTTATTATCGAAACTTTCTCTTTTAATCATTTTGTAGGTACTGCCAGTCCGTACAGAAGCTGATGCCGAAGGCAACTCCTAACACTACGATGCCCATCATGCTCAGCAGTGACATAAACGTCGATGTATCCTATACAGTACACCGCTGTTGGAGTATATCAACTGGGAGTTCGGTTTGAGATACGTGGAGTCCCCGCCGACTACGCCTGAAAATACTCGACTAGATTTGACATGAGGTCTTTGAATGTAAGTAGCATGCCTTGCGTAAGATACTTCAGTTATCATCGTCCAATCTTAGACAAGCTAGTGTTGAAGAGCGAGGTGAGTCTAGTGACCTCGCTCACAGATGTGATTGTAACTGATCTGTTAACTGTTATGTGTTCCGTTGTCAGTTAGAATGGTTAGGAAGCAAGCGAGCTTGTGATACAGGTCCATATTGAAGAACCCCGACACGAGGGATACGGAAAAAAAGGGGACAGACACACGAAACCCCTTTTTTCCGTGTCCCTCGTCTCGGGGTTCTTCAGTATGGATCTGTATCACAAGCTCGCTTGCTTCCTAACTATTCTATCTTCATTATAGGTTTATGTTTTAAGAGACTATTCATAACGTATCTGTGAAATGAATCCACACTTGCAAACTTATGTCTGTAGTTTCACTGTCGCATGGAGACGCATTCACCAAAACTCCTAGCGATAGTAGCACGACTACTGCGTACCCCGAAGTTCCCTGTAAAATATTTCGCACGCCAGGATGCCAACCGCACCCCAAATAGGGTACTTTTTCCTAAAGGAACATGCGCGAGCATAGTAGTTACAGTTCAGGTCATTCACCCCAACTTCAGAAAGGAGACAAATACATAGCGCCCAACAGCAGCCAGTCGGGAACGTATCCGCATTCTTCACGCTGTACGGGAAATTCCCAGCTCGAGGAACGCGAGCGCGTCGCGGACGTCGCGTCGCGGGCGTCACGGATGCGGTCACGTTGCGAGCATCGCGTCAGGGCGGAGCGCGTCGCGTCCGGAGGGAAGTGGGGAGGGGGAGGGGCAGCGTCGCGGGCAGGGCGCGTCCCGAAGGCTAGGAGTTTACTGTACAGCGTATGGTATGCAGATGAGTTTTCTGGAGAGGCTCGGTTCAGGGCGATATGTGTGTTTGCTTTTAGGTTGGTGGTGAACTACTGTGACTCCTACGCGGGCCCTCGCTAAAAATATTCCTCCAATCCTATCGCAGGTTCCCTTACAAAACTTGCGTATTCCAAAAATTTCTTGCGTATAAACATTCCGGGTATATGGTAGTCGGGCTACCACCGGCCAGGGTATTCTGTGAATACGTCTCGCATGCGACAGTGAAATTACAGGCATCAGATTGCAAGTGTGGATTTATTTGACTGATATGTTATGACGATGTTTTAGAAGCTATTATTGGGATCAAGACAACAGAACAGGTAACGGCTAACAGATCACAATTAGAATCGCATCTATGAACGAAGTGCACTACACTCACTTGACTGTTAAACACTAGCTTGTGCAAGACTGTACGATGGTAACTGAAGTAACTTGCGAAAGGTATGCTACTCACATTCAAAGTACTCACAAAAGTCAAATCTATTCGAATATTTTCAAACTTAGTCGGCGTCTCTACATTTCTCAAACCATTTTCTGTTGATATTACTCCAACAGCGATGTACTCTTAGATACGTCCACGTTGAAGTTACCGCTGAGCATGATGGGCATCGTGGTGTTGGTTCGGTATCAGCTTACATACGGACGGGCAGTGCCTGCTGAATGATGGGAAGAGAAAGGTTTTGATAATAACCATGGACACACCGGGATGGGTGTAGACACAGGCTATGAGAAACTTAAACAGTCTGATGGAAACCTCAGCGAAGCTTATGTAGCTCCATTCGGTTGAGTGTGTGAGCGATGGGCGCCCGTTCGGTGGCCCTCTCGAAACTCTAGTACACTGCAACACCGCAGCTGTCCGCGCACATCCGGAGGAGGTAGACGGCTTCTTAGCGGATGTGTTTCTCTACATCTGGAACTAGATTCCATCAAGCTCAATGGGGGTAGTCGTATGACATTCAAGTCGCGTTGCACGTTAGGCAGACTGACTTTCGCAGTATCACATTCGTGAAGGTGTCTCTGCTGTTTGTTAGTAGACCCTGTACATTCATGCTGGTGATCATGATAGCCATAATGGTTTCATGGACCAGAGAGACGTCACAAAACGACCCGAGTGTACTGATGAGCGTATGCAGCTTGTGATTCAGTAAGCAGCAGGACTTAACGCGGACATCTTTCACGTTGGGAGTCGTACTGCCGAGCCTGTGATGGAATCTGAAGTCGCCCTTCTCGTTCGTGAGATAAAACACGCATATGGATGTCACTCTGCTCAGTAAAATGTTCACGAGTTGATTCTGGTGAGACTTGTGATATTCAAACAAGATCTCAGCGGAAGTGCCACACTGTGGCTTGTGTATCGTCATGGCACAATGGGCACCAGGGAAAACAGTATCCGTCTGCACTTACAACATAGCGGTAGGTTGTCAAGTCCGGCTGGCTATGGGAGCCCAAGCTGGATAAAAAGCAGTGGAGAGCACAAGCACTCGCGCTTTGACGGACAGGGCGAGCCACAAAAGCCGTTATCTTCGTCTGTATCGCCACGGTTTCGATGTGTTTGAATGCGCCAATGGCTCCGTTGACCACTCCATCCTCGACATATGTGTTGAACTTGATCATGCACGAGTAGTACTATTATGTGTCGTATTGTCGGGGATGAGAATGCTAGGCGAGTGTATTGACCCCTGGGCCGACTTCGCGCGGGCCGACCTAATAAGAACAAAACATATGTTCTGAATCTTCATCTACAAAACACCCCTGGGCCGACTTCGCGGGTGGTGGCGCGTGTGCGGAGGGTGTGTGCCAGTGCGCTTACTGGCGGGCGGAGGGCTGCACGTGCGCTTATCGTCGCACAAAGCTCAGCCTGGGCCGACTTCTTTCGTCATTTTTTCTCCTGGGTCGACTTCACTCAAATGTTTTTCCGTTACGAGAGGTGTGCGGTGTGCGGTTTACATGCAAGTATAGACATGCAAAGGGTAGCCATACACAAAAGTACAAGGGAAAATATATTTATTAAAGTCAATAGTGCCGGGAATTATGTTGTGACTCTGTGTGGAGAACAACCCAGCCAACGAACCTGAAGCAGAAGAGACAACACGATACATGTAAGAAAGATTATACTTACTTATTACAGGTATGATGCAACAGCATTGAAGAGGTGTCACACAGAAAGAATCAAACAATAGTTTTCATTAATGGTAATCATACACACAAGTTTTCAATGAATCAGAATTAAAATGGAGTAGCACATTTAATCAAAGATGATATTAATCAATACGACTACAATCAAAATTACAAGTTTTATTATAAAAAGTCTAACATTCCTATACGTGAGCACCATCATTGCAACAATGGAGTTTTAATTTCAATTACAAGCTCTGACAGATTGAAGTAATTTCGAGCACAATAGGGAAGCTAAGTTTATTGTGTCCAACATGACACAAATTTAATTAATCAGTTTCTTATAAAGTGAATAGCACAGACATAAGGAAATAATTCGACTCAACACAACACAATCAATGGCTAGCACTAATAGAGAACCAAACCGACGTACCCTCCAACATGTAGGGAAAATAATAGCGAAACATTGCTCTTTCAAAACGAGAAGCGGACGTGACTTTTAATCAAAAAGACATTCTTAATCAATATGATAACAATCAAAATTTCAACTTTTATTATAAAAGTCTGAGACGTGACCACCGTCATTGCAATAGCGTGATTTTAATTTCAGTTACAAGTGCCGATAGATGTATGTAATTAATTGTGAACAACAGAGACCCTGAAAGACCATGAGACACGAACGACACGACGACAAGAACGACACGAACACAAGAGGAAATAAAATCTATAACAAAGGACACAACATTTAATCAAAGACGACATTCTTAATCAATACGATTACAATAAAAATGTATTTAATAAATATATTTTCAATAAAGTTTTATTATAACAAGTCTGAGTCGCGATCACTATTATTGCAGCACTAATAATTTTCTCATTATCATGTTTCTTATTAAGTGTTTTAAGCAATTTCAAGCACAATAGGGAATCATAAGTTGCATATGTTTTGTTCCAACATGGCACAGCTTTTAATTATTCAATTTCTTGCGAAGTGAATAGCATAGATGTAAGGAAATAATGAGAAACAACAGGATCAACAGCTAGCATTAACAGAAAGCCAAACCTGCGCATCATCAACATGTAAACAACAGATACAGGCAGGAAAATAATAGCGAAACAATCAATCAAAACGAGAAACAATAAAAATTTAATACTGTGACGAGCACAGGCTTAGCGCTAAAGAACAGAGGAACACTAAGCGGCACGCTCTCCAACACGTAGACAACAAAGGAGAATAATCTACCATTTTAACTATCATGAAATCATCCTCGTGACTTAATCTAATCGAACACTATCCAATTTTCATTCTAACAGACACTACAAACATGACTTTGTTTTATGAATCCCACACAGAAAATAGATGTGTTAAAAATGAACTTCACCGCATAGCACGCTCCTAGCCAACAACCATCTCGAATGATATTGTTACCTGCCCTGATTTGTTGAAGACGGGAGGTGTACGCTTGTTTTGTGACAGTTATGAACATTTCGAGCGCAATAGGGAATCTAAGTTTCATATGTTTTGTTCCAACATTACACAACTTTTAATTAATCAATTTCTTATTAAGTGAATAGTATAGACGTAAGGGAATAATCAGAAACAACATTATCAACAGCTAGCATTAATAGAAAGCCAAACCTGCACATCATCCAACATGTAAACAACAGATACTTGCAGGAATATAATAGCGAAACAATCTATCAAAACGAGAAACATTACAAATTTAATACTGTGACTGGCACAGAGTTAACGCTGAACAACAGAGGAACACTCTAAGCGGCACATTCTCCAAAGCTTAAACAAAATAGGAAAATAATCTATCATTGAACCATCATAAAATCATCTTCGTGACTTAATTTAATCGAACACTATACAATTTTCATTCTAACAAACCTTACATTGATGGAGGCATTCAACACACAGTAAAATAAGCATGTACAATGGGAGAGGATCTCGGTTTTCACTCTTTTCCTTAAAGTCGGGACACTTTATCTCTCTATCTATACGACCAAAGCGAACCAACTGCGCATGCTTTATCACTCCAAAGGTTGTGGGGTAAAGCACTATTCCTTCTTTCAGCAAACAGGACGCTCTCAAGGTAAGATAAGATAGTACAAAAGCGATATATTTTATTGTACAATTATCGCCAGTAGATGTTGGCATTATTCGCGGGGATCACTATCTTTTCACATTATTTCATTCGAACGGAAGTCTTTCTTAAAAGTGGATGACAAGTCGGCTAAGTTTGTACAGAGGTGATATTTTTTATTGAACATGTAGAGAAAGTCCAAATTATTCAATGATAGAAACAATGCTCAATCAAAAACGAGAAACAAATTTAACTACATCAGTTTTTTGTAATATCATGCAACATAAAGTTCTATATAGATCAACCACACAGAAACATCACATGTGAAACATAACTCAGAAATATGAAGCATTCCCAACTCAGAGCTTATTTTTGCTAATGTCAATCGATTGAACATTTGAAACAAATACAAGACAATAATTATTTCAGGCAGTAACTTTCTAAGCAAGCGAAAAATATTTAAAAGTTTCCTACAAAGGAAATCAACAGACACAACTAATGTATACATGCATACAGAATTTCCAACTCATAGAATATCAATCGAGTGAATACAAGTCAAAACAATAATTAATTCAGACAAATTATTTGTAAGCAAGCAGCGTGAATACACCACAGAATCTGCACAGAAACTTGATCCTGGAAACTAGTGAATTCAAGCGATAAAGTGAGTGATGAAAGCCGACGACCCCACACCAGCATCAAATTAGGGAAGGGAGGTTTCTAGCGCGGTCTTGTACATAGAATCATTGAGAGCACACGTTTTTTCTTACACATCATATCTTTTTGTAAATCAATTTCCATAATTCTCACGCCAACACGAGCGGGATATTAATAACATTCTAAACCAGATAGCTTAATAATTTTTTTTAAGTGAGCATAGATACGCTTTTAATTAAGTGTCGAGGCACACTTGATAACAGAACAGACAATTGCTCCACATTGAAGAGATGGACATATTTTGTACTCGTTACCATAAGTCATAGAAAGATGCGATAAAAAACTGCTTCGAAGAAGAAGAGCCGCCAAACGATTCCATTATCACTGCCTTTCAATACGTCCTAGACATTGTCGTATTCGGAGATATGATACAAACTATACTATTGAAGGTGCAAGAATTTGTATGCAGAATCTACAAAAACTATAAAAAATATTTGCATGTCAACATCAGAAGGGCTACTGAGTTTTTGAGGTTTGCTAAGGAAGAATTGAAGTACACTAGACCAGATGTAATTGTAATCATTGCAATGGGCATTGCATTCATCAAGAAAGCAGTGAGATCAAATTATCATATACAAGTGGTCTATATCGAACGATTCATTACGGATTTGTTGAAATTACACCTGACTATAAACACCACCACCATAAAAAATCTTATCACATGATATGTTCCATTACCACGGCTACGCAATTATTTTCTTCTACCAGTTCTTGCAACGATGTCGAATGAGCAGAAATTCAATATAGTTGTACAAGGTCTGATGTATCATCACTTATTGAAGCTCAATGACTACAACAACTGCGGTGGACCATTGGACGATTTTCTACTAATACTCTCTTGTACGCCATTCAAGAGATTGCGCAAGTTTGTGGCAACTAAGTCCAAGTTACTGAAGCGATACAAATACGGCGACAACCTATCGATTGCATTAATCAACGCTGGGCTCAAGCGACCCATAATAACTTTATTATATGATGCATTCTCAATTAATCAATCATGACAACAAACGAAAACTTCAGAGTTTGGAATAATGGAATGGAACAATTGCACTTTATCGTAATAAACAAGTGTAATAAACAAACTGAAATATTAAATGTAATTTCTTTGTCATCTCTATAATGAATTCTATGCATCGCAACGAAAATAGATTGATTGCGTTTATCTCATATGCGTTTGTGTGCCGTGCCGGATTACGTGATTAGAAATGTAGACTCCGCCTGCAAGTCACGTTTGTAAAATACTCCACTTGCATCGCGGCATTTGATAATAGACTCCTTTCAACGTATTATGTCAAAAGATGTTATAGACATGCTTTCAATTATAGATTTGTCGTCTGCTCATGAATAAGAGAGCTAGTCCAACTGTTTGAGAAATATACACACGCTGTACAATTTAATTCACGAAATATGATAAGTCTTCGCAAAAGATTAGTGATCCTCTTTTGTAAACAAAGATTGTTGTATCATGCCTCTAAATTTCAATGACCGATTCTTCTCCGCAAGTCTATCCTAAGAATGTACAGATTGTAATTGTACAGATTGTAGTCGGGTAAAACCTATTTGGTGGTCAGCTCTGATTCAGCACATAGTGTGGAATATTCGTTTCCTTAGCAAACATTGTTGTCAATCTGAACATACTAAATACAATCGCAATCAATCTATTTTCGTTGCGATGCATAGAATTCATTATGGAGATGACAAAGAAATTACATTTATTATTTCAGTTATACACTTGTTTATTTCAATAAAGTGCAATTGTTCTATTCCAAACTTGAAGTTTTGGTTTCTTGTCATGATTCATGAATTGAGAATGCATCATATAATAAAGTAATTATGGGTCGCTTAGGTCCAGCGTTGATTAATGCAATCGATACGTTGTCGCCGTATTTGTATCGCTTCAGTAACTTGCACTTAGTTGCCACAAACTTGCGCAATCTCTTATTGATGTTTTCTTTTTTTTTGTATGAAGATTCTTGAATGGCGTACAGGAGAGTATTAGGTGAAAATCGTCCAGTGGTCCACCGCCGTTGTTGTAGTCATTGAGCTCCAATAAGTGATGATACATCAGACCTTGTACAACAATATTGAAGTGCTGCTCATTCGATATCGTTGCAAGAACTGCTAGAAGAAAATAATTGCGTAGCCGTGGTAGTGGAACATATCACGTGATAAGATTTTTTATGTACTTTCCATGTCAATAGTTAGGTGTAATTTCAACAAATCCGTAATGAATCGTTCGATATAGACCGCTTGTATATGATAATTTCATCTCACTGCTTTCTTGATGAATGGAATGCCCATTGCAATGATTACAATTACATCTGGTCTAGTGTACTTCAATTCTTTGTTAGCAAACCTCAAAAACTCCACCATCAATCCCAGTGGCCCTTCCGTGTTGACGTGCAAATCATTTTATAGTTATTGTAGATTCTGCATACAAATTCTTGCAACTTCAATTCTGTAGTTTGTATCATATCTCCGAATACGACCATGTCTAGGACGTATTGAAATGCAGTGATAATAGAATCGTTTCGCGGTTCTTCTTTTTCGAATCAGTTTTTATCACATCTTCCTATGATTTATGGTACCGAGTACAAAATCTGTCCATCGCTTCAATGTAGAGAAATTGTCTGTTCTGTTATCAAGTGTGCCTCTACATTTAAATAAAAGCGTATCTATGCTCATTTTATTGTTTAAAAATTTATTATGCTATCTGGTTTAAATGTTATTAATATCCCGCTCGTGTTGGCGTGATAATTATGGAAATTGATTTACAAAAAGATGTGATGTGTAAGAAAAAACGTATGTACAAGACCGCGCTAAAAACCTCCCTTCCCTAATTTGATGCTAGTGTTGGGGTCGTGGGCTTTCATCACTCACTTTATCGCTTGAATCCACCATGTTGATCCTGTTTATTCATTGTTCATTTTTGTTTCATCATTTTTGTTTCATCACTCACTTTATCGCTTGAATCCACCATGTTGATCCTGTTTATTCATTCATGTTTTGTAGAGCTTCTGTGGTGTATTCACGCTGCTTACTTAGAAATGATTTGTCTGAATTAATTATTGTTTTGGCTTTGCTTCAGGTATTCACTCGATTGACATTCTATGAGTTGGGAATTATGTATGCATGATGTATTAGTTGCGTCTGTTGATTTCCTTTGTAGGAAACTTTTAAATATTTCTCGCTCGCTTAGAAAGTTACTGCCTGAAATAATTATTGTCTTGTATTTGTTTCAAATGTTCACTCGATTGACATTAGAAAAATAATCTGACTTGGGAATGTCTCATAATTGTGTTTCACATATGATGTTCCTGTGTGGTTCCTCTAGAACTTTCAGTTGCAAGTTATTACAAAAAAATTGATGTAATTAAATTTGTTTCTCGTTTTTGATCTATCATTGAATAATTTGAACTTTCTCTACATGTCCAATAAAAATAACGCCTCTGTACAAACTTAGCCGACTTGTCATCCACTTTGAAGAAAGACTTCGCTTTCAATGAAAGAATGTGAAAAGATAGTGATCCCGGCGAATAATACCAACATCTATTTGCGATAATTGTACAATAAAATATATCGCCTTTGTACCTCTTACCTGACCTTGAGAGCCTCCCGTTTGCTGAAAGAAGGAATAGTGATTTACCCCACAGCCTTTGGTGTGATAAAGCATGCGCAGTTGGTTCGCTTTGGTCGTATAGACAGAGAGTTAAAGTCTCCCGGTTGTGAGGAAAAGAGTGAAAACCGAGATCCTCTCTCATTGTACATGCCTATCTTCTGTGTGTTGGATGCCTCCATCAATGTAAGTTTGTAGCGTTTGTTAGAATGAAAATTGTATAGTGTTCGATTAGATTAAGTCACGAAGATGATATTATGATGGTTCAATGATAGATTATTTTCCTCTGTTGTTTACGTGTTGGAGAATGCGCCGCTTAGAGTGTCCCTCTGTTCTTCAGCGTTAAGTTTGTGCTAGTCACAGTATTAAATTTGTAATGTTTCTCGTTTTGATAGATTGTTTCGTCATTATATTCCTGCAGGTATCTGTTGTTTACGTGTTGGATGATGTGCAGGTTTGGATCTCCATTAATGCTACCTGTTGATCGTGTTGTTTCTCCTTATTTCTTTACGTTTATGCTATTCACTTAATAAAAATTGATTAATTAAAAGTTGTGTAATGATGGAACAAAACATAAGAAACTTAGATTCCCTATTGCGCTCGAAATGTTCATAACTGTCACGAAACAGGGGTACGCGTCCCGTCTTAGACAAATCAGGGCAGATAACGATATGATTCGAGATGGTTGTTGGCTAGGAGCGTGCTATGTGGTGATGTTCATTTTTAACATACCTATTTACCGTGTGGGATTTATAAAACAAAGTAAGGTTTGTAGTGTCTGTTGGAATGAAAATTGTATAGTGTTGTTGTTGATTAGATTTAAGTCACGAGGATGATTTTATGATAGTTAAAATGATAGATTATTATCCTCTGTTTACGCGTTGGAGTGTTCCTCTGTTCTTCAGTGCTAAGCCTGTGGTAGTCACAGTATTAAATTTGTAATGTTTCTCGTTTTCATAGATTGTTTCGCTATTATTTTCCTGCCTGTACCTGTTGTTTATGTGTTGGATGATGCGCAGGTTTGGCTCTCTAATAATGCTAGCTGTTGATCATGTTGTTTCTCATTATTTCCTTACGGCTATGCTATTCACTTAATAAGAAATTGAAAAATTGAAAAGCTATACCATGTTGGAACAAAACATATGCAACTTATGATTCCCTATTGTGCTTGAAATTACTTAAAACACTTAAAAAGAAACATGGTAATGAGGAAATTCTTAGTGTTGCAATAATAGTGATTGCGACTCAGACTTTTTATAATAAAAATTGTAAGAATTGTAAAATTGTTATAATTTTTATTGTAATCATATTGATTAAGAATATCTTCTTTGATTAAATGCAGTTTCCTTTGTTATTTGTTTGTTATTTCCTCTTGTGTTCGTGTCGTTGTTGTCGTGTCGTTCGTGTCCAGTGGTCTTCCAGGGTCTCTGATGTTCACAATTAATTACATACATCTATCGGCACTTCTAACTAAAATTAAAATCATGCTATTGCAATGATGGTGGTCACGTCTCAGACTTTTATAATTAAACTTGAAATTTTGATTGTTATCATATTGATTAAGAATGTCTTTTTGATTAAAAGTCACGTCCGTTTCTCGTTTTGATAGAGCAATGTTTCGCTATTATTTTTCATACATGTTGGAGGGTACGTCGGTTTGGTTCTCTCTTAGTGCTAGCTATTGATTGTGTTGTGCTGATGCGAATTATTTCCTTATGTCTGCGCTATTCACTTCATAAGAAACTGAATAAGAATTATATTTGTGTCGTGTTGGAATAAGACATAATAAACTTAGCTTCCCTATTGTGCTTGAAATTACTTATATCTGCCAGAACTTGTAACTGAAATTACAATTAATTGAAATTAAAACTCCATTGTTGCAGTGATGGTGCTCACGTACAGGAATGTTAGACTTTTTATAATAAAACTTGTAATTTTGATTGTAGTCGTATTGATTAAAATATCTTTTTTGGTTAAATGTGCTACTCCATTTTACTTCATTGAAAACTTGTGTGTATGATTACCATTAATAAAAAATATTGTGTTTGATTCTTTCTGTGCTCTTCAATGCTATTGCATCATACAGTAAGTATAATCTTTGTTACGTGTATCGTGTTGTGTTTCTTCTGCTTCAGGTTTTTTGGCTGGGTTTTTCCCCTCCACACAGAGTCACAACATAATTCCCAGCACTACTGACTTTAATAAATATATTTTCCCTTGTACTTTTGTGTATGGCTACCCTTTGCATGTCTATACTTGCATGTAAACAGCCCACCGCACACCTCTTGTAACGGAAAAAAAAATTGCGAGTGAAATCGACCCAGGAGAAAAAAAATCGGAGAAAAAGAAGTCGGCCCAGGCTGAACAATGCGCGACGATAAGCGCACGCGCAGACGTCCGCCCGCCGGTAGGCGCACGGGAAAAAATTCGCGAGTGAAGTCGGCCCAGGAGTCAATAAACGCGCCTAGCATTCTCATCCACGACAATACGACACCTAATAGTACTACTTGTACGCGCGGATATGCGGTGGGTGGCTTCACAAGATAAGGCAACCCGCCCCTCTATAGCGCACTCATCCCGTGCAGTTTACGCCGAGACTTCGCCGACTGAGCATCGTGCCTGTAGCCAGTGACCAGATCCGCGGCCGCACTTTCCAGGTTTGCGCTGATAGCCTGCAAGTTGTAGGCGTCTACGCAGTGGTTTCTCTGAAGGAGACGCACCGGGTTGGGAAGGTTCTCGTCGCACTACTGAGAAGTGCAGAAGCGCAACTCGATCGCATTCGTCTCTTCCTGAGTGAAGCTATCCGTAGCCTACCTTGTTATAGGAAGCGCTGCACTCCAACTAGCCGTCTCATTAACATCGCCCAATGCCGCGAAGTCCACATCTATACCGTACTGGTGATGGAGAGGTGGATTCATGAAGTATCTGCTGCTTGATAACGGCCTTGTTCCTGAAGACACTCAAATACGTGGACCATTGTGTTTAAGAATATTCTTGATATTAACCCTGGAGGCGTAATCGGTTTCAAGTCTGTGGAGAAACTCCATCACTATGTTGTTCACATCGACGGGCACATTGATGACTTGCCCCAAGATCTCATAGTTGCCCTAGTATGTCAGCCTCTGTATTTGCATGAATGGTAGCCGCGGATATGAGTCGTTCAGCGATCTGATCCAACAGCGCAGATGATCCGGCTTAGATGGGTACTTGAACCCATTTGTCACGGACATGGTGAGTATCTTGCCAGCGTCCAGTGGCTTCCTAGAGGTCGCACACACACTGATGCCAGTCACGTCGTCGCCGCTGTCGGGCAACGCCACCCACAATACGTCTCTCTGCCTGCTGCTCACTGTCTTTAAGTCGAATTGGAACCAGATGCGGTCACATGCGCTACAAGCGTGCCCGAACTTGCTTTGTGTGATAGTCCTCTCGAGGTATACTACGTGCACAGCTTGCCAACGGTCGTCAGATGCGGAACGTACAGCAATTGAGCCTCTAGTTGCATGGCAACCACGCGTTCACTCCTTTGTGGACGCGTCGACTACGATGTGGACGGAGTCAGCAGCCCTGTTCATTGCTGGGCGTCCTTCTCCTGGGCTCCTTCGGGTGTCTTCCTCACACAATGCAGCCGGCAGCGTTCCACATCGGTCATACCTGAAACCATTCTCTCAAGGCACGATGCCTTTTATTAGCCCCAAACTTATGCACCACATCCACAAATGAGTCCCGCACTTTACCACAGGTTGCCTCAAATTGTAGCCTGCATAGCTCTGTGCACTTTTGGCAACGCAAACGCGACAGCTGCGCTTAGCAGGGCGACAAAGTTAATCACCCTTTAGATATCAACTTCGAGGTCGAGGATGATTTCGTTACCACTTCCAACCTTCCAGGTACCGCAGGTTACGGGGTCAAGGCGAAGAGGCCCTTTCTCGTGAGCTCCTGCCCACCGGCCTTGCCACTCAGTGTTCCTCTTCGTCCCCTTTGGACCTTTCTCATCGATGTCACTGCCACGATGGGAGGGGGAGGGTTCTGACTCCTTGGTTTGATTGACATTGACGAAGGTGACAGTTTTCGTGTCGTTCGGCCGAAGGACGTATCCGCGTCCAAAAGTCTTGTGTACTGGGAAAATGATTTGTCGTGTCTGTTTCCGGGAAGGTGGAAAACGTGAGCACTGAAAACATGCTCTCTACGGACGGTACGCGTAGCATGTGGCGCGGGAAACCTTCCCACAATGTGGTTATAACGCAACAAGTTTGAGCGTATTGAGTCAGTGTATGCAAGAATCTATGGAGTATTTACAAGTCGCCGCAGACGCGATTGCGCCGACTGTAGCCCTCGTTCCAACGGGTGGCTATTGTGGTGGTGGGGAGGTCGGAGACGTGTGATCGTTGCGGAATCTCACACATAAGACTATGCCTCGAGTCCAATCGCAAACTCCCCCCTTCGCTACAAGTAACATCTTGCGTAAAAATCGGCAGAAATCGCTGTGCAGATGGTCAATGAAATGCTTGTCGCGAGCATTCTCCAGCGTTCGACAGAAGCCTGAAGAAGCCAGAAGACAGAAGCCTGTGGAGATTGAAGCAGCTGATGTACCACTACCACTAGCTCGTCTATGCCACTCATAAAGACACCATCTACTTCCTGTACGGGTTGTGGGGATAATGTCATCACGGGATAGATGCAAATCGTAGACGACCTTCATGATGTCCGCGAACCAGTTGTTCTGGGGCTTGTTTAACTCGGTAGTGAAGTCCCTCATGACAGTTATAGGCATGTTGTGTCCCTTCGAGTTTCCTACGAAGTTCATGATTACAGAGTCATTGAAGAGTTTGGATAGAAGGAACGTCTTGATTGCGCCGTTAGAGGATCCCGGTACCACTTATATCAGCACGATGAGGTCGTGAGCGTCTTTGCAGTCCAATTCTACGACGCATAAGCGAAGAAACTTCGCCAATGAACCTGGCAGTTAGCATGGTATAGAGAGAGTCTCTATGAAGGCAGCTGAGGGATGCTCGTGTGTTTTATGTGGTGGGTAGTTCTCCACGACTACCCAATTCACAGAGCAAGACGGGCTGCACACCCCTAATCCTGTACCACCGTCTTTCACCCTTGCTTCTTTCCCCTCCCGTGCATGCACCGAGCCGTCACCTGCAATCAGTCTGATCGCACCTTCCCCGAATATTTTATCCCCCTCTCTACTACGCATACGTCACCAGACTCTTCTACAGTGGCTAGGGCATGTTCTTGTCTCCTTCGAGAGTGTCTTGCGTGATTGCTCATATATTTTCGTCTCTCCAGTAGATGGCAGCACCAGCATTTCGGCAGTCTTCTCTTTTCGCACGAGATACGCATCACAAACAGGGGCGGATCCAGACCCTCACTTTAAGGGGTGACTTATTTGTCGAAGCGCGTAACTGGGGACGGGAGAGGGAGGAGAACTAATGGTTAACCTAATAAACACGGTGATTGAACTGCTAAGCTAATATTTTGGCGGGGAAGCTCTCAACCGGTCGACCCGGATTTGAACCCGACCACCTCCCAGTCTCAGCGTTTAATACGATCATCGTAGCCACTACACCACGGGAGCAGTTATGTACCCCTACTTCAAAAGGTGATCTCCAAGCAGCAGCCAATGAGTGCAGGGCATACGCTGTGACATACTCCGCCTCAGGAAAACTCTTAGGGTTCGCACATAAATTTATATCATCGATGAAAATGGGGATGCAAACGTGGAACAAGATTTACAACACCCAATACCAGCTGAATTATAAAAAGCGAAAGCACACCATTCACATAATATCGGCTACCACCAACTTATTTCGACACGTGGAAGAAGTAGCTTTCCATGATGTAACAAAGTACTTCACATAAAGTTGGTGACCTCCACCTTGTTTTTACATGTAGGCCTTGATATAAAACTGATGACCTTGGGAAGGCTCGTTGCACCAGATGAGGTGTGTCCCACTTGATTTCGTTGGGACCAGGTAGGAAGTAGCTGATATAACAAAGTACTTCACATAAAGTAGGTGAACCCCACCTTGTTCTTGCATGGAGGTCTTGATATAAAACTGATGACCTTCCAAGGCTCGTTGCTCCAGATGAGGTGTGTTCCACTTGGTTTCGTTGAGACTAGGTGTACTCACATTTTCAATTGCATGTTTGCATTTTCCTGCAGTAATGGTAGTGCTGTACGCGTGACATCTTCCAAACGCGTGTGGTTGTGCTTTCTGAGTTATGAGCTGGTACGCGCACCGGCGAAGGTTCCAAGGTGGCTCATTGATTTTGTGCCCTCCCCTTCCTCCATTCGGCAAGGAGCCAGAGCATCGCTTACGCACTCCGACCTGCCAGCTGGAGCGTAAGAGTTCATCAAAAGATCCGCGCTCCGGAAAAGGAGTGACACCGTGTAGTAAAATGGAGCGCGCTCCCTGCGCTCTGGAGCGGCTACTTAAGGCGGCCCAGGAAATTCGTCTTCAGGTGCATCATTTGTAGTCTTCATGTCAGCTCGCGCCAGTGCGTCACTGAAGGTGCATCACCAAAAGGTTGCTTGTAGATTGTGCGTGTATGTGTCATGTACTTGCATGCAACGTGTGCATAACATGATAGTTTTCTGAGGAACAGTGTTTCGCAGGAAACAAGTTTTCTTCTACCTGATGAATATACACTTGGAAAAGCAATAATGCCATTCACCTCGTACATGATTACCATCCGATAGCCGGTCTCGTTTTTTTCTTTTCTTTTTTTGACACAGTGGTCCCCAATACTGGACAGACGCTCCAGATGCAAACGAATGCTCTTCCTCATTATGGTTGCTTTAATTATAAAAAGCTTTACTAATATTTTGCATGCCCTTTCTCGCTACGGCTTTCGGCTATCTTCCATACTGCCTTATAGGCTTATCAATGGTTTACCCGGATATCCTTCAGGACAACACATTGCCTCATGCATGTTCTCAAACCCCGAAGCGCTGCACGATACTGCTTCCCTAATGCGTCGTAGATGCTCCAAATATCTGAGACGCTAAAGCCAGTTATGCCCGAAGTGGGCACTTCTCGAATAATTCTCGAGGGCATCGGTTTGGTGGGTGGGAAAATCGAGCTTCGCAGATACTATCAGCGGATGCAGCCTCTCTGAGGCACGTTACACAGAGTATTTCACGAAGGCCCCCTTCAGAATAATTTGTACACAGATGGCGCTGTTGAAAAGCCTTCCAGTGAGCATCGCTGAGACATCGGTCAAAAGAACTGAGCAGTGAGCCGCTCATTACCCATGCGCTCGTTAACTATATGAAACTCCTCACTTTCAAATTTTACGTTGTAGTGGACGTAGCGGATCCCACTGGTCTTTTCTTCAATTGCCTTCATTCAATATTTGATATTACTTCGAACGCTTTCGGAACCTCTGTTTTACACATCGTGCCCCCTCAGCGAAAAATATTCCAGAAGAACTTGTGATTTTTTGATGGTTAATAAAATTATTGAGTTAACATATTTCTCGCGGGGAGCAGCGTACTAATGCGCTCATTCGCTTGACTATCGGGCTGTCAATTAGCTTGGTTCACACACGGGGGTGACGGAAGGTAAGGAACAGCGAAAGACACACTTCAGTATTTCATGTCCTCCTCTACACGATTGGTACACAGCGCTCGCAGTGCTGTCGTCGAGTGGGTGAGATACTGTGCCTTTATCGGGATGACAAATGTACCGCGAACGCTGTATACTCGTGGGGTAGGGGAGGATATATAAGGCATACCGAAGCCTCTCTTGTGTCTGCTCTTTATCTTTCACCGCCCCCGTGAGTGCACCAGGCGGATTAGCAGCCGGATAGCTCACAGAAAGAGCGTATTGGTACGCTGCTCCAAGCAACACGGCTGCGGACGAGGATTCTTTCGTAAATATTTTTCATTGAAGGGCTAGATCGGTAAACAAAGAAAATTATATTACAGCCGTCTGTACGAATACTATATTGCCTGTCAACAGGTTGGCCCTTCGACGCGTCAACAGCAGAATTCCTGAGAGAGGGGCGATTAGTATGTCACTTGGAACTTTCACATGAATCACTAGAGTTCCCTAGCATGGCCAACTGTAACTTGGCATAGCACACTGAGCTAGGGAGAGATACAAGGAGAGACGATGAAATTTCAGAACGCTATTTCAAAAGGTTCGCTTACTATAGTAGAATAGACCACCAAAGGCACATGCAATTTGTTGCGCCACATTGGTATTATGAGACAGTCTCTACTTCAAACGGAATTGCTTACTGCAAATTGAATTTGGCATTGATTTCGGATTTGAAGTCTGCAAATGATTACTGGAAAATTGTAATCGTATTACTCGAAAAATTGCTGGATGAAAAATTAATGGATTACTCGTAAAATTACTCAGACAATAACTAGTTAAGACTAACGCAATTACTTGTAACACGTTACGTGCAAGTCTGGTTGAAAGTCAGCGCCTCTTGTTTCTCTTGCTGTCTTCGTCGTGATTGCGCGTTTTTCTCAATCATGAATAACTAGCCCCACAATCCTCGCTTTTCTGTCTATCAAAACCCGTCATCTGGTCTAGAAGCGGCTTGGCAAAACGTGACTCGCGAAGAAATGATCATATAAAAAAAAAAAAGCGTCACCAATCAGTGGGAAAGAATAATCACGCCATAGCCTATATCATTCTGTAGACGCGTAGTGCAGTACCTCGTGTCAGTTCACGAAAATCCCCCGCACTCTTAAAAATGAGCTTCCCCACATAGCACGATCCTAGCCAACCATCATCCCGAATGTCAACGTTCTCGCCCCCGATTTGTTGAAAACAGGGGGCGGAGCCTATTCTGTGCCGGGCATAATGGGCACAAAATAGGCTCCACCTCCTGTTTTCAACAAATGAGGGGCGAGAACGTTGTCATTCGGGATGATGGTTGGCTAGGATCGTGCTATGTGGGGAAGCTCATTTTTAAGAGTGCGGCTGAAAAATTCAGAAACTGCTTACTTTATCGGGAAACTCATGTCGGTTCGCAACATTCTCCTCCTTTTACATAGGATGCCTTCCGAAGCTTTGTTTCACCGATCGGGATCTTCAGCGAAACATATTAAAAAAGAAAATGCATCGACACTTAGTGATATTTTATAGTTATTAGTTGGTTTCTGTTTACATATATCTTGCGCGGAGCAGTTCTCCAATGCGCTGTTTCGCCACCATTATTCGTTCCTCAATTTCGTGTGTATCTGTATTTATCTGCCTGGGTTGGTGGCGGGGGTGCCGCAAGATAAGGAACAGCTGCCGAGCGAGAGTGCGATATTGCATCTCGTTCTCTAGTCGACATGCAATGATGATTGCGATCGGGACAGTGGGTGGGTCAGACAGTGCTCTATTATCGCGATTGGTCTATAAGGGCTTGTCATTTTCTCGATAAAACAGCACCGTCTGGCACACCAAATGTCACCACATCCATCCTGGATGCTAATCAGATAGAGAACAAGAGGCAATATGTGCTCGTTGCTCTTCCTAATCTTGCGGTACCCCCGCCTCCAATCCAGGCGGATGACCACAAAATTGAGCGCTAGAGTGCATTACTGCACTGCTCCGCGCAAGAAATATGTAAACCAAAACCATCACGAAGTGTCGACGGTTTTTCTTTTTTTTTTCCTCCTGGAATATGTTCCGATGAACGCCCCGATCGGTCAAATAAATTTCAGAGGGCGTAAGTAAAATTTAAAAGTTCGGATCTCGATTGATAAGCGTATGCAAATGAACAACTGAGCGGTCAGTTTGTGGCTGGCGCCTCATGGTTGCTACCCGAAAAGAAAATATCCCGACAATGTCAACTGTTTCCGAATTATTCAGTCCAGGAATTTCGTGAAACACCCTCAGGATTACAAGGCAGTTCGATTATATATAACAGCAGCCGTCGTAGTTGGGAAACGCGTCTAGATACTCTTGCATTTTTAAGGCACCTTCAGCTACTCGCTTCGCAGTAAGCATCATCAGCCAAAGTTTAACTTCCAGTAAGGGCCACTAACAAGGAAAGTTGGGATAGGCGGGGAGTTAGCAATCGTTGTGTGTTTTTCTTCCTGCTCCCTGTTTTGTCTTCCTGCTTACCACCATGTCAGTTGGGGCGACTCTTCTGCGTATACCAGTGTTGATCATAGACGCAACCCACTGTTGCTTAAGGCTGTCCCAGTACCGCGGACCAAAGTTCGAGGGAAGAATTCATAGACCACTTACCCGAACTTCTTGTGGAAATCGACGACGTAGACACATGCTGCACAACACAGCACCACACACACACACGACACGAGATGTATTCACATATGCTAGGTGCACTTCCACCGCATACATATTAAAGAGGAGCAAAGATGTCTCCTGGAAGTTGTAGTGCCGAGGCTCCTCTTGCCAGAGCCACAAAGGAAACACATGTTAAACCTCTCCGCAGTTTCTTGGCCATTTCTAGACGTCAAGCCACGCCCTCTACCGCTGATTGTCTGCTTATAACCGGAGCCCTACGCTAATTGGGTAGGTACTGCAACGAAAGCGTATATTTTATGTGTCCCTGTGCGGTATTTGACATCATACAAATAATTTCTGACACGACCTACGCGATTTCCTCGCAAGGTCGCCTGTTAGCAGATACCACAGCACTCGCAACTTCAGTAATATATTTTAGAGACTCCTCTCTCCCCTGTTTTCCATTCTTTTTCTTTCACATCACACCAGCACAGAAAAATGAAGTCAGTAGAGAATCCCCAGTGACCGGGACCTTCCTTTTTGTCTTAGCTGGTTGTCCTCGTTTACCAAGCCGTACAAAGTTAGGCGGGTAGGGGGAAGGGGGATAAAGGCTTTGGGTCGACACACACGAAAGCAGCCAAGGATGATATGGAAAGCTTTCCGAAAATAAGCTACTTCTGTATCCACAGTCTAAAATCAACCCCAGTACACAGGGGAATTGTGCCAAAAAGCGGCATACAAACCGCTTGACAAGGGCATAAAAAGTTATCGCAAAGGCATAAAAGGCATTTAGCACATTAATTCCCAATACCTGTCCTGAGTTCAATGTTATGGAACTACCTTATGTAGCAGTTTGAATACACTTTTCATTTCTTGGTGCCTTTCGGTTGTCCGAGTTTTCGGCCGTGTTGGTTTCTAGCTTACAGAGTGAAGTGTGTAGACTCACACACAAACATGTCGTTAGCGTAATATCTTAGATTAATATCTCATAAATCTGTGCTCGTGGATCACGGCACCGAAAAATTGCCCAAATGTCCGTACGCCGAAATGTCCGTACACCGCAATGTCCAGCACCGCAATGTCCAGCACTGAATTGTCCAGCACTGAAATGTCCGTCGTCAGCTAAAATGTAGCTTTCGTTCCCTAAAATAACTTGGACAGACATCGAAACATGGAGGAAGGAAACACAGGAGCGGCCCCTCCGACAGTCTTCCATCGGAACAAGCGTAGCCGCCTGCGCATTGCATTCTGGGATGCTCCATTCTACCACATGACCGCTCACGTGACACTCCAGACATCACGGCGCCAATAAAGCAGACTGGCTGTAGTTGTGTCACAATTCAGATGGCAGTGTTATGTTGAACGCGTGGTTGCACTTTTATTTCTGTATGTTCGAATGCATAGGCGCGGACTGCGGGAGGAGGGGGGGCTAAGCCCCCCGGAACTTTTCCAGGGGGGGGCCAGGTCCCATCCGGGAAGTCTACCCAGCTGACACTCACGATGAAAGTTTCGAGGGATATCCTAAGAATCGTGTGTTTCATGCGAGTGATCATGCAAAATCCTGTAAAAATTTGCCTCACAACGTCGCAACACGGAATTCCGGACACCCTGCCCGACCTCTGTGCATGAAAGGGGAGGGGACGTTGTGCCCCGGCCCCCTCCGGCAGATTGAAAACTATCCGCCTATGTTCGGATTTTTACTCTTCTATTAGAAGATCAATCACAGTGTGCAGGACGGGGAGGAGTACGCGGGACCGGAAACATCACGTGCGGCAACAGTTACTTCCAACGTATGTACGTTCCCTGATTAAGTGGTAGAGAATGCTGTACCCAGAACACCATTAATCAGATTTGTACAACAACAGAGGATATGAAAAATAATCTGCGGCACACTGCCAGGTCCCAAACGAATGATTCAAAAATGACTCGAACACAGGCGACTAAAACAACTGATCGTGTACTTAAGAATGAAATGTGTTCCCGTGACAGAGCTGTTTTCCGTTCAACGACAGCCGCAGCTTGGACAGGAACACATTACCATACGTCGTTTCTACGATGCTGCTCACATTTTCACCGAAATGTCACAATAAATGAGTTCCGAAAAGCAAAATCACACAGAGAGCAGCGCGAGAAACAGTGCCTTGCAAACCCGAAACTGAGAGGATCACGTGGTGGACAGGGCGTAATGGCGATTTTGAGTCGAGCGACAGCTGGAGGTTGGCTACGCTAGTCTAGAGGGAAGAGCCGCTCCTTGTGTTTCATTCCTTCATGCATCGAAATTTCGTGAATTTGTGTGCTAAATAGTGATGTCGGATTTTTAAGCACAGCACAACTTCTCGCAGATACCTTTGCTCCAGGACAAAGCAACGCTTAAATCTAAAGGAAACAGCATCCCACTCCTGCTGCTGGAACACTCCGCAGATTGTGCCGGCAGGGGGAGTGGGAAGATTCGACAAGGGCTACCCGGCTACCCGACCACCCTGGATGTAAAGCAGGCATGAGAATCGCATATAAAGGCTGGATTAGGGTTAGTTAGTCCTCACTTGGGGGAGACGTCGAGTAAAAAAATATGTCATGCCGATCTCTTTCACGACGTCGGCGACAGCTGCCGAGAAGGATAGCTGGCGACCAATAAGGTGGCACAGAAAGGCCACGTCTGCTTTGGACGACGGAATGCCACTGTGGTGGGAACATGAAAATCGTGCGCTCTGACGGGGCGGCGGAAATGCAGCCCTGCTTCCACTGCCCGTTCACGACGTCGCGTCGGGCGTCGCTAAGCGTGAACTGGCCCTTAGAGTCCAGCGGAGCGGGGCGTAACGACGCGCAGCGCACGGCCGTGCATCGCGAACCACCGTCGGTGAGTTCATATAGTTCGACGACACTTTGTGCGAAGCGCTGCACGGCGGCAACGCGCGTTACGTTAGCAGCCGTTGGGGGAATAGAGCAATGCTCTACATCTGGCGGTGGCCATCTGTGGACTGCGTGGCCTCCGGTGGACTCGAATTTCCAAACATGGCGTCACCCATTGAGCTTCTGATCGAAGCTGCTAAGGAACATCCGTGCCTATATAATACACGACGGGTGGATTATACAGACAAGCAAAAGAAGGAGAACACCTGGGAAGACGTGCGACTTTCTTCAATGTCCATTTTTGGGGATACCAACCTTATTACAGTACACTGTAAACTTTTTCACACCTTTCAAGGTGTGCGCCATGCACATTAAACCTGATTGCCTAACATTGTACCTCCAGGATGATATCTTATAAAATTCAGAACGCATTACTAAGGATCAGGTGTCAGTGCAAATCTTGCTTTCATTATGTCTTGGATATCGTAGATACGTGCTAATGCATATACGCATCGCTACCTATAATCGAGCGCGTGCAAGTGTCTAAAATACTGTTACACAATGTTGAGACTGAAAGACTGAATTTTTGGAGGACAGACAACACGCGAGTAAAGAAAATTAGTGCTAAACCATACTCTATTATGATGTTACCAAAATTATATATACCGAAAAGGGCATGCGTCATGCACATTATTACACATTTGGAGGTGTGAAAACGGTTACAGTGTAGTACAAACATACGATGGGAACACGAATCGTCTTTAGTCGGATTCCAACGCGCGGGTACAGTTGCCAGAAGTAGTCACTACTTTCTCACTACGAAATGCGAAAATCTCCTGAAGTGTTTTCGTTGGGCTGCCCCGAATCGCGTCAGACTATGAACCCGGAAGGATGAGGAAGCGTGGCGTAGCGAACGCGAGCTGTCGGCGCGGAACGCGGGTGGCGATCGGCGAAGACTACGTCGGACTATAAACCAGCATTTAAACAAAACTATACATATAAATAGAAGAGACTATACGGGATATGCATTCTTTCTACAAATAACCCGCAGACAAAAAAGTATCCATACAAATCCGGGGTTTCCTAGTAGCAGCCCCGTCGGCTAATCCAATGCCAAAAGTAAAAGCGTCCTAGGGCAACTCCCCTGTTTTGTTGCAGCTCAAAAGAAAGAAGGTGTATAGCCTTCAGCGGACCAAAACAGTCGTTTTTCTCTATCTGGTTCACGTTCGCATTGTCATGGTTCACACACGAATGGTGAGGCATGGCTACCACAAAATGGTCTTGAGGATTTCAATACTAGAGGCATAGTTGCATAATTCCACCAAAGTATTCGTTTCTAGGTAGAAAACTGTCGGTTCCTTGCGCTGGCGCGTTAACCAAAATTTTTACTTGTCGTGGGCAAGGCCAGCCACTTTCATGCCGCTCGTAAACGCTTCTGGTTATCAAAATGTGTTTTGGGATATAAATACGAAAGGTATAGTTGCATCATTCTACCAAAGTATTTCTACGAGGGGCGTTCAAGTCAAACCGGGACTTTTCATTTTTCGCAAAAGTAAAATGAACTTTGAGGCGAGAAATTAGTTTCAACGTAATCTCCAGCTGCACTAATGCACTTGTCCCAGCGTTTCACGAGGGCTTGGATGCTAGCAGCGTAGAAATCCTTACCGGCGCGTAGCAGTCATGATTGGACCGCATTCTTGACCTCGTCGTCGCAGCTGAAGTGGCGGCCCCCAAGGAACGCCTTCAGTGGACCGAAGAGATGGAAATGTCTGGGGGCGAGGTCTGGACTGTAACGGGGATGTGGCAGCAACTCCCAGCCAAGTTCCTGTAAGGTGCGTGTCGTGAGATGTGCGATATGCGGGCGTGTATTGTCCTGTAGGAGGAGGACTCCTTTGGTGATGAGGCCCGGCTTTCCGAAACTGGAGGTGTTCATGAATAATAGTGTTCAACGTTCCCACAGAAAGGTCCGTCTTTCGAGCCAGTTCGAGACATGTTATCCGTCGGTCCTTGAGGATCAGGCCTCTCCACAAGTTGGATGTTCTCAGGAACTCTGACACTGGGCTCTGAGCCGCCCCGGCCGGGATCGTCCTGCACTGATGTACGGCCGTCTCGGAACCGTTTGCACCACTCAAACGCTTTGCTGCGGCAAAGTGTACCGTTGCCATACTGAGCCTGAAGTCTTCTGTGAATTTCAGATGACTTTACGCCTTCATTCCCGAGAGACTTCATGACAATTCGCTGTTCGATGTGCGTGCTCACCTCGTTGTCGGCCATCTTGTCCAGCACGTGTCTTCTGTTTTGCACAAACTTTGGACCACCACGTGGTGAACGCCGAGGCCTGCCCGTGTGAGAAGTAGCGCGAGCCATTTGTACACTCAGGAGACAGAATGTCCCGGTTTGACTTGAACACCCCTCGTAGGTAGAAAACGTTTCCACCCATTTTCCCATTGAGCCCTTACATTTCACGTGTACGTCCGTGGAACCAAGGAAATTATTTGCAGACTTAAAACAGCATGAATATAGTCGTTTTATAACATAATCGAGACACCCAAAGTGCATTGCAATTTATGCAAGTGCAATTAAGGTATTCAAGAAAAAGCGTTCAAAATACCTGGTGCCTACAGGCCGTGTACGGGTACGTTTCATCCAGCACACGGGTGTACTCTGTGCAGCACGCTTTACGTTTTGTCCTTAATTCTTAGGAATGTTGGACAGAGCAAGAATTTGTAACCACGTACCCGAACTTTCATGCGTAGCTGGATGGCGTAGAGGCGCGCAGCATAACGCGTCACCATGGACACACACCACCAGACTCCTTCCCATGTCTTAAGTACACTTGCATCATATAAAAGCCGTGACGTCTTCTGCGAGTTGTAATGTCGAGGCCCATCTTGCCCCGAGCGCTGAAAAGGACACAAAGCAAACATGTTACATCTTGGTACTCCCGAATAAACGTGAAAATGACGCTAAAATAAAGAAAACCAACATGCGCTATATAGCCCTGAGGTTTGTTGTTAACAACCCCTTTCCGGTTCCTTGGATCTACTTTTTTGTGTGGTATAACACAACGCCACGACAAACCCGAAACATGGACTCCCATGTAAATCATGAGTTAGAGAGGAGGACGAAAAAGCAGCGATCGAAACCGGAACTGAACCGTAACTAAAAAACCGCAAAAAAACGTTATTTTTTTTGTCGAACCGTACCCGAACTGAACCGTAAACATTTTTCTCTCCCCTTGAACGAACCGGAACTGAACCGAAAAAATATGATGCGGTGACCGGCTTGGCTGACGGTAAAAACGCCTATACCTTCCCACTCGACTGCCGCCCACCAGCTCCCTGCATCGCTCGGAATCTTGCCGAATTCATAGACCGGATATCACAAAGTGATAAACCAAGAAGTGGTGAGTCCATGCACGTCCTACTACCTCACCTCCAAAAGGTTCACGACATCTCTGTACATTTTTGTGAATCGAGGTGTAAAAGAAAGAAAGAAAAAGAAAAGAAAGATGTGGCTACACGACGGCTACACTTTGCATTGATGCCTCGACTGCTTCCTTTCATTCAGCGTCGCAGTGTGTAGGCGACGTCAATTTTACCTTACCTACCTCTAACCTACCGTTTAATATCAATCTCTAAATTTTAATAGTTCACAGTGACATCTACAAGCAACGCGGACAACCAGCGACCACGGGAACGCGTCGCTAAGTTGGCGTGTGGTCCAGATCATGGTGCAAAGCGTCGATCTCTGGCACCAGCTAGACGCTGGCAGCCGAACCAAGAGACGCGACCTCTCTTTTTTTCTTTAGAAATTGTCGATAGCTTTTTGCACTGGGGTTCAGTGGTATGCTGTACGCTATTTCCCAGCACTTCTCGGTACAGTAAAGGATGATCTGCTGTGAAATGCATGGTTATTTGTAGCTATGAAGTGTAAGGCGAGGGTGTACAAGGAAGGAAGGAGGAGCAAGCGATCGCCGGAACCTGATGTTACCTCTGACGTGTAGTACACTGATTAGCATAGCACACGTAAACCGGTTCGAACCAATTAATGCCGAACCACCTGATCTGCGGTACCGATGTGATGACCAATTAGAGAGTGCCCTGCTTTGTGGAATGGCTTGACCAATTACTGGAAAAGCCCAATGACCGCCATAAAAGCTGGGGCCCGAATGTGCGGTAGCATATTGGCGCCTTGTAAACAAAAACAAAAAAGAAGAGAAAAGACAAGTCCACTGTCTGAAAAGGACCAGTAAGCACCCATGGGGATGGTCTATGACAAATCATGAAGCATCTTATGAGCTACAAGTCTGGAAATGGTGGAGATTATAATATTTGTCATCGCTCTGGATGAACGAACCTCGCTCTGAAAACACCCTGGAGTGGTGGACCAACAAGCATACAGGACGCACTGTGACAGCGCGGAAGGGGACGAAAGACTCAACAGGACAAGGATAACACACAACTTCTCACAGATAACTTTACAGAAGGACAAAGCAAGGCTTAAATCTACAGGAAACGGCATCCCACACCTTCTGTTGGAACATTCCGCAGATTGTGCCGGCAGGGGGAGTGGGATGTTCAACAAGATTCGACAAGGGCTACCTAACCACCCTGGATGTAAAGCAGGTATCAGGATCGCATATAAAACAAAACTATAAATAAATAGAAGAGACGAAAACGGACATCCTTCTGCTACAAATAACGCACAGACAAAAAAATCCATACAAACACGGGGAAAGCTTCCTGAGGCCGCGGCAGAAGCTTTCATTCTATAGGGCTGTTGCAGTGAAGTTTGCACAGCGCCATTTCAGGCCTAAACGGCCACAGATCCCAACAGTCGGTCGTTTCATTAGCGGGTTTTGCGTGGTGTTTCAAACGGTATGGTACCAATGAAAGCTACAAAACATGTAGAAATACACAAAAAAGCGGTGCTTCTTCAGAAGTCCGAATAACTCGAGACCGTGTATTTGAAAGTGCCGCGTCGTCTGCTAAACTACCTCGTGTTGCATAATTTGGGGCGCTGACGTTGCTGCTCACTCGCGCCACCTGGCCCAGTGTCATCATCGGGTACGTCATCTTATCGGTTCAACACCATTCGACAAGGGCTGCCTAACCATTCCAGATGTAAAGTAGGATGTCAGGATCCCATACGGGAAGCGCAATGCACAGCAATATCGTTCGGCAAAAGCGTTCGTAAGGTAGCGACAGCTCCTCGCAGCACAGAAAGCACAACAAGACCAAGGTTACCACGATAGCCGGCAAGGGCCACTTTTGTGCGTCTACTATAGTGTTAACCGACTCAACCCGCTATTGTATGAGGCTCACCCATTACTGGGGACCAAGTCAGACTTAGAACGAATCTGTAAACCACTTACCCAATTTTTATGCGTAGCTCGATGTCGTAGACGCACGCAGCATAGCGCAGCACCACGGACGCATAACATCAGACTTCTTCCCATGTAAATGCGCTTCCAACATATACGTATTAAAGCTATATAAAAGCATTGACGTCTTCTGCAAGTTGCAGTGTCGAGGCTCATCTTGCTAGAGTTCTGAAAAAGACGCAAAGGAAACATGGTACATCTTAGTAAACGATGAAAGATGAAAGTCACTGAAGGTCAGCCAGCTGTAGGACTCGAACCCACATCTTCTGGATTGCAGGTCCAGGGCTCTACCAATTGAGCTAAGCTAACACGCCTTCTCAGCGACTTCCAGGGTGCGTCCCCCCATCTGAAGGGACAAACTAGCTACTCTCTCTCACTCATCCTCCTTTCGCTCTTACATTTTTGCTCACTCACACACACATTCATACGACGGGATCAACGCAGGCGGCACTGATGAACATGAAAGAACTGATGTTCTGAGGCTGGAACAACATAGAAGGGACAAATACATACAAAGCCTCAATTTGCCTAAGAAATTAACGATGAAAGATGAAAGTCACTGAAAAGGTCAGCCAGCTGTAGGGCTCGAACCCACATCTTCTGGATTGCCCGTCCAGGGCTCTACCAATTGAGTACTTCCGAATGGATGTGAAAACGAGGCTAAAATATAGAAAGCCAACATGCACTATATGCAGCCCAGAGGCTCTTCTGTTAACAATTCAGGTTCGGTTCGTTGGATCTTCCACTTTGGTGTGTACTATGACTCAAGGCCACGAGAAACCCGAAGCATGGACTTCGATGTAAGTGATGAGTTAGACAGAAAGGAGAACAACAAAGTTGCGCATACCGGTTGAAGGAAAAGGGCGCTGACAATGTTAATGAATGAAATTCGTCGCTTATCTGTAGAATTCAGGGACGCTTCACAACGCTATCATCTTGTCTATAAATCCCGCTTTAAATTAACAAAGAAATAGGAACAGCTATAGTCGAAGAAAAATCAAAATGAAAATAGGAATGCTAAATTACAGTAAACCGCTAGCACATTGCAATGAAACAGTAAAAAAAGACCAACGAAATCACAACCACCAAATCCCGAAGCCTCATCTACCGCGCACGAGAAAGCCCGCGAAATACTCGCATCACTGACTGACGCGATGAACACAAGTGGCTTTGAAATAATGTAACGCGAACAACGAAACAAATTCGATATCTGCAATGGAGCTGCAGTTTACAAACAGGCAGGTTTTCTTGAATACGCATGAGTCACGCATTGAATTCTAGAATTTGGGAGGCGCAGACGACAAAGTACAGAGACGAACACACACGGTGACTATACTAAAATTCCCTCCCTGGAGATTCTCGTTTCTGTTCTGCGTTGTCAATGTGTTCCAGTCCCGAAAATTTCAAGCGTCAACAGATATAGTCCCAGCCACAAGCAGTAAAAAGGAACGGGTGTGTTTTCGTTTCAGTATCCATTTGTATTATTGCAATATTTTCGTTTCCGTTACCCGTTTGTAATACCATCTTTCCTCAATTTCGTTTCCAGTAATGGAACGGCTGGTCGAAGCAGTCGTTGCATTACCGGAGCTGACTCCAGAGATTCATCTCAACAAAGCATTCGTAATATAAAACTCAAAAACTCAGTTTAATTCAGTTTCAGAATCTTATCAAACAATAATGCAAGCAACATCAGGCAATTCCAACTAAGGACATGCAACAAAGGCGTTAATAAACTGAAAAACAAAAACCATACAGTTGTTTACCTGCAATATGGCGGGCCTGCAATGATGCACGGACGATGGTCACCCGCACTGCACGTAATCCAACGGCAAAAAAAAAAAAAAGGTCTTCGCGCCAACGTCACGGTCACGGTTACGCGCCCACCTCATCTAGCGGTCAAGTGTTGCAATCGACAACCAAATATTCAAATAAGGAACTGTTGCTAACAACACTTTTGTCGATACCTAGATCATCAATAAGAGTACAAAAAAAATTACCTTTAGCTTGAGAATTATTATCCTATTTTTCAAAGCTCTCCGTACAATGTGAGTCCAGTAAAGCAGAGGAGAAAGGAAAAAGAACTATAAAAAAGATAACTGGTCACAATGTCAATCGATGATGCAAGAAGAGGCTAAATTATGCCCAAGCACTTTTTTGTGGATATCTCAAAACATCGCGATCACCCATGGGTGAACCTAGCAATATCGTTTTTGTCCTCCATTTTTTTGTCGTGTCTGCCCGTCAAAAGTGAGCTGTACGCCATTGTGAACCCCCCGCATATGTTTCATACTACTCATCAAAGTCGAAAGATTCTCAGAACTGCTGTCGAACGGTCCCGTTACGTTACGTTGCCCCATTTCGCATCGCTACGCCTCTGGCAACATTTCGGTTTGATTTTAAGGCTTACAAGGTAACGACACGCATCAAGCTTACGACATAGAAAACAGCTTAAAGGGACGGTCTCGTACTGAGCCAAACTATCTTCACGAGTACCGTACACATACAACCGTCAAAGTTTCATTCGGAATAACCAAGTCGTTTTCGAGGAATTTGTCGAAACGTGCCGTAATAGCAGACGACGAAACCTGCGCTTCTCTCATGCAACGTCACACATGACGTCGGCCTGCGGGTACGTCGTCGTTGTCATGGTAATTGTAACTTGCAGAAGCACCAGGAGCACCTTGGGTTGAGTCATCCCCTTTGTTCTCGAAATGGGGACACTCATGCATATATCTCCGCGAGTGGAGAGTGTAGTCCGTGCATTGACTGTGGGGTCTCCGATAATGTAGCGCATAATCGAATACGTGGAAGCTAAGTCACGTGTTTTCTTTCCGGGAGTATTTAATGCGGTTTTTAAATAAACACGCACTCCTTACCCGTGTACATCGTCAGCGACACTTCATTTCAAAACATGATCAGTGTGCGACGGGGAGCGTAATGGAAGCGCGCGTAATATATTTTTGGTCGGAGCTGTTATGCGACCGCGCGCGCCGATGGCCGGCGAATTCAGATTTGTGATTGTGGGTGAGGTTGTCCTGCGACTTCTACCTTGTCTCTGTTAGCGTAGTTCTAAATCACCATGTGGGCCACTTATTAGAATGTGCGTTTTTCGCCTGAGAACCGAAGGAAAATGTATGAGAGTTGCCGCGGTCCCCAGTAACTTCTGAAAGTCGTCTGCTGACGCCGGTGCACTAGCGCGCGCAAAAGAAGACGATTTCTGCATCCTATCACGGACTTTCCCGCAGGGCGACGTGGCCGTTCTTACTGTTGCCAACACAGATCGCGGCATGCTCTGCAATCTTTATCAATTTAATTCGGTTATTTAATAACCGTGACGTGTTTTGTCGGGTAAATTCGGAGTATTCAATTTTCAACAAAGGGCAATCGAATGGTACACTTTATGAGAGGGGCAGGGGGTACGAGACCGTCCCTTTAACACTTGAACTGCACTAACCACGAGATCTGTCCGGGGAAGAAATATTACTTCATATAATTCTACATCGTACTGTTGGGGACACGGTTGTCTAAAATCTCCAGCCCGTGGCGAAGCGATCCCCTATCGGCGATGTCGCGCACGAAGGAACTATACCAATACCTTCCCCGAGGGCAGGCCGCGCTAGCTGCTCTCCCTAGCAGACGACGCTGAGAATGCAAATGGTACTCTCTCCCGACAGGTGGCGCTGCGCGGCCTTACCTCGGAGACTGTAATGCCACAGTTCCTTCGTGCGCGACGTCACCTATAGGGGACTGTTCGTCCACGCGCTGGAGATTTTTGTCCCCAACAGTACATAGAGAACTTTTTTTCGGATATGTCGGTGTATGACCTAATTAATAATCGACCAGTTCGCTGTCATCTTACCACCTAACACAAAATATGGATTGCACTATTTGCACCTTCATTATAAAAAATATAACTCCTTTTTTTGTGTGTGTAATTCGACGGTACCCTAACTGACTCCCTTTTGGGTGTATATATTGTCACGAAGCGAAATGGGCCGGCGAGTCGTCGAATAAACATCAAACGGTTTATTACACTACTTGGTAGCAAAACACAAGAGTGATAGCTCTCTGAACACAACTGAGTCCAAAGAATGAATGAATGAATGCTCCAGCCTGGAGCGCACAAGCATTTAAGCGTCGCGCCGAAAAGTCTAGAAACAGCACGTGCAGCAGGCGATGTGTCTGGAAGCTTCTTTCTTCTTCTTCAGCATGCACCGGGATGAGATGTACCGTTTCGTGCCTGCCCTGGAAGGTCCTCGAAGATGATTCGTGGCAATATGTATACATCCTCTGGCAAAACTACACCCCTCAGAAAGGGTGTAATCTGAACATCTCTTTAGGTGAAAGATGAAAGTCACTGAAAAGGTTAGCCAGCTGTAGGACTCGCTCGCTATTTGCTCACTCATACACACATTCATACGACAGGGATCGACGCAAGCGGCAAATGCTGAAAATGAGATCCCTGTCGTATGAAATTGTAAATGATCCCTGTCGTATGAACGTGTGTATGAGTGAGCAAAAATGTAAGAGTGAAAGGAGGATGAGTGAGAGAGAGTGACTGCTTTGTCCCTTCAGATGACGCACCCTGAAAGTGGCTGAGAAGGTGTGTTAACTTAGCTCAATTGGTAGAGCCCTGGACCGGTAATCCGGAAGATGTGGGTTCGAGTCCTACAGCTGGCTAACCTTTTCAGTGACTTTTATCTTTCATCGTTAATTTCTTAGGCAATTTGAGGCTTTGTATGTATTTGTTCCTTCTATGTTGTTCCAGCCTCAGAACATCAGTTCTCTCATCTCTTTAGGTGTAATCCAGCGGTACCCTGACTCCCTTTTTGGTGTATGTCTACGCCCCCAGACAAGACAACACCCTTCAATAAGGGTGTTATGCCGAGCTAAACAGCAACACAACAGGCAAAATAACAGGCACATTATTTATTTGGATGACCTATAATAGACTGCATGCACCGCAATAAGAATTGCAGTCACCGCACAATACAAAAGAAGATAAAAGTGTCCGCCAACAGCGCGACGAAGATGAAGGTATTACATTGAGGCCAAGAGAAGTCCCGCCTGCGAATGAAGAAAATGAATCCGAACTCCGAAATGTTTTCATCAAAATAGGCGCGAACCACAAATTACACGATAGTAACGCAGATGGATGAGGCTAGAGAAGAATTAAGACTACACAAACACAGGCCTCGTCAACACATAAGCAGGTCAAGATAGAAAGTAAGGCAATTAGCAAAGAGTCGGCAAAGTGCCGGTAACGGTTCTCAAACCCATACCTCTATACCCATATTTCCGATCAGGTGTACAGCTCGAAGCACAGTTGAACGCGCGTCTGACTTGAACTCCGACTCCGCGCGAACTTGAACGCGCGTCCGACCTGCGGAGCCGGAAGAGAGCCACCCTAGCGTCACTTAGATGAAATGAAGGGAAAGAGTGTTTAGACTGTCCCACTTGTGCTGCGGGGGTGTCCGCCTTGCCATGAGCTGTTGACTTATTAGCATTGCATTATACCATTGTATTCTTGCGATATCGGCCAGCATACGCCTCCACATAATCGCCACCGGCCTCGGTGGCTCAGTCAGTAGCGTGTTCGCCTTCTGATCCCGAGATCGCGGGTTCGAACCCGGCCGAGGACGCCAGCAACTTGGTGGCAGGGTACAAGTTGCTTAGACACGCTGTCTTCCGCGAGGGACGTTAAATACGGGGTGCCGTGTGATGAGCTTTCATCGCACGTTAAAGAACCTCAGGTGGGCAAAAGCAATCCACAGACCGACCGCTGTGGCGTCGCTCATGATCTCAGTTGTCTCGCGACGTAAACACCCAATTATTAAAATTATTATTAAACATAATCGCCGCAATGATAACAGCGGACGGTAACGGTATGCAGAGTCAACAGCTCATGGCAAGGCGGACACCCCCGCAGCATAACTGGTACAGTCGAAACACTGTTTCCCTTTATTTCTCGTAAGCGCCGCTAGGGTGGCTCTCTTCCCGCTCCGCAGGTCGAAGGCGCGTCCAAGTTAACTGTGCTTCGAGCTGTACTACCATTTACACCATTACACCTTCCAGGGCCTTGTTCAGAAGGCACGCACAGACATTCACTAAGCACATCTGACTGAAAATCAGAGGTGTGGGTTGGAGTCCCGCTACCGACACTTCGCTGACTCTTGCCAACTGCTTTACGTTCTACCACAAATTGCACAAACCTCGCCATTACGTACCTCTTGACTTTGCCTAACGGCCACATGTGGCCGGTAGAACGCGACGCGCACTTAAAGTTCAAACATACTCTGAAAACGGCCCCTTCAAAGACACAGGAAATGTCTCTTTGGCCTTGAAAGCATACCTTTATTTTGTAGATGTTTTTATCAAACCCGTCTTGCGGAGCTGGTTATCAGAGGAGAATGCGTGCTGAACTCCGATAATTCCCCTCCCTTTCGAGTTTGATTCCTCCTCCCATTTACACGTGCTCAAACGCAGAGTCGGCTTTCCTACATGCGTTACTTTCATATACGCATTCCAGACTGTTAAACTGCAGTGGAAAATTACTTAAAGCGGATAGCTTTACTGACTGTCCCATGCCCCATGACTACCCCTGACATCTGTCCCATTGAGTGCAACGTGCAAGATTTCAAACGCCGGGGGAACAAAAACCTGTATGGAAACAAAACCTTTACCTGGGGAAACAAAAACCTTTTCACGCATAATTTCCTGTATATAGATCTCACAGGATCCAGTGTGGAACCAGTGAAAAGTGTCGACGATTTCCGCCAAAATTAAATTATGCGTTTCTTGGGCATGTTTTGCAGTTCTGGGAAGTATCTGTAAGTACTGTACTGTATTGTATGTTACTTGTAGCTGTAACTTTCTATGTCACTTTGTTCGTGTAATTTCACACGTATAAGCCGCAGGACCCGTTACTCAGTACTTCCCACACTCTAAGAAAAAAAGGAGTAAAATGGAAAGTAATTGCAGCTTCTAGTCCCCTAGACTGCAATTACTCCCTATTTTGGTCCCCTAACCCCGACATTTACTCCCCAGGACTGCAAATCGTCACTGAACTTCACAAATGGTCTTCCGAATGCAACAGTCTATGTAAATATGTGCTCTTGGTCAATTCGACTCAACCAACTTAGCAATTTTCCACCCCCACAAAGTAAGGAACAGTTAGCGCTTCTTTCTTCGCAAATTGTGCCCTATGTATGTCGCAAGATTTTATATATCACTCGACATATCACTGTTGACGGTTTGATTCAAAGTATTTTCGTGCATGCACACAAATTATGTACCACGGAGTCTTAGAAGAGAGCGTAAAATGCAGTCTCCGCTCTGTGACATTAATTTACTCCCGTGCATTTACTCCCGAAAGGGACTATTTTTTGTGGCAATGCATTTAGTCCCCAAAAGGAGTACTCCTTAGAGTGCAGGACTAGTTCGTGGTAGCACAAAGATCGTGCTACGGACTGGTAGGTGGTGTATTCAAATCCTACCACACACTGTGCTATCTCAGGTTTTCCAGGGGACTTTCGAGACGGATGTCAGCACAGTTCCCCCTGATCGAAGTTCGCGAGTGTCCACGCCTGTAACCCGCTCACAGCTACACTCTTAAAAATGAACTTCACCGCATAGCACGCTCCTAGCCAACCATCATCGCGAATGATATCGTTATCTGCCCTCATTTGTTGAAAACCGGAGGCGGACGCCTTTTCTGTGACAATTATGAACAGCATAAGTGTCAGTGTTTAAGAGTGTAGCCACGTGGATTTTTGACGCGCTCCGAGCGTGGTTCGCTGGAGAGCCGCTAGGATACTACACATGTGAAAAAGGTCCATTGTTCGTGCACATGCTATATGTTGCACAATCCGCAGCTGCCGAGAACGAAATGATTACGGATGGGTTTGCACAATAGGCTTCTGTCCTACGTCCCGGCACCGCAACGAATGTACCAGACTGAACACGAGCTTCAAAAATATACTTTTACTCCAGCATAATTTTTCAACCTGGGCGTGGCGTTACAGAAGAATGAAATGATCCACAGAATTGTTGCTGAGCAGCTGCTTCCATTGCTTGTTAGTAGTAGTGGCGGATGATGAATGCACCCACAGTGCCTACGAGGGCGCTCACGAGGATCAAATTCATGATTATGCAGGTGCGCTCCGACATTCTCAAGCCGCTGCGCCGGGCGGCGGAGGGCAACAGCGGTGCGGTCAGACTCGAGATAGATGTCTTACTACGCTTGCCTGTCAAGATGAGAAAATGAGAAAATAAACAGTAGATGCTTACCACTCCTCTGCAAACTAGGAAATCGTAGTTCATTGCAAACTCTGAGCACTCAGGTCACTGTGTGCTAAGCGATACCTGCGCGTATCTCCTCCCCACGATAATACCCCAGTCACACGGGCAGAAGTCAATGATGATCGAAACTCAAGGTGTCGGAAATTAGGGCAAAAAAGCAATGTGGCTTGACCAATGCTATACATTTCAATGGCCATTGGACATGCGGGTAGCGTCAGCTAGCGTATAATGCGTCAACCTGTCAGGCAACCTGTGGCGGCACGCGCATGTTCAATGGCCATTGGTTTCAATCATAATTGAAGATCGAAGATTGATTTATTGATATGCTTTGGATTGCTACAGCAACAGTGCTGAGCACCACCAGCGTAGGAGAACGCAAATTGATCGTTATCTGTATCATATCCCAACTGACAGCAATTATTCGGCTTTAGCATTTCTGTGGCAGTTTCATAAAAGGCGGGCGTATTTTTGTTTTGTTTTTTTCCTTCAGACAAGAGACAAGACGGAACACCGCATGAAACTGCAACATAAATTCTGCTACTGTATCTCGAGCTTTGTTTTGAGTCACTTTTTCTCTACAAGTCTTCTGTCAGTATTTACGCCTCACTGTCGGTCTTCCGAGGTCCATTTCTCTGTTGTTAATTCAATTACGCGTGTAGGAGCTTACAGAATGCTAGGACGATGCAGAACATGTAAACTATTTATTTTACTTGCACACAGATTTCTTGTACGCCCATCTATGTATACAATAAAGACCTTCTGAAGGTTGAGGTTGCGACGACTCTGGTTGAGGTCATAGATATAACGTTGCAGGAGAGGACGTGAGCACAGAGTTTTCCGGAAACGGTATAAACTTCCGGGTGTATAAACATGTCTGGTTCTTCGTCATTCGGACTAGAGGCCAGAAACACGCCGTAGAAAATATCCGAAAGATCTCTGCCGACATTTTGAATGTCATTCGCTATTTCATGTGAGGATACTGCATGGTGAAACGTTTTTGGTAAATTGTACTTCGTCCTATCGGTCGAACACACATACGGGAATACGTTTCTTATTTTTCTCTGAAAGAATCCTTACGGTGCCGCAGAAAATTTTTTCTTCTATCCTTGACGAGAGATTGCGCCACATGCATCGTAACGGTTGTATCCGATCGGTTCCTTGACGCTCGACCACGCACCGATCGACCGACCGTTTCCCGAAAGTTCCCTGCAAGACTGTAGCGGTGCCTGCGGGCATCCTGTGGCTGGGCTCGCGAGTCGCACCTGATTTACCTGGTCCCTGCCGCTATAACTTCCATGCAACCGATAAGCACCGATTGTGCACCCTGCCAAGCTAATTCCCCATTTCTTGGCCCACTCTGCCCGCAAGATTAATTTTAGATTTCAGTTAGGTTGCACTGATGAACGCACTACAGCGTCATTACCTTCTACGCATCACTTACAGTATGCTTCTGTAGACCGCTTTGCGTCACTGCACTTGCCTAACGAATAGGGAAAACTCACCCATGCTGTCTCGGCTGGCGGCGATTGCAGCGTTTCTGCTGTCAGGAGGTCGGCACAAAGGCGTTCCTCGTGCCTCCGATATGGGAGGCAACATCATTAAAATGGGACCGGGCGCGTCAGCCCTTTCAGTGGCCATTGCATGCAAGTTTCCCACAGCGATGTCCTCCGCAGCTGCTGCTCGGGAGGCTGCTGTTATGTCCATGTTACTGCAAAAGAGGCCGAGTGGTGACATTGTGAGGCGGACCGCGGCACAGGCACACGGTGCAGATGCTGCTGCAAGTCGCGAAAGATAGAGGAAAGAGAGTCCTCACGAGTTCCTTATTGTTCCTTATTTAAAAGTCTGCACACAGGACGAGAGAACTGTCAATAGACTACTTCAGAAAATCGCAGTGAGGTTAGCGCCAGTTTGAAGTATCGGGAAGGAGGTGAAGATGTTTCGGTTCCTTCTCTCTCGGCCGATCAAGGTCAGCGAAAGAGAAACGTGAAGGACACGTTTTTTGTGACAATTATGAACAGCATAAGTCACAAAAAGGCGTACGCCTCCCGTTTTCAACGAATCAGGGCAGATAACGATATCATTCGAGATCATGATTGGCTAGGAGCGTGCTATGCTATGAAGTTCATTTTTAAGAGTGTAGGTGTACTCTGAAAGCAACAACGCGCACTGCACCAGCTGTGCTCCAACATGGTCGTAAACCGACAACAAGGTTCGCCATCGTGGGACTTCCGACAACGACATTATTCTGAGAACCTGAAGCAGAAATGGCTACATTGCGACAGAGGATAACTGACAAGCAGATGCGTGTTAAGCAGCTACGCTCCTTCTACACTTATAAATGAACTTCACCACATAGCACGCTCCTCGCCAACCATCATCCCGAATGACAACGTTCTCGCCCTAGATTTGCTGAAAACGGGAGGCGGAGCCTATTTTGTTACCATTATGGATGGCACAGAATAGGCTCCGCCTCTCGTTTTCAACAAATCAGGGGCGAGAACGTTGTCATTCGCGGGATGATGGTTGGCTAGGAGCTATGTGGTGAAGTTCATTTCTTAGAGTGTAGAAGATGAACCAGCATGGTATTCTTCAAAACTCGTAAAAGTAGCGCTGGAGACCCTGGAGCATAACCAGGACGGCATTATCCACGGACAACAGTGGCAACGTCTGTCCAGACCACTTCGCAGCAGTTTTCAGCAAGCCATGGGGAACACAGCAGAAAAGCAACCCAGGACTTGGCATCACAGGACACAATTCTCCTGGGCGAGCCGCATGTATACTAGCAGACACGGCAACGGAGTCAACCGTACGGGATAGCAGTGCGCAGTCAACAACTGAACCTCGACCAAGGTATTCGAGAAGAACACGACGTCGACCAGCGTGCAGAAAAGACTACGTTCTAAGTAGTGTATATCGACTGTGTTTTCTTTTAAGGGGAGGAAAATGTGGTGAAAGGAATTTAGAGTTAAGGGAAGGAGAATGTTATGTTGTGATGTGGACAATTTACTCTTAGTGTCGGACAACCATGTGTACCGGTATAAAAGTATGCACAGCCAGCCAATAAAGGCATTCACCGTGGCAGCCCTGGAGTCTGCGTCTTCTTCAACACAACAGGAGCCGACAGGGGTCAGTGAAAAAGAAAAGCTTACAAAATGTACGTGTCCGTGTCGACGTAATAAGCGTAATGAAGAGGAGAGCCACACAGAGAGATAAGATGACCTAGACGTAGGCAAGCTGGCGGATAAGATCCATAAAGGAAAACGCGTGGGCTATACGGAGAGGCGTGACAGGCAACCTCGTCTGGCAGGCGTTGAAAACAACGTTCATCGTGGCATGTGTTGATATGAGACTGATGATTTTGCACGGCTAGTTTGCGTTTGCTGTAACATATTCAAGAACACGTAAAGTAAATCACTCACCCTCTTGTGGACTGCGTGCTACCGGTCGAACTCGTTCTGCTGCCAGACTCCTCATTTTCCATACGTGGACATTCCATATAGATCATGCTACTCCCGTACTCTTCAGTGGTCAATGCCTGTAAAGTCAAGAGGAATATTTTATACAGTGCTGTCAACGATGTGTCTACCACCTCACGCAAACACCTTAAAATATGGAAACAAAAATACAAGGCGTTTTTTTTTTTTAAGATATGGAGACTTTTTAATACAAATGCTATGACAGCAATATAGATGGTTTTTGTGGTTGAGTTTTACGGCCATGCGAACATCCTCTCCAGGAGACTATGTAACATACAATATCACTAAGTATTTAAAATTTAATCAGGGGGTTTCGGGCGAAAACGAGAATGCGGAATGGGAGACCATCCTCGTTGAAAGCCAGCCCGTTTTTAAATAACCCTGAAACGCACTCGTGCGTTGAAATATGCCAAAGCTGAAACTGCGACGGCTGGGAGTACAGTAAGCACAGCTCTCGTTTCACGACAAAGGACCACGTGCTTTGGAGCGATGGATATGATTGGAGTTGGTGCTGATCTGCTGGCCCGATCAACCGCCTTCCGGCCCAGATAAAACACCGTCGGCGAAGGTGATGCACTCCTGAGGCGCGCTCTTTTGGTTTTGGCGCATTTGTATAGCGAAATTCAGCGATGCATATTTCAGCGCTACGCACTCCTTTCAGGATTTTTAAGATATAACAACGATTGTGTCCTATTCTACTATCTCGCTTTTGCCCGATGGTGAATTAGTCATCTTGTAGTTACATGCTCTCTGAGAGATTGTCCGCCTCCACTACGAAAACGACATATATGCTGCTCTCATAATTTTTTTTTCTTTTTTGATTGCGTGTTAGCGCCGCGAAGCAACGGTGGCTATGAGCGGCGTACAGACGTGGACAGACGGAGAGAGGACAGCAGGAAGGAGTGGGAGACAGGGGGATTAGTATGCGTCCCGGGCCGACTTCAAGGGGAACTGTGCCGACATTCGTCTGGAAAGTCTTCGGAAAACCCAGGGAAAACCTCTGACAGCACAGCCGGTGGTAGGATTCGAACCCACCACCTCCCAGTCTACAGCACGACCTTGGTTACCACCAACGAGCGGACGCCTTAGCCCACTCGGCCATGCCGCTGGTCATAACTTTATCAATACGCCCTGTATATCTAATATGTTATCAGGTGTTATGTGTACAAGTTTTCCTGTAAAGAAGCAGCGGGGGCTCCCTACTATCCCTATCTTGTATGGTAGTTATTCTTCGTATCCGAGCCTGGTAGGATTTCCGTGACACAGACTGGGAAAGTTGCCCTTTCTGTGTTCCTTGGTTCCACACTCATGTCAACTGAGTGAGACTACTTTGACCTATTGACGCAACCGCCTTAGAAATGGTTGCTCTATTGTCACCGGAGTTCATGATCTGGAAATGTCAGATGGTTACGTTGAGCTGCAATCATCAAGTGGACAGGATACCGAACTCAATGACGCAAGCCAGATAGTCGCTCATGAAGCCAGGGAATTCATAAATCGAAGGTGCATAAATAGAGGGTATATGTTTATCTGTACTTCGGGTACGGATACTTCCACATTAAATCCCTCTTTGTAGTAACCTTTGGAAAGTGCTGAAGAACACCTCTCAAGCGCAACGCCAGCACTTACGCAAACAGCATGGTAATTTCCTGCCATTACAAGTGCGCTCGAGTACAATCACTTCAACAAAAATAGTCAAATTGATGGTGATCTACGTAGTCTCTCGTGGTAGCTCTGAAACCGCTTGATGTTTCCCAAGCTAATCGTCCACGTGCTCTAATTTCCGTGATCTTTGAACAACAGTCACCTGGCGACGCCATGGCTGATGACTGAACATGTGTGGCCGTGTGCCGCTTCCGCATCCTGATATCAGTGTGGTGTGTGTCATCATTTTTAATAGAATTCATGTAACAGTTAAAATAACTGGAGTGGGCTATAGTTTCTGGGATCGCTAAGAAAGCCCAAGATCTCATACCTTTGTGAATGATCCTTCGGGTGCTGTCATGAAACTGTCGCGATCATGGGCGGTTCTCTGGCTGAGAACCAACGAGTCGGACCCCTCCGGTTCGCGCTCGGTAAAAGTCTCCGACGCCTGGTATTGTTTCGTCACCTGTGGTGGAACGTCTCCTGCCTGGTACATCATGGCTACGTGTTGTGCTGCATCTGGGCTAGGTGGAGGGGCTCTGTTCACCGGCCCCCACGCTTCTTGCGGGGGGTTATGGCACATCACAGGATGTTCTCCCTGGAACAACGGTACACATTCAGGAAAATCAACAATGCTGGTCATTCCTGTACTTCCACGAGGGACGAGAGGTGACCCCATCACTGACAAGGTTAGGACCTGTCATGGAAATATGACACTCCATGGAACTTCCAGGAACGGATCATAACTAACTGTGTAAGGGCCGTATACTTGTGGTCGATCAGTTTATTCTGCGCGAACCAATGTGACTAATGCTCGCTGGTTTCCTGCCAATGATACCACGTTGTTCCAAAATTCTGTGGCGTTACCTATACCGTGCCTATCTGTATCTAGTTGGCATGCCGCACACGTCTTGATGTCGCATCTTTCCCGTTATGTGTCCTCAAGACTTGCATCATGGTGTGGATTGACACAGAAATTTCTTGCAAAACCTCGAGCTGAAATTCTCGAGGAATTCGTCTTGAACAGGAGACCCTACCTAGTACGTTGCTTATTACAGCATTCGGAAGTGTAGCACCAAAGAGAATATTGCATTGGGCCATGGAGGAGGCTAAAGGCTGTGTGTATTCTGCTACGGAACCATTCTTCCGGGAGAAACTTGGATGCGCACCAGAATATAACGCGCATTGCCTCTTCGCAGAGCCTTGTGCAATTCGCCATATACAGCAGAACCTCGTCGATAAGACACTCGTTGACACCCTCGCTTCATGATTTCGCTCCATTCTTTGCCCATGTAAATCCCTTCTCGTTAATATGACAATTCGCTTAGCGGACTATGATGGATGGATAGATAGGTACAAATAGGGGGAATACAATAGGGTTCGTGGGTGAACGAGTGACTCTTTGTCTTTGGAGCATATCATACGTTGTACATTAATATGAGAAATTGCTTTATGACTAATACGAGGGGGTGCTCAAGTTCTGTGCCCGACAAGGAAGAACGCGACCTAGTCATTCCACACGCACATAGCACGTCGTTCCTGAAGCTTGTTTAACCCTTGAAAATAGAAATCCAAGGTCTGCTCTCCAAGGTATACTTCGGCTATTCTCTTAACACATCCGAGTCCTCCGAGAACGTTTTTTCAGGTTTGGAAACAAAATTGTCGGATGGGACAAGATACGGCGAATACAGCGAATGTTCAATGTATTCAAATCGCAAGTCCTTCGGAGCCTGCATTGTCTTTCCTGCTTTATGAGTCTGTGCATCGTCCTGCAAAAGGGAACTCCTTTCCTATAGCTTCCTGTGCCTTTTTTTTAATTTCAAAGCCTCCTTTAACCAGCAGAACAAGCTACAGCAGTATGCTGCATTTACTGTTGCACTCTTCTGGAGCTTCGCACAGTGCGCAGAACCACAAACGCTATCCCTTCCGTACGCAAATGCGATAGCGTACCATGTACTAAAACTCATAAAAACGCCTTCCTTGTCCCAGAAAATCGTGGCCAACGCAAACCGCTGTGTACCACGGAGGTCACTCGGCCTTGGCATCGTTGGCCTCGGAGAACCTGAATCCCGCCATTCCATGGAATTGTTTTGTCTCAGGATGATAATGATGCAACCATACGTTTCATCAGCTGTAACAAAGCGCGTTATAATACCTGTAACAAGTGGCTAGTAGCGCGTACCGTCACCAGAACGCTGAAAATGCTGCGAAATCAACTCGGAAGCATCCATTCGGCGTTTTTTCTCCTCGGCATTCAAACATTTCGGCAGCACCCACTTGGTTGACAGCTTTCGCATACCCAACTCGGGGCGTTCTCACCCATGCGTTCTCTACACTCTAAGAAATGAACTTCACCACATAGCACGCTCCTAGCCAACCATCATCCCGAATGACAACGTTCTCGCTCCCGATTTGTTGAAAACGGGAGGCGGAGCCTGTTCTGTGCCGTGCATAATGGCACAAAATTGGCTACGCCTCCCGTTTTCAACAAATCTAGGGCAAGAACGTTGTCATTCGGGATGATGGTTGGCGAGGAGCGTGCTATGTGGTGAAGTTCACTTTTAAGAGTGTAGATATGCCTGTTTTATACGAGATTCCACAATCTGCCAAAATGAAGTCGTGGACACAATCAACAATTTCGGGTGTTGGACACTGTTGGAGGTCTCTTTGGTGTCAAAATCCCAACGCTGAAAGTTGGAACACCACTTCACTGTTGGGTATGATGGGCACGCGTCACTTCATGTTTGAATCATGTACTCATAGGTTTCCCTTGGACATTTCTTCTCCCTGAACAGGAACTTCATGACAACTTTCATGTTCAAGTTCAACCTCTATAAATTTCACGCTTGTAGAAGACATGGTTCTGCTGATAGGCCGAACAAAAATGAATGCCTGGCGTTATGGCGGATTCGTGGAGCCATTACGTGGCAACTTTTGGCAGATCACGAGCAGTCATACTCGCTTGGTCAAAGCCAAGCAATCTCGCTTGTTCACGTGGCTCTTTCCGAGCGTCCGGATTCTGCCACCTAGCTTTTTTCGCCCGGACTCGATACGATCGGCCATCGGGTTGCCCCACTATATCCGGTGTCGTCACAACCGCACTGCATCTGTGCGAGGGCCCGCACTGGCCTGCGCGTCGAAGTTCACGTGGGTTAGCAGACGACGAAACCCGAAGGTGAGCGACCGCGATGACCTTTGCCTGATCTAAGCGACTAAAAACGCTAGATTCCTGGCACTTATGGGGGTAGCAATTGTCACGTGACCCAGCGCCGGCAAAAGGCAGCAATTTCCGAGCGCTCGGCCGTTTTGCCACATTTTGACCAATTAAGCGAATTCGCCATTAGAAACCCACAATTTATCTTCTTTGTCTCGCTCTTTGTGTATACCTTGACGAGTCCGCTTTCGTATATCTGGAAGTGGGTCGAACCAACACCTTCTAGATAACAGAGAAGGCCTTTGCATTCTTTCAATTGACGTCACGCACATGGCCCTACTGTGGCTGTTGGCCATAGATAGATGTGATGTCACCGAAAGAGCAAAGAGGAGAAAAGCTTGCTGCTTGCTCACTAAAAATGTATGGCGTGACGTTATTGAAAGTGTGTTGAGGCTTCTGTTATCTAGAAGTTGTCGATCGCACTTTCAGCACGGCCCCGTATCAGTGGGAACGGTCGTGCCCATTCATGCCCTTCACCGCGTGTCGCAAGATACGAGCGTCGCAGAGGCGTCCATCTACAGGGCCTACGTCTTTCTTTTTGGCTCTAGAATTTTTACACGTTATAGAAATTACAAACTATGGTAACAAGCACTGGGTCAGCTCAAGTTTACCCACAAAGTATCCCAGCAGTATTCCGGAGCCATTCATTACAACCCTACACGAAAGCTCCACATTTCACAGTGACAGGTAATCTGATCCGGAGATGGCATGCAGCACACAGTTAGCGAAACGTTGTCTGGATGGGGTTTTCCTCCCAATTTATTCTCGCCATGTGCCGCGTATGAACCAAACTGAGACCTCTCGACGTAAACGATGTGCGAGATAAGTGTGTATCCTGAGGCCGGCCCAAGCCAAGACAAGGTTATAGCTAAACAGTATAAGCACATAGATGACTTTAGTAACCGAACGTCACTGGTTCAGGTGGTGGTGATTCCACAGTGCTGATGGTGGTGACTGGCTTGGCCCTCGTTGTCCTCAGGCTGTTGGTCAGTGTCACAACTGTATAGCCCGAACGAGGTGCAATATAGGTGAAGTTGACGAAAAAAGCTGGCGGCGGGGGAGCTAGGGAGCTCGATATCCAATATGAAAAGGGTTTGGCAAGCAACGTCAAAGAATGTGCCTCTGCACTTGGCACGTTTCCTGACACAAATGCGCATTAGGCTGAGTTATCGCGCATATTTCGGTGCTAGAACCTCGGGGACGGAGGATATGTCCAGCCTGCAATTTCTGGAGTGTGCGAGGTGTTTTACACCACGCCTCATTATACACGTGACAATGACTTGCTCAATCATCGCTCACCTTCAAGTGGTGACCGTCCTGCTCTGGAATGATGTAGCAAGGATAGCCGCTGGTGTCATAGCCTTGAAGCACTTGAGGGTAAGAATAATGCGCAGGCACGGCAGCGGGCTGCCGTTCTTGTCCTGCTTGCATCTAACCGGGCAAAAGAGAAAAATTTAATCGTGATGCTGGATATCATATAGAACTTATACCATTCACTACAGTGCTAACTGAAGGTTTGATAGAGAGGGAAAGCAACGTAAATTGCAGAGGCTGAGAGACCAATTAAGACGAACACGACAGACAAATGCGTATAGATGGGTGTGGGTTCGATTTCCGCCACCGCCACTCCTTGGCCTACGGCCTACTAAGACGGGGCGTGCGAAGCAGTTTCCCATCGGATCATCGTCTGTCTGTCTGTTCTATACAGGAATGGGCGCCGCCATTACTGCTGCCACCCCGTGGTAGTCACAGGAAATGTGCACGTGTAGACTGCCGTTTGCCGTGTGGTTTTCGTTCATTTTCGTGTTCTTTCGTGTTCATTTCGTGCCCGTTCATTTTCTCCCGCTCGGGAATCAGTGTAGAAAAGATATCGCATACAGAGCGTCGAACCGAACTGGAAATGAAACCAAATACCGGAATTAACCGTTATTTTTAGCTGGAACTGAACCGTAATTACTAGCGCCATCTTAGAGCTGAACCGGAACCGAACCGATTTAAAAGCTTCGGTTACCGGTTAGGGATACTGGATCGGTTCGAGTTAGTGTGTGCCGCCTGTTATCCTTCCCATCGTCTGGTGGCGACATGGTGGTGGTTTTATGTGACATAATACTCTAGATCTGGCCGACCATGCGGTTGGGCGGGACATACAAGGCCAAGGGTGATGGAAGTTGTCCTCTCGCCGCCGCTTATACAAAAAACGTGTTTTGTCGTTCCTACCTTCGAAAGTTTGCAGCAGCAGTGCATTGTAACAACGTCATGTGGAACATTAAACACGTAGCCAAAGAACCACTATGTTCAATAAGGCTGCACTGCACTGCTGCTGCAAGTGTGCCGCGACTCGCCTGTCACAGCAGTTCAGTAGTTTCATTTGCAACTTGGAAGTGCCCCGGCGCAGACAGCGGCGGCTACGGCGTGCACTCTGTGCGCCAACCATTGCCACGAATGATAGGGTTATCCCTTCTGAGGATAAGAGAGGAGGGCGTACACCTTTTTGTGTCAGTTTTCATGTATCCAAATTGACACAAAAGGACGTACGCCCACACTCTCTCTCCGAATTAGAGTGTGGCATACTTCTATATTTTCGATTTTAGAGGTGTAGACGCTGACCGAAGATGCGCCAGTCTGTCAGAACGCAGACGCAAAGAAGGCGAAAGAAAGCACACGGAGGTGAATGCAAGTTTCGGTGAGTGAAGTCCCTCCAACTTCATACAGGGTGTCTTTTTTCTTCGGTACAGATTTTTCATAAAAAAACTAAGGGCTATAGACACCCTGTTTTCACTTCTGTCATCTCTGGGTCTGCGGATGTTCTTGGCCATCTGTTGCTCAACCGTCGAATCCCTAATTACCTAAAAATCGTTAATTGACTCTTTAATTATAAAAGATACGAAGTTGCCCCAATGAGAACATCTGTTCCTTTCGTTCACCTGACATCGTTGCCGTTTTCAGAACAAAAATCCGTTCGGTAGATCGTCAAAAAAAAAAAAAATCGTGAAGGAACACCATTTCTTTATTTCATTCGTTCCGCATCTTCGGAGACTCGTCTTTCCTTCGCCCCCAATGTGAGAGGGTGAAAGAGCAGTGCCGCCTCATGCGTTGAAGATGAGCTTTGACTTGCGGAAACAAAACAAAAACACGTATAGGGTGACGCTATCGGAACTGCCCTGTTGCATTTTCTGTTTTCTTTTAATCTTTTCCCAGGGCGCAAGGGGCGACAGTGTGCTCTTTCACCATCTCACATTCGGGGTGACGGAAAGGCGGGTCTCCGAAGATGCGCAATGAACAAAATAAAGAAAAAATTGTGTTCCTTCACGAATTTCCGAACGGATTTTTGTTCTGGAAACGGCTACGATATCAGGTGACCGAAAGGAACAGATGTTCTCATTGGGACAACTTTGTAGCTTTTATAATTCAAAAGTTAACTAACGATTTTTAGGTAATTAGTCATTCAACGGTTGAGCAACAGATGGCCAAGAACGTCCGCCGGCCCAGAGATTATAGAAGTGGAGACAGGATGTCTATGGCCCTTAGTTTTTTATGAAAAATCTGTACCGAAGAAAAAAAAGACACCCTGTATATGTTAGTGCATCAACCTAGTCACGCCCAGGTAGGCTTCGATGGGACGTTAGAAGTTCATTTGAGCAATAGTGACTAGTTCATTTGCCATATGAAGATGTTACACAAAAAATACGTTCCACTTCCAAATGACGTGTCACCGCTATAATCCAGGCATATCGTTTCTTTTATGTGTGTGTTTTTTTTATATTTAAATCGTTTCCTGGGGGTGCGGGCTGGGGGTGACGTGGGGATTCGAGCGGTCTTCATGCCTAGATTGGTGGCATGTTGCTCGGAGAAGGGATGAAAGGGAGCCCTGTTGGTCGAAAAACAGCAATAAATGCATAAAAGCATAGAGCATGCATCCTTTTTAGTGGCTAGCTATAATTTTGTAGCATATTAAAATCTCGTACCGGTTCCGAACCGGTTTACAGCCTCTGAACCGGAACCGAACCTTTATGGCCGAACCCGAACCCGAAACAAACCGACAAACGCTTCGGTTCGACGCTCTGATCGCCTCTGCCAGCACTCCTCCCGTGAACTGTGCATATCGCACGCGGAAGCAAGCATCTTTTTCCTCGATCTTTCGAACGTTGATACGCTATTCAGATGTGTACCGGATGATTGGTTATATGGAATGTGATGTTATCGCCAGACAGCGGCCACCAGCATTCATCCCAATAGGAAAGAATTTTGGCTGTTCACTCCTGTTGTGTCGTCCACTGTTAAAACAGAACTTCACCACATTGCACGCTCCTAGCCAACCATCACACCGAATGATATCATTCTGTGCATTGATTTGTTGAAAATGGGAGGAGGCGCCTATCTGGGACAGATTATCTTGTCCCAGATAGGCGCCTCCCCCCTGTTTTGAACCAATCATGACACAGAATGATATCATTCGGTATGATGGTTGGCTAGGAACGTGCTATGTGGTGAAGTTCTGTTTTAACAGTGTCGCTGGGAACGAAACTAAGGAGCGCACAGAGATTGGTGGTTTGAGAGTAACTCGACAAGGTCTTTTTTTTTTTTTTTTTATAGTTGTGACGATGCCCACTTGAGTGCGGCCAACAACGGCAAGCTACCTTGACTCCCCCCTTCCAATAGTTCGGTGTGTCAATCGCATATTTCGCGTTGCTTTCGTAACTGGGGACTTATTAGGTTAGTAAGATACGCACATTAACTTACAGCTCTTAATAAAACCTGCCTATATCCAAGCAGTGGTGAGGTTCGCCAAGGATTATTAGATCGTAAATTCTACCTGAGCTCCCTCAGGTACGCGCTCTTCTGTGTACTAACCTGATTCGGATCTCTGGGCCGTGCTACTTCATTAGCAGCAGCTACAGGAGCAGCAGCACACTGATCCGCCTTGAAGTTCTGTCTGTCCCGTCGTCGATGTATTCGTTTCCGTTGTGGCGCACCTTTGTTGTCACCTGCCTGTGTCCGGTCAACTTGATCTCTTTCGCTGCGTTGGGTCGCCGGGTGCTGTGCGTATTGGCGCTCCGCTTGTTGCAAACGCATTCGCTGCTTTTGCATTTCTTGTTGCTGTTGCATAAGCTGCTGCTGTATCTGTTGCTGTTGGAGCTGCTGTTGATGTTGAATCTCTGGTTGCTGCTGAAGACGTTGAAAATGCATCTGTTGCCGCATTTGCTCTTCATCGTGGACCTGCCCTTCACGGGTCTGCCGACGCACACGCTCCTGTTTGTTGGTAAGAGAAGAGAACAGCGTACGGCCAGGGCACACTGTTAATAATCGTATGTGATATATACATATATATATATATATATATACGATAGGATTACATAATAGGTTGACACGAGTTCCTCGTAGGGACGGCTGGAGAAAAGACTACAGTGCTACCATGCCCACCAGCAGTCATTTAGCTCTTAAATGCATTCACACAAACAATTATTTGAAAAAAGAGGGCAGAACCGGCGTATGCACTCTCGAATTCCACCATAGATTCAAGTACTGCACGTGGTTTATCCGCGCATGAGTGTTCAGTCCTTTGCTCAGCTACCCATCATCCCATCCCAAGATCAAGCTTTTTCTCAGGTAAGCCATGGTGAACGGAGTTTGCGAGTCAGATACTCTATGTTCTCTGAGGTATAGGACATTTCTGCGAGTTTCTAACGGGAAAATGAGTGTTGATGGATCTAACCTGACCTCACACCACAGACAGGTTTATCAAAGGCAACATTTTAATGAATGGCAGTGCTACATTCGTCGTATGTTTCATTGCCTCAGCTACTACTACTATTTTGATTGATGGGTATCTTTAAGGAGAATGGCAGCAGGGTGCTCGGTGTCTGTGGTGGTATGCTCGCTAAGAGAAAATGTCAAACGTCCGTAATGTGTCAGTGAAATTTCTCCTCACGGAGTCAAGAAGTGTCTTACTTATAGCTTCAAAAATAAGGACCGCGGGCAATAGCTAGACAATGAGAAGGAGAATCGTACCTGAAGCAACATGATTTCGTGTGACAACACAGGATTCGGTTTATAAAACCTTCCACACGGCTCCTCTTGTCCAAGGTCAGAGGGAACAGAAACGCGGGACCCGGCGGGTCGTGCCAAAAGCTGTGCCTGGCTTTGCTCACGGCGTCGCTCAGTGTACATATCATCCATAGTATGTTGCATCTCATGCCGCATCCTGTGCCTGTGATAGTCGTCTAGGAAGCCTGTGGCCGTTCCGAGCGAGCGGGACAAAGGGTGGTCACGAGATGTTCGTTGCATTTCTGGTGGGCATGGGAGAGTGTACACCCTATAGAGCGCACAAAGCGAAGATTAGAGGACCATAGTGGTGAGAAATTCACCTTCCCGTTGTATTCAGACAGTATATGCGCAAGGCACAACAGCTGACCCGGGAGATTAGATAACATCAGTTCCGTCATGTATCACCTGCAGTGGCTTATCCAGAACAAGCTTACTGTGTATCTGTTACTCGGCACATCGTTCCCAGACATGAATTACCTCCTTCAGGACCACTCTGCAAGAAAGCTTTTGCTCCAAAGCCTATATTGAATCAGTCACTGCCAAGGATATTTCGATCGCCATTTAAGTATGTAGATCTGGAATTTTTTTATCATATCGGGTTCTATGATGCGGTACATGTGGTACGGTTTTGAGATAGTAAGTTATCAGCGGCTTTTGGAATATGTAGCCCTTTCGGGGCAATTGGAGACAGCTGATCACGATTCGTTCGAGTAAGACTTCTGAAATTGAAATGCAAGGGCCATGTTCGACATTGCCTTTGCGCAGTCTTCTTGACACCCCTGATTTTGGGGCTGGACACAAAAATTGAAATTAGCTGATTGCTAAAGAACTGCACAAGTTTGATTTCAATGGACTCCAAGCAATTCCTCATTTCAGTGTTGGATGTGTGTGTAATCGAATTAAGATGGGGCACCTCACCCTACATTCTGACACAGAGACAAGCAGGACACTCGAATTTGCGGCAGCTCGCACGACAAGTAATATATGGTATATGTTTTCTCGTGGTACGTGTGCCAATGACGGCCATGTATTGCTTCTCAACACAGGTAAAAAAAGAAAGAAACATCAATACAGGAACACAACAGGAACTCAATAGAACTCGAAGAGGTACGCAGTGGGCACTTTTCAACATCTGTCAATAATTTGCTCCAGCAATCGAAAATGTGTACCCTATACATTTCTTTGAAGGAACAAAAGATTCAATAGATTTTCTTTTGAACTGGAACGGAGGGTGGGTGCAGGGGGAGTAACCACACGAAATGCCAATGACTGTCAAAAGATGTTCACAAGGCGCTACAATTTTTTTTCTTTTTTGTCTGTGTGAAACAACACTTCCCGACAGCCCCCCACAAGCAGGTGATATAGCGTAGTAGCAAATTAAAGACAAATTAATCGCAGAGGGCCAAATGAGCCAATGAATAGGGTCAAAACTCGTTATCCGGACTACATTACCGGGAACGAACTTGCTACCAAGTTCGTTTCCGGTAATGGAGTCCGGTAACGAGTTTTCCGGATATCTGAGCTCCGGATAAGCAAGATATGACATTACCATTTGGCCCTATGCGACTAATTTGTCTTTCATGTCATCTGCCATTTATAGTTTGGCTACTACTCTATATCGCCTGCTTGTGGGGGGCTGTCGGGAAGTGTTGTTTCACACAGACAAAAAAAAAAAAAAATGTAGCACCTTGTGAACATTGGATTTTGTCTCGGTTATCCGGAATTCGTTATCTGTATCCGGACAGCAAATACGGGGAACAATCTTTTAGGACCTGGGTCATTCTAATTCTCTTATCCGGAAAAGCGCCAAGGTCCTCTGTCCATGCTTCCTGGCATGTGCTGTGTTCGCATTATTCCGGAAAACGGTCGCATCTCACGGGGCATTCTCTACTCTGACACCCGTTTCTTCCGAGGTCACTCGCTTTTGGTCTGTGCGGGCACATGGTAGAGATGGTAGACGATAAGACGCTAGACGATAGAAGATGTTGCCTATACCCACCGTGGGTCAAGAAATCCGCATGTGATCGTCAATGTCTAAGCCGTCCGACAACATCGTCTCCTGGCCTATGCCAGAGGCATTTGCAAAAAGTCAAAAACATGTGCGCAGGACCAACTTTCTGTGACATTACCTAACTGCAGGGTGATGCAGCGGGGGCCGTGGCTGTTACCAAAATTGTCACACGGCGGGTGCTTACTATCTCAAGCAGCCCACTACGCATTAATTTTTGAGGTAACGATCTTTTCCTTGTTTCCTTTTACGGAGCTATAAAGAGGTCCCCAAAAATGTTTGGGTTTCCCCGGAATTTTGCTTGGTTCGGTTATCTGGAAATTCGACGAAAATGGACTACTAAGGTGTCCTGATAATCGAGACACGACTGTAGTCTATTACATTTCCAAAGACAACGTGTCTATTGCCGGCCAAGAGAAACTATTGACTGTCTGTACCAAGTAGACAAAGAAAGGAAAACGAAAAGAAAGAGCTCTGTCCAAATAAAGTCTACTGCCTGTTTGGACTTTTTGCAGTAGAAATTCAATAGCACGTCCATCATAGGGGAGACACTTACCCCGACTTAGATGTTCTGAGCGGCATCCCTTCCCCTATAGGTTCGCCGCGATCGGAAGCACGACGTGAATTTCCATGCTTCGTTGTTCGCACTTTGTGTCGACGCTCGTCTCGTGCTCCAGCATCCGTTGCAGGGAATGCACTCGCCAAAGATGGTTGAAAGAGTTGCTGAGGCATGTTGCAACAAATATTTGCAAGTTAAAATTGCGCACTGCGAACAAAGCCAGAAGCATTCGAAAGAGGAGGAACTGTGGAGTGGAACAGGCATGTACAGCGCGCGCGGTGTAAATACTCTCTAAATCCCAATACGCTTACTGTGTACGTTTTTGTGTGTACGTTTTCTGTGTACGTACGTTTTTCCCGTCATTTTGTAGGCGATACGAGGCTGTATGTGTCATTTTAATCCTAATACGCGGCACAAATCAAGCTCGAACGCTTCATGAGAGGAAAGTTGTCTACTGAAAGTAATGTGCCGCCTATTTGTGCCGAGTGCGCCAAAATGTTGTTCCTGTTTTATTTTTTGTTTTGTTTTTTTGTGCTTGTGTTTCCTACTCTCGCTCTTACCTGCGTCGTCAACAGTCTCCTCTCTCTCTGGCCTAGCAGTTGATAGACGATAACCACCGTAAGGCCGCGTACCCACATGCGGAGAATCTGCGCGGCGGTAAACTCTTGCCGCTGGGCGGGGAAAGCCACCTCCGCTTTCCGCTTTTTGAGGGTCGCGCAGTGCACGATTTTTAGCGGCATCCGCACATGCTCAGCCAATCATGAAGTAAACGGAAGTTGCGTGCGTTCTTGTTTTCTTCCGGCCTCCCGCACGGAGAGCATTGACGGCGTTGACTGGAAGGTATGTCGCAGTGATGCTCACGTTTTTCAACCGTCGAATTTATGAAGGAAATAAAATGTCATTGCTGATTATAGAGCGTTGCATGAAAATAAACTTGCTGTTTGCTTTTTAGGCCGACACTGGAGTAAAATTTGGGACTACAGGTAAGTAAAGTAAGATTTTGACTAGTGTCAGGAAGTTGAAAGCTAAACATTGTTCACAAGAAAAGAATGCTCTATCGCCACAGCGAGTGAACCCAAAGCCTGCGTTTCTTGCGTCTGCGATGTTGATTTCGCAAAAGCTCAGATGTGTAAGAACGGAAACGTTCACTACAAATAATAGCTCGACTTCGCTGTCGTTCGCCATCTTGTCGAACACGGTATCAGAAGCTCTCGCTGTGGAGAGTCGCGGGCGGAGGCAGTATAGCTGGGGCGGCATGCAAACGCGCGGCAAGCGACAGGCGGTTGCGTACATCTCTACCGCATGTGGGCAGGACGCGGGTTAACTGTTTGTCTACGCTTGCGAGTGGACAATCAAATGCACCGTTGTATTGTTGAAGGAATTTACGGAATTTAGCGTTCAGGAGATCTCTCAGTCAACATCGACAAAAATACACTACACTTCACACTACATTTCAAAAATGTGGTGCAATTACATTTGTGCCGGTCGCGCCAGTTGTGTAAAGTACGTTCCTGACACGCTCAAGGTAAGTAAGCATTTATGTTCATTTTCAGAGGTGTACCGAAAAGAAGTGAATGTCCATACAGGGATGAGCCATGAAACAGGGTTACATGTAGAAGCATGTTTTATATATTCGCTAACCGGTGCACCAACCGAAGAACTTTCTTTTTTACAAGCGTCTGTCTGATACCGCCTACAAGCTGCGCACCGTGTAAATGAGTGGGAGGCGCTCATTATTTAAAAAAAACATTCGTCAAAAAACATTATTTCTAAAGCAGGGTGCAGTCTGTATTAAAATGAGTACTGCCCCTTTTAGGACCTTCAGTGCACACCTTTGAGAATAATCTGCAACCGAAGCGGGTCATTTCTTGTAGTAATTAATTGTTTCGGTTTACATATTTTTGTCGCGGCTTGTCGTGGTGAGGCGCAAAACTACGCTTTTGCACTCGCTTATCGATCAATGAATTACGTCCTTACATCAATGAATTAACGCCCCTTTTGCGCTTCGCCTCTACCAGCCGCGACAAAAATATGTAAACCGAAACCAATTAATTGCTGCAACAAATGACCCGCTTCAGTTGCATATTTTTCTCTAAAAGGTCCCGAAAGGGGTAGTACCAATTTTAATACCCAAGGCGCCCTGCTTTAGAAACAATGGTTTTTGACGAAACTCATTTGAATTTTTATTTAAATAATGAGCGCCTCCCACTCATTCGCACAGTGCGCAGCTTGTAGGCGGTATCGGACAGATACTTGTAAAAAAGAAAGTTCTTCGATTGGTGCACCCGTTCCCGAATTATTTAGCCCGGGCATTTAACTGAGACACCCTGTATACTATACAGGGTGATTCACGAACCATGTCAATTGGGGTTTATAACAACACGGTAGAACGGAAAATATGCAGTCAACGGCTGCCGTGCGGTAATTAAGTTTATCCTCAAAAAATACTGTTGCCGAATTTGAATTCCAATAAATTGAAATTTCTTAATTGAACTCTGAAATTTTCCTAGTCAACATATTGTTTTCTTTTTTTCTTTTTTATAGAATCAGGAAGCCCGTGGCGAACTTAGTCGAATACACCGAAAGCCGAAATCTACAACGAGTACAAAAAAATTGTGAAAATCGGCTTTTTCTGACGCGCGTATTTCAACGCCCCACGAAATCGGCCGCAAAGATGCGATGAGAGGAGGACATGCCCCTGCCCAGAAGATAGACCGAACACTGCAAGAAACAAGAGGAAAGGGAAAGGAAGAGACATCGCGATAATAGTCTGAGGCTACATGGATTCCCATTGGTACAGGGCAGGGGCATGTCCTCCTTTCATCGCATCTTTGCGGCCGATTTCGTGCGCCGGTGAAATACGCACTTGCTGTAGCATTAGAGATTTCCGCTTCCGGTGTATTAGACTAAGTTCGCCACGGCCTTCCTGAATCTGTAAAAAAAAACAGTATGTTGACTAGGCAAATTTCAGAGTTCAATTCAGAAATTTCAATTTATTGCAATTGAAATTCGACAAAAGTATTTTTTCAAGATGGCAAACTTAATTGCCGCACCGGAGCCGTTGACCGCATATTTTTCCGTTCTACCGTTTTCTTATAAACCTCAAATAACCTGGTTCGTGAATCACGTAACGTGTCAAAAAATTGCATTTAAAAATCTACACGTCGAAAAATTACGGGGTCAACGGTATTCGCCTTCAGAGAGTTTTTGCCATCGTATAAGAACACTTATGAATTTTCGTCATGGGAAATTTAAGTCCGGAAATTGCCTAGTCAATCTAACATTTTTTCACAGATTCGGGTAGCACGGGTCGGGTTTAGCCCACCACGGAAAAATTCATTTCGTGGTACAAAAGTAAGGAGCGGAAAAAAATAGGGAAAATGTCCCATTTCGGGCCGCTCAAATTGCCGCTCGCCTTTCGTATCCCGTGAGAGCGCTCCGGGGTGACGCATAAAAAACAGTCGCCCCGCCCATTTAATTCCCGTCTCAACGCCCTCATGTTTTCAGCGACAGGTTCATTTGGTGATTGCGTTTATCTTCTTTTGTTGTTCTACTCTTCGCGTTTTTTATCGTTTTTCTTTGGGGATACGACTCGCCAACCTCAGTGTTCTCGTCCCGTGTCATTTCGAAACTCTTGCAACATGGCAAGCTCTGTTTTCGCCAACAAAGAAAAAAACAATATGATATTGGCTTTGGGAGCTTCTGGGATGAATTTTGAAGAGGCACCGCGAAATTACGCGGAAATGTTTTCTTCTGACAACATCCTGTCCTCCAGGACCATAAGGCGCGTGTACCAGCGCTTGGCCGCAAGCGGACAATTTTATTCTGGCAAGAGGAAGCGGGCCCATCCCGTAACGTCTCCCGGCAGTGGCTCTGCCTCGCGCGCACTAGCAAATGTCGCCAGCGACCCCCAGATTAGCGTTCGGCAGCTCGCACGGAAAGCAGGAACGTCGAGAGCAAGTGCCTGGAGGATACTTCGTGCGCACAAGTACCAGGCGTACTATGTCAGCCTGCACCAGTCTCTTCGCCTCCAGATTTCAGCAAAACGACTTCCGACGACGAAGTTTTGCAACTATTTCCTCAACATGGAGAGTAACTTCCCCAACCTCGCTGACAAGGTATTGTGGTCTGACGAGGCCCACTTCACAAGAAATGCCGAGGTGAATACGCATAATGCGTACATGTGGAGCACCAGTAATCCACTGTCGGTGGGATCAACAAGAAACCAATACCACTGGTCATTTAGTGTGTGGGCAGGGATTTTCGATGGAACAATAATTGGGCCGCAATTTTACAACGAAAACAACGGAATGCGCTACGTCAGCAATGTTCTTGAAGGTGTAGTTCTTCCTTTCATTGAAGAATTGCCTCTGGAAACAAAGAGGTCGATGTATTTTCAGCAGGACGGCGCACCGGCTCATGCTTTCCACAAGGCGCGACAGTTTCTGAACAGCAACTTTTCTGGAAAGTGGATAGGACGCCTAGGACCTGTGCAGTGGCCCGCGCGCTCTCCTGACCTGACGCCCTTAGATTTTTATTTTTGGGGACGCCTAAAGGATATTGTTTATCGTACTGAACCTCAGTCGCCTGCCGACTTACAGCGAAAAATAAAATCGGCCTGCGAGAGCCTCGCGCGAGCAGAGGTTCTGAGCGCGGCCAAAGCCGTTACAAGAAGATGTCAGATGTGCATTGGTGTGGAAGGAGACCCCTTTGAGCACGTTTTGTGACATCGCACATCTTTACTAATCACTGCATAATTTCTGTGACATCGCAGGGTATCATTTCGCCATGAAGAGCAACTGTGACTGCTTCTGGAAATTATACCCACTTACGTGTCACTTTATTTATACTTCGACAAGCCTAGCCCCTTTAGCAAGCCCACGTTAATTGCGAAATAACGTTATCATAATTCACGTCCTGACCTCTGCCAAACTGTTCAGTCTTACGGGTGCCGACAGTCGTGGAAAAGCTATCGGCTCTTCATATAATGCAGGTTGGCGAGCCGTATATCACTAAAGCGAACGATAAAAAAGCGAAGAGTAGAACAACAAAAGAAGATAAACGCAATCACCAAATAAACCTGTCGCTGAAAACATGAGGGCGTTGAGAGGGGAATTAAAGGGGCGGGCCGACTGTTTTTTATGCGTCGCTTCTCTGACCCTTATGAAAATGATTTTCTAGTTTCTATACAAGACCTATAGAGAATCTATCTATCGTGTCTAGTGTCAATCTTGTGCATAGGAAATAGATAGAAGCTGTATAGGGTTTTTAACTGGTAAACTCTATACAGTTTCTATACAGGATTCAGACTCTAGAATGTATACATTTTCTATACAGTCTCTATAGAGCTAATACTATAGCTGTCCCGAAAGATCTTATTTACGAACATGTGCTACTTTTTTTTGCTGTACATTTGAAGAACAACTAATACATGTGATGTGTGCATGTATGAACATGGATACAAATGCTAATAGCAATATTGTGACTTATCACTTCAGACAACGTGAACATTTGCCGTTTAGTACTTTTTAATGTGGCACTTGAAGAACTGCTGCTTCTACACTGTCAGGGGAAAAGGTATAAAAAGCGTATGTATAAAAAAAGGTAAACGAGGGCGGAAGTACCATTTTTGTACCTATTTCAACTGTCTATACCATCGTTTAAACCAAGTGTAACTCACTGATCGCAGTAGCTAATCGTATAGTACGGGGCTGGCTCATTAATTTGGTGTGGAGATTGTGCTGGTCTAGTTCGAGTAATTTGAATAATAAACACAGTCCTTAATGCAGTAATATATTAACAGTTGGAGGAAATGTTTTTAGTGACTGTTATTCGCTACTGAAATAACAATCTATGCGTGCTCCCCTCGGGTGGTGACCGAAATAAACCGTCCAAAATAAATCGTTCCGAAATAAATCGTGCCGAAATAAACCGTGTCAATATAAATCCTAGTAATACTCCCACGGTGTTCAAAATCCCGCTACCGGAGAGAAAACCACCGCCACCTATCTCCACCGAGTGCCGGTCGCCCATAGCCACAGGAGCGGAGATGGCTAGCACCCTGTGCCGACGGGAAAAGCAGCCAGCACGCAGGCAATAAGAATGATTTTCTAGTTTCTATACAGGACCTATACATAATCTGTTTATCGTATCTAGTGTCAATTTTGTGCATAGGAAATAGATAAAAGCTGTATAGGGTTTTTAACTGCTAAACTCTATACACATTCTATACAGGATTCAGGAACTAGAATGTATACATTTTCTATACAATCTCTATAGAGCTAATACTAGGCGCCGAAAGGTCTTATTTACGGACATGTGTTACTTGTTTTTGCTGTCCATTTGAAGAACAACTAATACACGTGATTTGTGCATGTATGGCCATAGATACAAATGCTAATAGCAATATTGTGACTCATCACTTCAGGCAACATTTACCGTTTATTACTTTTTAATGTTGCACTTGACGAACTGCTGCTTCTACACTGTCAGAAGAAAAGGTATAAAAAGTGTATGTGTAAACCAGGGCGGAAGTGCCATTTTTGTACCTATTTCAACTGTCTATACTATCGTTTAAACCAAGTGTAACTCACTGATAGCATGTAGCTAATCGTATAGTACGGGGCTGGCTCCATGCATGCGCAACGTGCAGCACCACATTAATTTGGTGTGGAGATTGTGCTGGGTTAGTTCGAGTAATTTGAGTAATAAACACAGTCCTTAATGCAGTAATATACTAACCAGTTGGAGGAAATATTTTTAGTGGTTGTTATTCGCTACCGAAATAACAATCTATGCGTGCTCTCCTCACCCGTGTGGTTGCATCTCGAGCTAAGACGGCTCCACATGTGGCCTAGTCATTTCGTTGCGTGTTTTACCAGTATCTGTTCCTCTGCAAACACGTCGCAGGCGTGTGCGTGTGCAAGCGTTTCACTCTTGCTTTTGTCTATTTTACGTATTTCTTCGGTTTCTTTTCGGTTCCTTTTTTTTTCTTTTTTTTTCTTTTTGCGGTTTGGAGTGGGTTGTGGCGGTGAAATAAATGGAAAGCTCGAAACGGCCGTCTTCGCCGGCTCTTCGTTTTTAGGGCGAGAGCAGTACTATTTTTGAACCGTGATGTGGGCAAGCTTTATGCTTGTCCCATCCTACAGTTGGCAATACAAAAATTAATGGAAAGTTCCTGGTTTTTGAAATACAGAAGAAGATTATCGAGCTACTGCCATCGGCTCCCTCTTCAAAATTCTTTCGTAACCCGTTTCGTAACGCACCATCTATTGACAGTAAAGTCCACTTCAAATAGTACATAAATACAGTCAGTATAGAAAAATGAGGCAACTTTGTGTCCTACATGAACACAATCTGTGTAGAAAAATGGGGCAACTTTATATCCTACATGAATACAATCAGTATAGAAAAATGGGGCAACTTTCTATCCTATGTCTAACTACTTTGTTTTCAATGTATATATAAATGCTTTATCTATTTTCTATCCAATAGTATTCCCATTTATTCATAGAAACTCCATTCGGAGTAGATACAAGTTTTAATCTATTTCTTATGCGCTCTATCTAGGGTTTCCTATAGAAATTCTGTAGAAAATAGAATTTTTTTTTCATAAGGGGAGTGCTCTGACGTGATGCGAAAGGCGAGCGACCATTTGCGCGGCCCGAAATTGATATTTTCAATTTTTTTCCGCTCCTTACTTTTGTACCACGAAATGAGTTTTTCCGTCGTGTGCTAAACCCGACCCGTGCTACCCGAATCTGTGAAAAAATGTTAGGTTGACTAGGCAATTTCCGGACTTTACTTCGGAAAATTAAATTTCCCATGGCGAAAAATTCATAACAGTGTTCTCACCCGATGGCAAAAACTTCGGCGAATACCGTTGACCCCATAATTTTCCGACATGTAGATTTTTAAATATAATTTTTGACACGTTACGTGAGACACCCTGTATAAAAGGTGTTTCACCTAAAGTGATAAAAAAATCTATCTGGCTACGTACTCGCAGGAGGATTGTCGGACTTTCGGCAATTACCCTCTGGAAACTTTTGCCACCATTGAGGAAGGCTTTGACAATTTTTAATTGCGGGAATTTTCTTAATTTAATTTAACTTTGAAAATTGCCAACCGAACCTCACTTTTTTTTTTACAGAAATATGACGTCCTCCACGAGTAACCACAGACCCAACCAAAGCTATGCACAGTATCGCAACAGAAAAAAATAGTCAAAATTAGCCCCGCCTGCTTGATTGTCGCAAAGAAAAGCGCACGGTACTTGCGGGGAGAGGAGGAAGTGTTTACGCCTCTTGTTTTACCTTTCTTTGCACTGCGTTGACCTTGATGCTGGTGACAACCGACTTATCACAAAGAAAACAAAACAACCGTCTTATCACGAAGAAGCCCAAACAAATGAAGGCGAGGACACTTTCTGGTCTAGACGCAGATTTCGCGTGCGCTTCTCTGCGAAAATCAAGCAGGCGGGGCTAAAGCGTGATTTTTACTAATTTTTTCCGACTATTTCTGTTGCGATACTGTGCATAGTTTTTTGTTGGGTCTGCGGTTATCCGTGGAAGACGTCATATTTCTGAAACACCCTGTATGCAGGGTATTTCCTTTTATCTGCAACATATTTTCATAAAAAGGGGAGATGCCTTATGGGATTTTTACTTTTGTCATTGGATTACTCAACGGGGCTGCTACTAGGAAACCAATTTCTTTCTGAATTAGGGGACTAATTAGCAGAGTTATCTTAACTTTTTCATTATTGACTTTAGGGAGCACATTCCATATTAAAGCCTGATCACCACACGATCCGCTCGATCCACTGATGAAGCACTAAAGTAATCTCAGCGAGTGCTATAGACCCAAGTAGTTAACCTAGGCCGTCCGCTGTAAACAGAAAGTGATCGCCAAAAGAGCGACGGTGACGTCGATATCACCGCCCTCACTTAAAGGTACTGTAAAGCAGTAGACAAGCATGATATGCCGGTGATGTGACTAGAGACTTTGTTGCTTCTAAATACCATATGCGGAAACATATGGCCGACAACGCGCTATAAATATTTTTAATTTGCCATGAAAGATGCGGCGTAGTGGAGCGGTGCGACGCCTGGTGTCAAACAACCCCCTGTACTGCGTGCAACACTGAAAATTGGTATTACACACTATTACATCGGAACTTCGTTATTTTAGTAACCATATTATTAGTTTTCCTGTTTACCTATGTATTCTGAACAGTGCCCCTGCTAACAGTGTTTTTTTGCGAAGTAAGCCAGCGCTGGCCGCTGTTCGATGAAGGCTCTCCCTATTTTTCTGCTGCGCCTGCGCGCTCCTTCTGTTCGCGGCGTCTTTCGAGCCTCTTTTCGGCCCCTTTTCTCTCTGTGTGAACCTCTGTGAACAAACAAGTCCCGACGCTGTCTGGGTTCTTGAACGTCTGACATTTTTTTCAACGGCTGAGCATTTCATTTCAGTTCGCTTATCCGTTTATCCTCAGATGTGGATCGTTGTGTGGATTGCAGGGGCGGATTTTATGGTGGATTGTGGTGGATTGTTATCTCGGGCCCAGTGTTATACGCATGCAATGTGGTTGCCGCCGTATGTGTCAGGAGTACGGATTCGTTTCGAATATCTAGTACAGTGTTGCCCGTAATCTTTAATTGTAATTTTCTAATTAGTTGCACCGTCGATTGGAATGAAACTTACGCAGTTTTTGTCCTGGTGGCTTGGACTATCGAATAGCTATACTGAATGGCATTTGGTCGGTGCTGCTTTAGAGTACCTTTAACGTCACAGAAAAACGTCATCCGCGATGTTGGCAAACCCTGATCCCGATATGTGTTTCGCGATCTTTGTTTTGTTTTTCTTCTTTCTTCCTTTCGTTATTTCATGTGTTCGCAGTCGCTTGCCGTATCAGTCATTTCATCCTGCCGAACACGGATCTTGCCCTTCCCCGGTACGATAAGCGCTGATATGTAGGGGTGAAGCGCAAAGCTCCATTGCAAGAAAAAAGAAAAACTAAACAAAGCAAAGCTATTGACGGGAGTTCCGTGGGGGGATATGCAGTTCCGACGATTGTTCGGCGCTCGATCGGAACTACATCGGAGGCCCACTCATGTATTGCCATTAAACAGGAGAGCTATCTCATGAAAGGGGTGGTGTCTCTATACTGTATAGACCCTCCCATAGTTCGTGCTATTCTGCGTAAGAACTAAAATTGATTGTTGCACCATCAAATGAATTTGTGGGTGTGCAAATAGGTTCACATTTATCTCTGTTTCATACAGGTGCGCTAGAATACAGCAGTAGCGCACCACACACAAGCCACGCTTCAAATGAAGTTTCGCAAAGTGCAGCTCCCCGGAGTAGTAAGTAAAGCAAAGAGCTAAACAGCAAGAAAATTATCTTGAGTGATCTCATCACACTTTTTGTTTTGCGTCGGACAACTATGTTGAATTGCAGGCGCGCAAAATTGATATTCATTTTTCATCATTTCAAGTTCAAAATCTTCCGTTGCCTGCGTTCAGTACTTTCCCGCAGAATTTTTGCATAATTTGTTTGCAGAGGTAACTCTACAAGCAACGTGTTGAGTTTGGATGGTGCGCCAAATCACTCAACAAAATGAAGCATTTGTGCATTTAGCAGTGCATTTACGAGCATATTTTTCAGCCGGTATCGGGGCCATATCAGGCCATATAAGGCCAGCGTTACCCTGATTTTCACTATATGCCATGCAAGATGCTGGCTCTGCATTGTTTTAGAAGGAAACGTCCTGTGATATTTACTGTTCTGTGATATTGCTGTGCGATAAATGCTTCAGCTTTTGTATAGTGCTTGCTTTGTTCCCTGAATCTAGGTGTCTTGACATAAATAAATATATTTTTCGTTTGGTGATCCCTAATTGACTGGAGACGTTTTCAAAGTGTATTACTGGCCACTGTAAAGCAAGCGATTGAGACTTTGAAAAATGAGACATCACATATCGGTGTCGAGCTGATGCATCTGGTGAAATAATGGTTGAGTGTAACAAAAACACGAGTGGTGTGTTTGTCCTGTCCCTCTAATTGTTACCCACGCCCAGGCTTTCCACATCTGGAAGAATGGTCCTTGTCGGGTAAAACCCTTTAATTTCGCGGCCCTAAATTTTCGCGAATGAGTAACAGGGATAGATTCGCGTCGTTAAAATTTCGCGAGCTCCGCGAGCTTCTCTTTCAGTGTTTTGAACTATTCGCCCCTGAATTTGTAATTAAATAGTTTTACTTATTGCACTTGCTCTTTTGTTATCACAGAGACAGCATGGCCTTGAGCCGGAGGACACCGACGAGTCTATACGGACCGGAGAACACACAACGGACTCATTATTGAATCCTTCGTGTGTGTTCTCTATCCGTCTTGCCTTGTAGCTGTCCTGAGACTCAGTCATGTTGCCTCCGTACAACTTCCGCACAACTTCACCGCATCGCACGCTGTTCTCCAACCATTGCAAAGAATGATAGGGTTATCGCTTCTGATTCGAAGAGAGAGGGAAGCGTACGCCTTTTTGTGGCAATTTTCATATATCAAAATTGCCACAAAAAGGCGTACGACCCCCTCTCTCCTCGAATCAAAAGCGATAACCCTATCATTCGCGGCAATGGTTGGCGCACAGCGTGCTATGCGGTGAAGTTCTGTTTTTAGAGTGTAGTACAAAATAACGGGCGCGCGACACGGCACGTTGGACCGCTTGCTGTACACTCTTAAAAATGAACTTCACCGCATAGCATGCTCCTAGCCAACACTCTTAAAAATGAACTTCACCTCATAGCACGCTCATAGCCAACCATCATCTCGAATGATATCGTTATCTGGCCTGATTTGTTGAAAACGGGAGGCGTACGCCTTTTTGTGACACTTATGCGGTTCATAATTGTCACAAAAATGGCGTACGCCTCCCGTTTTCAGCAACTCAGAGCAGATAACGATATCATTCGAGATGGTGGTTGGCTAGGAGCGTGCTATGTGGCGAAGTTCATTTTTAAGAGTGTAGGCGGTTTTTCACCGCATAGCGCGCTCCTACACTCTTAAAAATGAACTTCACCGCACAGCACGCTCCTAGCCAACCATTATCTCGAATGATATCGTTATCTGCCCTGATTTGTTGAAAACGGGGGGCGTACGCCATTTCTGTGACACTTATGCTGTTCATAATTGTCACAGAAAAGGCGTACGCCCCCTGTTTTCAACAAATCAGGGCAGATAACGATATCATTCGAGATCATGATTGGCTAGGAGCGTGCTATGCGGTGAAGTTCATTTTTAAGAGTGTAGTCAACCATCATTCCGAATGACAACGCTCTCGTCCCTGATTTGTTAAAAACGTGGGGCGGATCCTACTTTGTGACACTTATTGTCACAAAATAGGCGTACGCCTCCGGTTTTGAGCAAATCAGCGAAGATAACTATAACGATATCCATATTATAAGCGAAGATAACGATATCATTCGAGATTATGGTTGGCTAGGAGCGTGCTATGCGGTGAAGTTCATTTCTAAGCGTGTACCGCATACCCTAGGAAGTAAAATGTAACCAGTATACCACGCGCTACACCGTATCCATATGTGTGCAAGTGGCACCGTGTTACACGTGCACCACGCGTTACAATGTAGACCTTTGTGTAAAGAGCACGCGGTGACGCCTGTTCTACACTCATAAAAATGAACTTCACCGCATAACACGCTCCTAGCCAACCATAATCTCGAATGATATCGTTATCAGCCCCGATTTGTTGAAAACGGGGGCGTACGCCTTTTTTGTGACACTTATGCTGTTCATAATTGTCACAAAAAAGGTGTACGCCCCCTGTTTTCAACAAATCAGGGCAGATAACGATATCATTCGAGATTATGGTTGGCTAGGAGGGTGCTATGAGGTGAAGTTTATTTTTAAGAGGGCATGTCTAAGAGTGTATGCGCAAACTCAGACTTTCCTTAAACCGAATCTACGTGTAGATCAGGGAACTATCACTAACAAAGACAATTCGCGTCATTAGCGAGACCACCTCATGAAAATCCCTAAGCAGCAGTTCACTTTCCTTCCTGTATATTCAATGTTCGTACATGTTTCGTGTTAAGGGCAACCTGCATGGAGCGAATGTACAGCGAAAAAGCTGCGAACTTCGCTCAGCGTCGGACGCCCTGCGCGAGGCGTCAAAAATGTGAGCGTCCGCCGCCGATCTGCCCATGCCAGATATTTTCGCCCAGCGTCCGCGATACCGGAAGCGTCAACTGCAGATGAACCAATCAAAGTGCTCTTCCGCTACGAATCTACGCCAGATCGTCTGCACCTGATCTTCTGCTCTCGTGAATCATCGTCATCTTCTTGCAACTGGATGCTGTCGTCTACTCGCTGTTTCGCCAACTGCATCGTTACAACGTGAGGCATTCTCTGCCAAGAAACATCTTTTCCTTTCGCAGTAGTGAATATGCCTTTCGGTACGTTACTGGTCGCATCTTTTCAGACAGTTGCTGGATTTAGTTGCAAAATTTGTGACATTTAAAATGTACTTTTTCGAGCAACTGATTTCACTAAGCTTTCACCTTATACCCTGGCAACAGTGACATCACAGCATGACTTCCCGACGCCGTCCCCTGGTTTTTCGCTCCATGGAGCTGGTGCCGGCGAACAACTGGCGGCGGAACGCGCGTGGCAGTCTGCCGTGCGAACATCGTTGCAAAAATTCGCTCCATGGAGGTTGCCCTTTACGTGATGCAAAGGGAACGTTTTTCACCGTACATGAAGTCATTATAATAACTGCTTTGGTATGACTGGAACTTACGGAATCCTAAGCGCGTGCAGCACGCACGTCTTCACCGCATGATTTCTTTCCACGTACCTGTGTCTCAGGTCCGCTAGTCGCAAGAAGCATTCCATCGTGCCCAGATGACATCTTGTAGCTGCCGCTTTTCTCTGCAGCAGCTTTGCGTATTGGATAGAAATGTTACTCTCATGCAGTCGTGCGGTGACGTCTGACGTTCCACTTGCCCGCAGCCTCTTGAGTACAGAAAGCAAGCTGTCTCACGTCACAATAAGAAAAGACAACCACGACCGCGTTTATCACGAATGGCAAATGAATTTTCTCGAACAGACTACAGAACGAGTAACCGGTACAGCATCTTAATATTCGAACACAACCCCACGTACGTTGTGAAGGTATGGGTAAAATTGAATGCGGCAATTTCATGCCGGTGCGCGATTTCAGGATGTTTTGGTTAATTTCGTGTTAGCGCCGCGATGTAACTGTGGCTATCACGGCTTACAGACGTGAACCGATGGAGGGAGGACAGCAGGAAGGAGCGGGGGACAGAGGGGTTTGTACGCGTCCTGGGCCGATTTCACGGGAAACTGTGGCGACATTCGTCTGGAAAGTCTGCCGGAAAACCCAGGGAAAACCCCAGACAGCACAACCGGTGCGGGGATTCGAACCCGCGTCACCTCCCAGTCTCGACGTGGAAAGCGGCCACCCTAACCGCTATATCACTGGAGCTGGTTTTCAGAAAAACATCTATTGAAGGCAGTTCACATTACGCAAGCATTTTTACAAGCGAGTATGGAAAGCCTTTCTCGCTTTTTGAAAAGTAGTGAAACTACACAGAGCACACTCGACTTGAGGCGGTTCCGTGGGGCATGCTTTCGTTGTGGCACGCGTGGTCCACAACGAAAACGTTATAGATCTGTGGCTAAGCCTAATTGTTTTCTACGCTGAGGTACTTTCTATTATAAGTACGCTGAAAAATTAGAATATTTTACTCTATTGTCGGTGAGTTGTTTGGAATACCCTCAAAGTTCCGGAACGAGCCGCCTTCCGATATGCCAGTCTCTGGTGACTAATCTGACCGTGTAGCACTACCACTTTGAAGCACCGTTAACAAGAAACGCATTAGGTGCCACATCAATAATCCAAGTGGTGGGCACATCACGAAGCTGTGGTTTTAAGCCTAGATACACCTCCCTTATTCAGGAAAGGTGAAATTGCGACGCTCACGCCAAAACATTTGTGAGCGAAGAGCATCCTCACGAACACTCTTAAAAATGAACTTCACCGCATAGCACGCTCCTAGCCAACCACAATCTCGAATGGTATCGTTATCTGCCCTGATTTGTTGAAAACGGGAGGCGTACGCCTTTTTTGTGACACTTATGCGGTTCATAATTGTCACAAAAAAGGCGAACGCCTCCCGTTTTCAACGAACCAGGGCAGAACGATATCATTTAAGATTATGGTTGGCTAGGAGCGTGCTATGCGGTGAAGTTCATTTTTAAGAGTGAAAGGCAAATTTGGCAGAAAGACAGCAGCATAACAAAAACCGACTGCCTACCTGGGAAACCAGACTCCAAAGAACACCACCGACAGGAACGGAGAAGACTGCCGCGCTCCAACTTCTTCTTCGTCAAATGTGGCGCATAGCTCAACGTGGTGTCACGTTCTAGTGCTCACTTCTTCTTCTTCTTCCTCTTCTACTTAAAAATGGGCGGCGTATAAATAATGGCACCGTGACGTTACACGTAAGGTGTGTCTGCCCAGTGTGGCGACATGTTGCACGTGCAACAAGGACTGCGGATAATTTGGACCACCTGTTTTTTTTTTACGTGCGCCGGAAATCTCCGGCACACGGTGATGGAAGCAACCTCCACACGCCTTTTTTGTGACAATTATGAACAGCATAAGTGTCACAAAAAAGGCGTACGCCTCCCGTTTTCAACAAATCAGGGCAGATAACGATATCATTTGCGATGATGGTTGGCTAGAAGCGTGCTATGCGGTGAAGTTCATTTTTAAGAGTGTAGCCCAAGATCGTGATATCGCACGTCTGAAACATCGCCATACTCTCCGTCTCCGTAACTTGAACTGAAGTGTGTGTGTGTGTGTGTGGGAGGGGTGATGGCAGGATAGGCTGGCCTTGAACTGAAGTACCGCTTATGCACACCAGCCATGGACGAAAGAAAATAAGGAGCGAGTGTGACGTCATTCCAGGCGATTCCGGAAGTTTGGGTGAGGAGAATCAACTGGGACAAACAATCATCCTCTCTTAGCTCGCCGAAGCATGGTGTTCACTAACGCTTGTTAACTTATAGAATCGAGATCAAGGTTTGCTAAAACTTGAAGATAACACTCAAACTCAGTGCCATTACGGAAAGCAGCCGCACAGGTCCGAGTTCTAACACTAGAGCCAAACAAAAAGTTATCCCTGATGGCAGTGTTGCTCCAGCCACGCCCAGCAACTCGACTGCATAACAACCAGAGAGGGGCAGTGGAGTAAATCTTGGTTCCGCCATATCTGTGTTGTTCACTAACATATGTAGCTTACTGAGAACTAACCCACATTATTGATACATGCTATGCGGACATCAGAGCGCTTACAGAAACGTGGTTATCTGCGAAAGTGCCTAATCATGAACTCTTTCCATCTGTTAAACCCTTCAATGTGCACCGCGCTGATAGGGGTTGTTGAACGGGCGGTGCTGTGCTCGTAGTTGTGTCATCGGAACTTCCTTCATGTGTAATTGATGTAGCTTGTGACCTTGAAATTCTGTGGGTGTCAATTTGTATTCTTTTAGCAAAATAATTTTTGGTGTCCGTTATCGCCCCCCGTCTCACTCGTCATCGTTTGCAAGAGATCGTCATGATGTCATTAATTTGATTACTATCCGCCATGCAGGCATGCCGGTGTTCCTTTTGGGTGATTTTAATTATCCGAATATACAGGGTGCGTCATTAAAACCTGACCAGAATTTTTATAAAAAAAGCTGTGAGAGGAGCATAGATGTTGTTTTCGTAGTTGAGTTCTACGGCCAGGCTGATATCCTCTGGAAGAGAGTATGTAACTACCAGGTGACTAGTTACCTGAAATTCATTAATTAATTTTTTAATTAGGGAATTTCGGGCAAAAGCGAGATAGCAGATTGAGAGACTATCCTCGTTGAACACCTTTCCACGTTTAAAAAATCCTGTAACACGGACGTGCGTTAAAATATCCATCCCCGAATTTCGGTATGCAAATGAGCCAAAACCGAAACCGCGGCGACCGGGAACGCGGGGAGTACAGCGCTCATTTCACGTCAGAGGGCCACGTGATTTGGAGCGGTGGAGATAATTGGAGTGGGTGCCGCTCAGCTGGGCATAAACCGCTCTCTTACTTAGAACCGCTCTCGCTGACTTAGAAGTCGGCCCAGGACGCACATTCCCCCAGGGCGTGAGTCGTGACGTTGCCCACATACGTGAGACCGACAACGGCAAGCCCTATCACCACCACCACCACCACCACCGCTCTCCGGCCCAGATAAGCCTCCGTCGGCGTGGGTGATGCGCTCCTCAGGCGCGCTTTTTCGGTTTTGGCTCATTCGCATACCGAAATTCGGGGATGAATATTTCAGCGCACGTGCGTGTTTCAGGATTTTTTAAACGTGGAAAGGTGTTCAACGAGGAAAGCCTCTCAATCTGCTATCTCGCTTTTGCCCGAATTCCCCAATTGAAAAGTAATTAATGAATTTCAGGTAATTAGTCATCTGGTAGTTACATACTCTCTTGTAGAGGATGTCCGCCTGGCCGTTGAACTCAATTGCAAAAACAACATCTATGCTGCTCTCACAGCTTTTTATAAAAATTCTGGTCACTTTTTAATGACGCACCCTGTATTGTGGTCCACATCGCCGCCGCGATTGTACCGTTTTCCTCGGAATGTCACGATCCCCTTAGCTTATGCATGGTGGTGGTGGTGGTGGTGATAGCGATAGGGCTTATGCATGGAATTTAACTTCGTTCAGCTTGTTAACGAATCAACTAGGATCACGTCGACCTCTTCATCCATTTTGGATCTGGTATTGACAACAAAGCCTGACTCTGTATCATCTCTCGCTTGTTTAGAAGGTCTGAGTGATCATCATCATTTCACAATTAACTCTAGTGTCAAACAAAAGGCATTGCTTAAGCGTCATTACTATATAGGCGACTATGCACACGCTAACTACGATGCAATCAATCAATCAATCAATATCTGCAAAGGTTCGTCGATACGTTTCTAGAAGGCTTCGAGCAAAGCTCGATGCTTGAAAACTGGACCCTGTTCACAAGTGAGGTACGCCATGTTATCAGCACTTACATACCACTTCGCAAAGTCAAGAGTTCACCGCGTACACCATGGTTTAACCGTATACTCTTAAAAATGAACTTCACCACATAGCACACTCCTAGACAACCATCATCCCGAATGACAACATTCTCGCCCTACACTGTTAAAACACAACTTCACCACATAGCACGCTCCTAGCCAACCATCATTCCGAATGATATCATTCTGTGCACTGAATTGTTGAAAATGGGAGGAGGCGCCTATCTGGGACAGATTATCTTGTCCCAGATAGGCGCCTCCCCCCTGTTTTGAACAAATCATGACACGGAATGATATCATTCGGTATGATGGTTGGCTAGGAGCGTGCTATGTGGTGAAGTTCTGTTTTAACAGTGTAGATTTGTTGAAAACGGGAGGCGGAGCCTATTTGTGTCCATTATGCACAGCACAGAATAGGCTCCGCCTCCCGTTTTCAACAAATCAGGGGTGAGAACGTTGTCATTCGGGTTGATGGTTGGCTAGGGGCGTGCTACGTGGTGAATTTCATTTTTAAAGGTCAGATATGCCGATTTGGAAGTGCCGCAGAACTGAGCGATACTCGCGCTGTGTGTTCATTACCGAACACTGAATATGTGTGCGAAATATCTTGCTCCAACTGTTCGTAGTTTTTTAGAAAACAGTTTTTTTAGTTCCCACGCCCGGTCGTCAGACCGTCGGCAAACCCTGCGCACGGGCGCACCGACGTCACTGCCAAGCTGCTCTCGGTTTATCTGTCTTTGGCTTGGCATGGACTCTTGGCTTGGCTGCTTGGCTTCTTTCGTTTCCTCCTCTGTGGATCGTACATAAGCGAACAGCTGTTATGTTGTTGCTAAGCCGGAAACAAAGCATGTGAATGTTTTTTTTTTGGCACAGCGTCGTTGGGAAAGTGCACTTCCTTGTTCTGACCTTGCCTTTTATGGGCTGGAGCGATATGAATCGTAAATATGCCACGGCGAAGTTGTCGAAGATGCGAGAGTGCTACGCTGTTAGAACAATTCATCGGTGCATTCAAGTGTTACCTATTATAAGCTGCCAAAAGACCAAGCAGTGCGAAGCTCTTGGCTGACAGTGGTGCCTGCTAATTTCCACTGCAAGGATTTCGTCCACGAATGTTATCATAGGTTACGCGCGACTCCAGAGGCAATTTGGAATCTCGGCACGAAATCGTCTGATGAAAATCTGAGGTGCCCGACGCATAACATTTTGAACGTGCCACGGAGGATCAAGGCAAAAAACGAGAGCAAAAAATGGTAAGTCGAGGTTCAGATATAAAAAATAGCAAGCGTAATGAATCGATTGTGCAGCTGTCCTACTGCGCTTACTCTGATATAACCACGATTAACAACACAATAGTACTATTGATAATCTAACTTCTGAATTATCACAGGTGCACGCTGAAGGCGGAAATGAAGCATGATCTGGCTTGCATCTGGTCATGAAGAAATTGCTGACACGTTAGTTGCAGTCCACCTCCACCAACAGGTATGACAATGTGATGTTATAATTTGAGTATTCATCTATGTTCAACTTTTCATGTGCACTCGCATGCAGACATTTTGACACCACTTTTAAATCTGCCCTCAAAGTTACAACCTGTGCTTCCAGGGTGGAAAACAAAGATCGCCATTCCGATTAGCTGCTATCTCCCAGTTCAAGCACTTTTGTGTCTGGACACTGGTTCCTGTGGATGGGGTGTTACAAGCTTTACTGTCTGATATAGAAGGTACGTTACATTAGTTCAGTTAATTTGTCTTTTGCACATTTTTGTTACTGTTAGTTGGATTACTGTTGGACATACAATCCTTTGACACACCGAAGCTGATGTCGCCTCTGATAACATTTTAGAATTTTCAGTGTCATGAACGTCCATTGAGGAAGGTGCCTTTACTATCTGTGAATCTTCAACTGAAGAATAGCCCAGAATTCATGTTAACATTGTCTACTCTTATTAATTCACTGTCTGTTTTCTGAGAGCTAAGAAAAATGGAAGCTATTTATTTGTCACAACTTCACACTGGATACTGGTGTGGTACTGGCTTGACATGTAAGCTAAAATACCTGGATTCTACAATAATTATGTTCAACTTGGTGCATTACCGTGGGCAATGCCACATTCACTACATTTTTAGTGGGTCCGGTGCACAAATACTGTGTGCATACTGAATACATACATACTGTTCGATAGGCAAAAATACCTGAGCAGTGCTGTGTAGTCTTTTTACCCAAAGTCCATACTCTTACTGCAAAGTCACAGTACGTAGAACAGCAATGTGCAGGTATGCTGCGATAGAGATTCACAACAGAAAGAAGACTGTTGAGAGCATCTAAATTTTAATGAGACGAGACTTTCGTGCACAAGGCTGCTCTTGTCAATGTCTGACATGAAGTTACAAAATCCCAGAATACATAAAACATGTTGTAATGTAGAGAGCGAGGGGTGGTACAGACATAAAGATAATTATATAATCATATATAATAAAATAAAAAGGGGGTACGACTGCCCCCTCAACTCAACTCGACAACTCAATAACTCTACTTATTCTCTACCTTACAACATGTCATATATTCTGGAATTTTGTAACTTGATGTTAGACATCAAGAAGTACAGCCTTCTGTGCAAAAGTATTCTTTCTGTTGTGCATAATCATTATGCAGTAAATGCGACTATCCATTTCTTGTCATTAAATGCTTTTCCTTTCTTTCTTTCTTTTTTTCTGCAGTGATGAGCATCCATAAGGACACATGCCAGAAAGGGAGTCTCTTTGGGATGACAAACCCTCATCACCTCATGAGGATACAATGGTTGACGAATGGTTCTCAAGCACATCGAAACTTCCAAAAGCCAGTCAGTGCTAGCACCAGGAATTGAACGTGGGCCATCCTGCTAGCAGTCAGAGATGTTCAGTGGTGTAGCCACGAGGGGGCTAGGGGGTCTCGAGCCCCCCCTACCTGCCACGGACCGACCCACACAAATCGTGCAAATCCGAGAACATAATATATGGGGGGGGGGGGGACCAGTGTGACTATCGCGAAAGTTCTTGCAGTTCATGGCGTCTATCTAAGAAGCATTCTTGAATGGTTTTCAAAGTATGAGCTTTTCAAAATACTTCCAATCTCGTGACACCACTTCATTGGTCATGACAGCCTATACATGTAATCGTACTGTGAACGTCTAAATCAACTATTTTCGTTCCCTTTTTTAATCCTCAGTTTGAAGTGTGCACAAGTATGTGTGTGTTGTCGACACAGGATCAGCGGGGGGGGGGGAGTTTTCGTATCGAGCCCCCCCCCCCCCCTACCTTTGAGGTCGGGCTACGCCACTGGCGATGTTACATTTCAGGCGCTCATTGACTTTTGGTGAATTACTTGTTGACTTTGTCCCAAGGTGGAGCTCGCTACAGCTCATTTGCTATCTGTTAATGTTGTGGCGTGTGTTGCGTTTTTTTCTTTGTGTGTTCCAGACTCAGAACGGTTAATTTGGATCAGGTCAGGTACGTTTCATTTAGACATGGCAAACATAAAGTGGTGTTTCTCCACACAACTTAGCAGTGGTCTTCATGCATTACTGATACAGGCGTGAATAGAAACCTAGCCAGAGCAGCTGATACACAGAGAGAACATAGCCCGTGTGTGTTTGTCTTTTCCACCGCAGCCCTTGGGTTTCCTCCCTGATGGCTACACATGTCAGGGATAGGTTTCAGAACCGGTAGTTCCCGCCAAGTGTGAATTGCTTTTCAGGGGATCATCACGCTGGCAGATGAAACATATGGTTTAAATTATTTGCAGGACAGGAATTGCGCAGCTTCACACAAATACTACTACTACGACGTAAGAGTGGTTTAAAATCTATATTTTTTGTGTTCCTGACATTATCGCACAAGATGTAGTATCCACTATGATCCTTTATGTGGGGGGTATGTACAGTGCAATCAACAGATGCTATTTACAAATCTGTGTTTTCTACTGTGTTGAAATGGGGTAGTTTGTATCTGAGAGCCATAGTGAAACACAGGCCCTCGAGAAACATGGCAACACATTGCAGGGACTCTGGATGCTGCCTAAATTTCCAGAACACACAGCTCAAGGCAGCGGTTAAATAACAAGTGGTTAGAGAAATCAAAGATAGTTGCATCCGTAAGCAGTCCACTGTTGGATTTGCTTCTGTCAGAGATACGTTATCTCAAAGGGAACGCACGGACACACTCAGAATGATACTAGGGCTGCCTGTGAAATAGAATGAGGAGAGGGGAAGATATATAACCTTTTTCTTGTCTGTTATTCTATTGGTTAAATTGTCATTTTCTTAGCAGCGTATGTGTGTATATTCCAGAGTCTGCTAATAAATATATCAGTTTAGAGCTAGCAGTCGCATTGTAGATGTCTCATCCTGTCCTTGGTTGCTTGTGATTCACTATGACCATGCTTGCTAATGCAAAAACAGAAAACAAAAAAAGACAATAGAAAAACACGGAAAGAGCGACCTAAAAAGCTGCCTGTTCTAGTGCTCACATGGAGGCAATGCAATGAGGTAACATGTTCCATTCATGAATTGTGCATAGTAGTACATATCACAACGGCAACCGATTAATCAGATTTTTCTTAAGTACTTTGTTTTTTTTTAGCTTTGTTTGCACAGTCTATTATTGGAGCTTTATGTGATTCCCCTCTTCAGATACTTTAAGATTGCTGATGCTGTGCAGTTTGTTAATTTTGAAACTGTACTGTGCTGAGGTACAAAAACAGAATTGTCATATCTGCATTTGAGCACATTGGAATAATTTGTAAGTACTTTACTTGTTGACATTAATATTTGCACCAGGTCACAACATTGTTGATTTATGGAAAATGTAAATAAATATATTTATTTGCTTGCCAAACAATGCACAAATGTCTTCTTTTCTAGTGAGATATTCCCTGTTCACCAGACATAAATGTGGAAAAGTTAAAGGGGCACAATGATGGTAGAGTCTAGCGTTGCTTTTTGCCACTTCACATATATGCACTGTTATTCGTGTGCACATGTAGGAATAGGAAGGTAGAGGATGCGCATAAAACATTTTGTATGCAGCCACAGATATGGTTCAGAAGATTAATTAGATGATGTCCAAGCATATATAATTGTGCTTCATGTGCAATGGGTATGCTAACGGATTGCTTCCATGAAGCCTTTTTATTTATTTTTTATAAATTCTTTCTATAAATGTTATTTTTGATTTTATATAAATTTCATATTACATATTGTATACTTATATTTTTATAAATTTTATACTAAAAACTCAAGTTACACGGCCCCTGTAAGAGTGCCCTTTGCAAATGGTTTGATAACGTGTCTCGAACTGTAAAGGTAAGAGGCAATCGAGAATGCTGCAGACAAGGTTGCAACTTACATATTGCTTATCACGTCCTACATACAAAGTGCTTTGTACAATAATTCCTGAGCACGGAATTAATCCCGAGGCTGGCCAGTGATGTCACCCACGACGACAAGTCACATAACTGCCTTTAATACTTTTACACCCCATGGGCTGAGTTGTGAATTGAAAGAGCACTCTACAGAAGGATACGGTGCACCTGATTTCTAGGATCTATGCTATGCCCTAACTCTTCAGACACCACATTTCTAAGTGGCAATATGTGCTCTGGTACTTCTTTTGCGTCTGCATAGTGTGCAACCACATGGCTACTGGAGGTTCCGTGTGCATGTTTTTGTGCGACGGTGTTCATTACAAACAATATCCAGATGTTAGACATAAAATGGAGTAGCTTGTAGCGTACCACACAACGCAGCGTGACATGGGAGTGCGTGATTCAAAGAAAGCTTCTGGAAAATACACAGAATCTCACAAAAAGTTTAAAATGTGATTTGTATTTCGTTTTACGTCTTTCGTCGTTACATACCATCGTCGACGCTGTTGCACATTGATAAATCGTACGTAAAACTTGTCCCATAGCAGTATGCGGTTTCTCAAATACATAGCAAAATTTTCCTGCAGTAATAAAACGCTGTCGGCACTTTCTTGCTGACACGGCTGTCGAAACGTCAGCCTCTACAATGGGCAAGTGCTGTAAAGGGGCTAACGCAGACGCGACTTGATACAAATTGTACGTGCTCACAAAACACAAACGACGAATTCCAGTCACAACATCGCACAGAGGTTGGTTCGCGAATGAGTTCGCAGCTGCTGCACTGTTTACTTATCGCGGAACGGTGGAACCCGGCTGTCCGCCATCTTCAAGCACAGATACGTGAAGCCGCGAGAAGCCGTAGCTGAAATCCACTGACAAGTACGAAGGCGCGTACACGTCACAATGCCCGTTCGGGCGCATTTACGTCATAAAAATGGCTGCGCCCATGTGTGTTTCGGAATGAATTACCTATTTTTTTGACATGGTACTGTACCGAACTGAGAGAATGAAGGTGTATTTTGGGGAGAGCTGGATGTGGGCTTTCAGAATATCACAACCGTTTCGACTATTTGGGATATCGGCATAGCTGACCTTTAAGAGCATACTCTTAGTCGATTGCGTAACAAAAAGAAACGTTTATATCGTGGAGACCGATTGTCAACACTTGCTCTCGCTGGGCTGCCTATCACGTAGCAGAAAAGGAATACAAAACCACTTTTAGCAACGCAAAATTATTTTTCTTTCGCAACACCCAGCCACACATGCTTAACTCTAATCCGAGAAAATTCTGGAGCGCATTTAGGACCTCACGTGACTATACCATTGAACTCCAGCAGCCCAGCGGTGAACCAGTTCCCTCAAGTGACTGCGCTAATTTTTTAACGAAGTATACGCGAAAATGTTTACCAGTAGTGTCGCGAACTTTCCTCATGATTTTCCAAACAGCAATTTCGTATGTATGCAGCCTGTATTAATCAGTGTTCCTGGTATTGTTAAGATTATCGAATATCTTAAGATATTGTCTTCGTGCGGCACCGATAATATTAACTCCAAGTTTCCCAAGAATTCCGAACTGTATTGCTTCATTATGTTATTTAAGCTCTTTGCACAAACACTAACGTGTGGCGAGTTACCAAATGACTGGAAGACAGGTAGGGTGGTTCCAGTCCACGAAACAGGCGATAAACACTTGGCAACTAACTACCGACCAATATCCCTAACCAGCATACCTTGCAAAAACTTTGAGCACATTAGCTTTAAATCTCTTGCGGAACATCTGGATTCTCATGGTTTCTTCTCTCCATATCAACATGGTTTTCGTAAATGATTCTCCTGTTCAACTCCGCTTATATCTTTAACACACGACCTTCTCAATATTCTCGATCGGGGATCCCAGGCAGATTGTATCTCCTTAGATTTCTCAAAAGCCTTTGATAAAGTACCTCACTCCCTTCTACTTAATAAACTGCGTAGCCTTAATACCGATCACGAAGTTTTATCTTGGGTAGTACCCTTTTAATGATCGAACACAGTACGTAACTGTTAACGATTCGGACTCCCGGAGCCTCCCAGTAACATCCGGGGCCCCTCAAGGCTCTGTTCTTGGACCACTTCTTTTTTTAATATACATCAGTGACCTGCCTAGCTGCGTCTCCTCATCTGTCCGTCTATTCGCGGATGACTCCGTCATCTACCGCGAAATCACTAACAATTCTGACAAAAATAACCTATGCAGTCTGATCTAGCACAATTATTTGCCTGGTGTACTCAATGGGGCATGGAGCTTAACCTCCATAAATGCAAACATATGCAGGTGTCTAGGCGGCTGCAAGATCTCAGCCATTGCTACAGCATTAACCATATCCAGCTCCAGTCTGTAACCACATACAAATATTTAGGAGTGCTACGAACGACTGACCTTTCTTGGAAATCCCACATTGAATATGTCACTAACAACGCCAACCGCACCCTCGGATATATTAGAAGAAATTTTTCCATGGCTCCTGTAGATCTGAAGTTAGCACTATATAAGAATCTAGTTCGTCCCAAACTTGAATATGCATCATCTGTCTGGGACCCAACTCATTCCACATTAAAGGGACTATGAAATTTCCCGAACCCCCATACTTTTTTTCGATGGAAACTGTTCTTCCCGCAGAGAAACTAATATGCCACAAATTTTTCCGGACGAAATCGCTCCACTCTGCGAGGAGCGCGCGCTGGAAATGTCTCTTCCGCGTTCCTCCTCTCCCGCGCATATTTCCCTGTCGATGGTGTAACTGTACGGACCGCTCTTCGGTTCCCCGTTACGTCACCGGTGCTGCACAATGGCAAGTAATGCCGCGAGCTCGCGCTGTGGCTGCCGCCACTGCCGAAATCTGCCGATCGCACGAAAGCTGCTGTCATGGAGATTTCCACTCCCGATGAACGCATACGCGGGATCCTACGGCGCATGCTCCTGGCGGGATTCCTCGGCTCGGCAACACGTCACGATGACGTGTTGCTGAGCCGGCCGTGGTCGCGTCAAGTTACCCGTTGTGTCTCCGCTCGGCAGCTCGTCACGGCGCGGCGCCAGCTGTCCTCCCTTCGCCGCTCCGTTTAAATTCGCTCCCGAGAAATCCGCTCGCGCGACGAAAGTAAAATTTCGGTTCTAGGCTCAGAAAAATGTCTTCTTTCGAACGGAACGAAGAAAAAAATCGTTTCATAGTCCCTTTAATCCTTCAACTTGGGAGCATTCAAAACCGCGCGGCTCGTTTTACGAGGGTAGGCTGAAAAGTAATGCCTCCACCTTCATAACTCCCCAACAGATGGCAACACCACTGTGCAGCGGTACGGGGCCATTACATCCAACGAGCTGTTACATCCATCGTGTCGTTACATCCATCGATGGACGTAACGACACGATGGATGTAACAGCTCGTTGGATGTAATGGCCCCGTGCACATCCAACGTGCCATTACATCCAACGCGCCGTTACATCCAAAAACGAGCCGTTACGTCCAACATGCTGCTACATCCATTGTGCCATTACATCCAACGAGACGTTACATTCATTTTTGGCCACTACATCCACGGGTCATTACATCCAACGAGCCAGTACATCCAACGAGTCATCACATCCATCGTGCCAGTACGTCCAACGAGCCATTACATCCACGGACACAGAACACTCGGTCAATGTTCTCGTCGGTGTTCTGTGCTTGTTACGCAGCGCCTTCCATCAACCATCTCAAACGCGGTTCATTCCAACATCGCTGTTCGGTACTTCTTTGTCGCACCTACGTCAGTGGCCAGCAAGTGTAGAGGTCGTTAATTCCTTAGTTGTTTTCAAACTTAGGAGGGGAGCCTATAGGTGCATTGGTCCCCATGCGAATGTCGCTGTTCTGCGCTGTATTGCCAATGATCCCCTTCACCCATGAGATAGCGTCCTGTGTGTGAGTCACGTTGTGTGAATACCAGATAGTGTTGGGAAGGTGCACACACCTGGTCACCTGGATCCGGGAAAAACCACGGGTTGACCCAGAAACGGGTTATTGTGGCTGCCTGGACGATTCGACGGAGAAGAATTCCTCCGATTCAGAGACTCCACCCCGAGCAGGGAAATGATTGTTTTGTGCGGAGATAGCGACTTGGAAGCGCTTTCGTCGGCCGAGTAAGTGTTTTGGGACGGAAACTTTAAGCATAACTCACCAGAATTCATGAATCCCGTTGTACGCCCTTCATGTGTCGATACGAGGAGAGTGTCACCCTGTGGTTTTTGCGCTCACCAGGCGACGTGACACAGCCGCCCATGAATAAACCTTTGATGTAATTCGTGACACACTCCTACACCGTTTCAGCCACTTGGGAACACTACAAAGCTCAGGTCACTGAATGTTTCACTTCGAAGTTGCAGCTATAAATGCAGCAGTGACAGTGTTCAGCGCTGTACGTGTGAATCAGCCGATAAAAATAAATGGCTGCGCCTTTCATTATGAGAAGGCGATAAATGAAAAGCGAGACGAGCATTGCTTGAGAACCGTCTGCAGGACAATGAAGAAGTACGAGAGTGGTTCAGGGTGATAAGGCACCTGCCCTTCCTCCCCGAACATTTCCGTCTCCCGTTCAGCGAGGATTTCATTTCCAATCCACCTCAGCAAGTATCACCTCTTCTGAGCGCTCTGCTGCAGCCCTTCATATCCTACTTCCGCAATTTTGGCTGACATACGTTCCCGTCCGTGACGAGTCGGACCACTTTGGCAACTCCGGAGCACGCACCACGAATGTGGTCGAGGGTAGGCACAATGAACTCCATGACCAACTCCCCAACCAGCACCCAAGTCTCGCGGACTCCTTGCATTTTTCCAGAAGGTGCAGCACGCCGCAAAGTACCAGCTGCGGCTTCTGCTGTGCGACCCTGCGGCGCTGCCCAAGCCACAAACGCCACGAATCCGCGAGAGGAACGCAGATATGCCGAAGATATGGAACTATTTCGCCGCTATTTTTTGTGTGCCCCCGTTCAATATGAAGACGTCGCAACGTACCTGAAACGCGTGATAGACGTTGGGATTTTGCCATGTACATAATGTTATAGTCCGCGAATGAAGAGTACCTGTTTGTAACTGATGTACCTACTAAAATATAGTATGCCGCGTTGCTCAAGAAACTGTGACCTTTGGCTGTTAAGTCACTGCTATACCTTTGCTAATGCTACCGTTGCGCAACTATATAGCGAGAGCAGCACACAGGTAAGATCATTAAAGACACGTTCATGCTTAATTCATTTAGTTATGTATTTCATATTCAATGGCTGCCACATGTTGCAGCCACATGTTGTGGACGTGAGGCTGGCAGGTCAAGTTAGCGCTTGAGCAGAGCTCCCGTCGTGACGGGCCGTCTTATGCTTGTAAAAGTTTTATTGTGTGTGGGTGTTTCTTTTCTTTTTCTTTTTTGAGACTGTCTGCGGTTAGTTTGTACTGCTTCACGTTTCAAGTTCGTTCGGGAAAGGATGGGGTAGAAATGAAAGCCACATTTTGATAAAGTTTTCGCATCGAATTTCGATGCAGACGTCCGCGCGTCCCATGCCACCGAGACTGGGAGAAAAGAAACGATGGGCGGAACTAATACCATTGGCCAGGTACCGAAACGCATTATTGATAGATATACATGCACTATGCATTGTGGATGAATGTACATCGCCACTGACCAGCAACCGGGGGGGGGGGATATGTTTATTGAAAAAGAAGCGGGGAAAGGTTAGTCAGGCATAGGCGGGACTTGCTATTCCTTTCATAAAAAGAAAACGAAAAAGAAAGAAAGAAAAGAAACACACACACAGCAATCGCCTGCGGG